>NW_026535091.1:0-16448 GCF_026225885.1 Hylaeus anthracinus
CGGCGAGTAGTTTCACCCGTTTCCCTAGAGATAGCGCCACCAAGGCGTGCTTACGAAATAAAGTATAAATTCGCAAGATCTAATTTATTACGTCTAATAGTGAACTTGTAATTACTATAGAATAATTTTAATAACAAACCTCACCTTAAAGAGCCTCCAGTTGCAGTTAAAACTGTTTAAACATACTAGTTTCGTCACCTATATATTATTGTATGTAATTACTGTACGTATCGACGATTCCCCGAGCCACCTCTTCGCCTATCGCTTATCGTGATACCAGGAGTAAAATTCGGGCCAGAATTTCATACGTATCAAAGTATCCTCACGCCACTTCTTCGCCTGTCATGTACTCCTGATACCAGAATGTAAAATTTGGACAGATTTTCGATCCGTACCATGTACGCCTCGTGCCACCTATTCGCGTATCATATTCCCCTGATACCAAAATGTAAAATTCTTCTTCTGGCCGGATTTTACCTTTTGATATCAGGAGCACATGTATTGCGAAGAGGTGGCACGTTTGCGCCTACGAGCAGGCAACCGGCCCGATCTACCTGTAAATATAGGTTGCCTATTTCAAGGGGCTAATTTTCGGTACATTTCGGAATTCTGACCAATTTTGCAAAGTCAACAATGTTGCAAATCGCTCCCCTCAAGACTTTAACAATTTTGCAAAGTCAACAATGTTGCAAATCGCTCCCCTCAAGACTTCAACAATGTTGCAAAGCCAACAATGTTGCAAATCGCTTCTCTCAAGACTTCAACAATGTTGCAAAGCCAACAATGTTGCAAATCGCTTCTCTCAAGACTTCAACAATGTTGCAAACTCAACAATGTAGCAAATCGCTCCTCTCAAGACTTCAACAATGTTGCAAATTGCTCCTTTCAAAATTGTGATGGAAAATGTCGGATTTTTACTCCTGGTATCAGGAGCACATGATATGCGAAGTGGTGGCACGGGGACAACCAGGTACGTATCGAAATTCTGAGGAAATTTTATATTTTGGTATCAGGAGAATATGATATGCGAAGAGGTGGCACGAGGAATACCAGGTACGTATCGAAATTCTGAGGAAGTTTTATATTTTGGTATCAGGAGAAAATGATACGCGAAGAGGTGGCACGAGGAAAACCAGGTACGTATCGAAATTCTGAGGAAATTTTATATTTTGGTATCAGGAGAAAATGATACGCGAAGAGGTGGCACGAGGAAAACCAGGTACGTATCGAAATTCTGAGGAAATTTTATATTTTGGTATCAGGAGAAAATGATATGCGAAGAGGTGGCACGTTTGCGCCTACGAGGATGCAACCGGCCCGACATATCTGTAAGTGTAGGTTACCTAATTCAAGTGGCACATTTTCGGTACGTATGAAATTCTACGTAGGCGCAGAAGTGCCCCTGGTATGCAGCAACCAATACTAGCCTGCTTGTCACATTCGTTGTCATCTCGTAGGCGCAAAGGTGCCCCTTGTATGCAGGAACCGATACTAGCCTGCTCGTCGCTTCGGTTGTCATCTCGTAGGCGCACAAGGACCCCTTTCATAAGGCAACCTAGGCTAACGGGTCTGTCGGTTCGGTTGCTCTCTTATAGGCGCAGGGATACCCCCAGTATGCGGGAATACATACTGTCTGGTTTGTCGATCCAGTTGTCATCTCGTATGCGCAGACGTGCCCCTAATATGCGGCAACCCCGTGTAGCTTTTTTATCAGTTCGGTTGTATGTTAATTGAAATAATACTTGATAAACTAAATGCAACTGTAATTATATAAATTACTACAATTTTTTATTAAATATCATAATCAAATAATAATTTAACCATGTTATCATAGAAAATATATCATTAATACGAAGGTTAAACTAAAAAGAATGCTGTTCATACTCCAACCATTTATTTTTCACATTTTTTTCTCTGTATTACTAGAATGTTAAACAGAAATGATTGTTCCCTAGTCGCATAAATTTTAGCACGAAAAACGATTCGGAAACGTAGCCAGTGTAACAAGTGCTGAAGCACACAACGAAAAATAAAGAATACGATCTATCGTTTACAATTTCTGCAGTAATTTTGAGCAAACGTCGGGAAGATTTCTTCTTTGTCATGTAAAAAATTATTTTACGTTAGTTCCTCAACAACTGTGCCGTGCAAAGAACAACGTGCGGTCAACCCAGTCTCCATTCGATATCTAAGAAACAGATTCTCAATGGGAAATGTACGAATGTTAGAGTGACATTTGGTAATACTTTAGTAGTCAATTAAATTACATATAAACAAACTAGATCGCAATTTAAGTACATCGCATATAAAACGTATATTTATTAAACTGATTTTCTTATATTATCCCCATAATAAACATAGTATATAATTAGTAACACAAGTCTTCGTTGATTATTCAGGCCGTAAAATTTATTATTATCAATTATTAGTTTATCACGTCGACTTGTATTCTTACTTTTCCACTCGAGCTGTTCATTATTACTAATTTCCCACTGAAGAACCTTTTCTCGTAAAAAATATGAATGAAGTTCAATCGTTCAGTGCCGAATCCTCTGTCGAACATCTTCACAAAATTTCTGTTCTGTTCACCGTTTTCAACAAAGTGTTACGCTAAATATGTCGCATGCTTTGATTGCGTTAGTTCCGTTTCTCAACCCCCCCCCCCCCCTCAAACCCCCCAACTCCCCTATCGTCTGAGTGAAGAAAAATAATTTGCAAACGGTTAAGACAAGTTGGGACGCTCCCTATGTTCCGATATGTCGGAACAGAAGGAGCGTGACAATTTACAGAGACTATAAAAATAATGTGTCTACCGTCATATTCCGGAGGTCTTTTTCTTTTCTTCTCTTTACAGAAGTTTACAGAGTTCGTTTTTGTGCCCGTCGCGTGTCTATAAAGTTTCCTACTTGTGTACTACGTTATTCATGAGTAAGCAACGATAACGAGTCTAATACTGTTCGCTGAAAACGTTTTACAAACGAGTTCTCGCCTTTGCCGCGTTATATGTACGCTTATTCATACGCTATTCGATCGGTTATTCGTTATTCGTTACGCAGATTCATTAAATGCGTGTGTATATATGGCATGCGCGGTGGAAATTTTTTCGTAAGCTCGAAACATTCAACGTTCTGACACAAGTAGTACAAACCAATGCTCGGAATCAACAAAGGAAACCTTTAGGGATTCCCCAGAGTACATAGAAATCACCATTTTTTTAATTAAAGTCCAAATTGTAATTTTATAATAAACGACCACTTATCAATATTGCATTTATGAAATGATATTGCACAATTACTTTGTCTTCAGATGAAACTATGGAAAAAGTACATTAATAATGTTTCGCTCAGATGAGAATGTTTCGAGAGTTTACGGTACACATTTGTCTTTCAACTATGAAGTTCGAAGGGTTTTTATATGACTTCGATTCGATCAAAACGTTTTCCACACACGTCCATTTTTTAAGCCATGATTATTTGTTTCTGGACTACAAATGTTATTTGCAAAATGGTTTATTGCACATATTGTCTTCTCAAATAACATTAGGAATTTTGTTCACCCTCCTTCTCTTAGTACATTCGTTTTTTTAGTACTGCAAGTAATTGTTTTTCTCCATACACACTGAACAGTAAGAAATCGGTGTTCCTCTCATAGTAACAGTTCATTAAATTTACTCCACAAATGTTTTCGATTATAGACAGCTTCAAAACACTTTTTATCACAGATAATAAACATTTATTTGGTGTAATGAACTCAAATGATTTTAATAACAATAACGTGGACATTAATAAAATTCGTTCGTATAATGGAAAAGAATTCCGAAGTTCCTAACGGTACGAATTCAAAATTACAAAGAAAGACATTAATACCAAAAAAACATAGGCAACAAAGCAAACCAATTTTTTTTTTTGTTTGTTCTAACGCAGGCAGTATAGATTGCAAACAGTTATCAATGAATTGTATAATAGAGAAAAATTTGTCGTGTTTTCCTTGTCTTTGGAGCAAAATCATAAATCCATCGTAAAGTATTGTTCAAATGCAATACTCCGTTTAATCATTCTACTCTGATGAAATTAGGGAACGTTTTACTTACAATTAGAATGTAATAGAATAGAAATACAACTTTTTAATAGTATCAAAAGAACTTTCATCTCTACATTATCAATATAAAGCTTTTTACTGTTAAATATATTGTTTTGTAAACAGTGTTTTGAACATGACGTATGTTGGAATATATATACAAAACTATATGTACATTCTTCATATTATACACATCATACTATTTTGTCATCATTTATATCTTTGCTAGATTAAGTGCGCGCATCGTTTACCGATGAATATAAATAAAAACACGGTGCAGATTTCGTTTTGCAATTTACATATCGAAAGAAAGTAACAGATGCGAGTGAACTCACGATATCGTGAACGTTAAAACGAAGATTAATATCAAATTGGCAAAGTTCCGTCTTCGAGACAGCGTAACAAAGATATAATTGATGTATCTGAAATTTATACATGTCGATAATCCTGTACATGCACACCACCATCGTATATGTGGATAATATTTTACAGTACGATGTACATATATATCCGATAAAAGATATCATTTTTTTTTTTTTACACGCTATTCTACAAACTGACTACATAATGTTTACAACTTCGAAATATAATCCCGTACTTCCCAAAAATGAGAAGAAAAAAATGGAGGTGCACCGAACGGACCCCACAGCATCCCAGAGAACGTTAAATCGTTCAACTTCGATATAGGCGCGGTGTCACCGCTCCATTTCCCAAAAGCACGCGTTAATTTAATCGTTTCTGAGTGCAATCAGACCTAATTCTGGATGGAATGCTTTCGTTAGTCTTATAATTACTCGTACTCCCGCTTAGAAAAAACCACGAGGCAAGATATATTGCAGGAATGCGAACGCACCGCTGACACGTAGTATCCAAAACACTTTGAGAACCACGAGAACCGATAGCAATGAGATTCATTAATACTGGACGTCAAATTGTTAATACTTTTTCTACGCGTTTACCACGCAATACTAGCAACACGTTCCAAGGAGAAACTAGCGCACAACGTGGTGCTCGTACGGTTTCTTTGTTAGAAAAGTTAAAAGATAAAAGAAACTAGATATACGAGAGTTAAATTGACAGATCTTAGAAGTTACAGACAGAGATCAAATTAGTACGGTGAGATTGTTTTCGTTATGATCCAGAGCTGGACACCAGTCGACTAGCTTTATTTGATTAATTGATCGATTAAGCCACACGATTGAAAATTCGATCGTCAGAAGTAATCGCGAATAACGATTAGAATAAACGATAAATCAGTTAAATGCCACGAATAATCACGATTGATTTTAATCAAATAACGAAGTTAAAATTGAAATCGAATTGATCGAATTGAATATTTATTCGTCATAAGTGATTGCGATATTAATAGGACAATACTAATAGGCAAACTACTCAATAATAATAACAAAAAGTCACTTACGGTTACTTCTGATTCGTTTGTCAATCGTGTACGACAACTGACGATTACCCACTGCAATCGTAATCGTCAATTACTTTGATTAAAGTCTGCCCAACGCTGTTAAGAACGCAGTACGTTAATCCGATGCTCCGTCGACGTGGAAATCTCACAAAGCTGTGCTCTCAACCGGCGAGGTCGCGCGATTAGGCGTGCAACATCGTTCAGGAGTATGGCACAGATCAGGCGTATGCCTACCGTCTCTTAATTGAACGAAGTCCAAGTCCGCGAAAAAGTCACTCTTCATGGTACCCACTGCGCTATCGGTACCGAAGCTATCCTGCCTGCATAGATCCACGTTCTTGTAACATCCGCTGTACTCCGTCAATGAATTAGGCAACTTGTTATCGTACATTGACTTTGTGTCGATTACAGGCTTCTGTGAGTCGTTGGACTCCAGCTTCGTGCAATCTTGGATGGACGCGGTGCAGTCTTTCTTGTTATCGACGTGAGCTTCATTTTGCGCATCATAAATAAGGAAATCTTCGTTTTTGGAAAGGCTCGAGTTCGAATACAGGCTGTCCGTGTAGCGAAGTTCGGCGTTCTTGCGAAAACTGTTGTCTCTACGGAGGTCCTCCTTCCTCAAGGTGTTGTAAGGCGAATAGTCTTTGTACGTGTCCTTGTTTTTCGCGGTGCAATCTAATACAGTAAGACTCCCTTGTCGGGATAAAATACTACCAATGTCGGAGACGTTACTTTCCTGCCTGGATACCCTGTCGTTCGTAAGTTCGTCGATTTCTCCGGGGCTTACGGTTACTTTTGATTGCAACGAAGTGTCAGCTTCGGATTGACTTTTTTTCTGCGCAGAAAACGCATTCTTTGGCGTCTCTTTTGTGGGAGAAATCTTCGTCCTTCTCAGATAAGAACCCGTCGAAGTCTTGGAGGCGTCGCCGCTTGTTTTCCTGGTCTCGCTGTCGTTCTGACCGTCGACCTTGTTTTCCTTCTCCACCGCATTGACGGATTTTCCAATTTGCTTCAAGTAGGAACCAACGGATTTCGCGTCCGACATCTTGAACTTGTTCTCCAGCTTCGTTCTCGAGTAGCCAACCAGGGAGTGGTCGTTTAACTTCTCCCCCGACTTGGCATTCAAACTGTTATTCACCTTGTACGAGCACTTGTTATCTTTAACGTATTCAGGAGTGTCCAATAGAGAGCACGGACTTGCTCTACCTACGTACCGTATTTTCTCGATGATGGGTATTCGTTTCAAGCTACTATCCACCTGATCGTTTTGCCTGACGCAAGGTTCCTGTTTATCGCTGTTACTGGATCTCACAGTTTGCCTCGCAAAGCACCCAGTGTACGCGGCCTCTGGAGAAATTACAATGTCTGGTTTCTCAATCGTAACTTCTTTGGACCTCGAGTTCTGTCTTGAGTATCGACCTGTGCTCCCAGGCGATTCGTTCGTTTTGCTGTTTTGTCTCGTGTACCTTCCCCTGGGGCTAATCACGTCGGGCACATGGAGCGTATTGTTGCTCTGCACGGGTTCTTCGCGCTCCAGCGTGCTGTCTTGGCAACCGATGCACCTTTTCTTTTCCTGATGCACCTGGCCTTCCTTGATAGGCTTCAATTGGGGCGCGAGAGTCTCTGGAGTCGTGGACTCGCTGGTGCTCGTGCTAGGGCCCGTGTAATTTCTGATATCGAACTCCAAATCCAGTGGCAAGTCAGCGCCCACCGATAAGTGCATCGCCAATCCCTCCAGCCAAACCTGCATCAACTCAAAGGGCGGCCTTTTATCTGGGTTCAGGTCACAACAGAGGAAAGCGATTCTATAGAACATTTCCGGGCAATTGGCACAAAATTTCTCTTTAAAGACGTTCTGGTTCAAACCAAAGTCGGAGGACCTTGGTAAGTAATCAGGATCGGCTTGGACGCGTCCTATAATCTCGCAGAGGACGATACCGAAGCTGAATATGTCGACTTTCTCGTCGTACTTGTTACCCTTCATCATCTCAGGAGCCATCCAATATGGATTCCCTACCACGGTGTAGCGTTTCTTTCGCTCCTTCTTCGACGTTCTCGGCTCCCCGTCGGAATGTTTGTTGTATTTACGACTGTCGGGGGAATTGCCGTTTTGTATTATCCTAGCTAAACCGAAATCAGCGACTACCACGGTCTTGTCCTCCCGCACCAGACAGTTGTGCGAATTCAAATCACGGTGAATGATATTCATGGAATGTAGATAAGCCATACCAGCGGCGATATCTTTGGCGAACGACGTTCGCTGTTCCCATGGCAAGGTCTCGTTTGTGTTGTGCAGCAGAGCTCTCAGAGTTCCACCTGATATGTATTCGGTGACCAAGTGTAGCTTTTTATCTTTGTAGAGAACGCCGATGAATCGGAGGACATTGTTATGGTGTAACGAACGTAACACGGCAACCTGTTAGATTAGTGCAAAAGAAAATGACAGGCCCGAATACACGCTGAGATAATCTTTTCGTCCGATTGTGAGATAAAATATGGATTTAGTTTACACCACACTTATTAGAAGACGCGTTGCTTAAATTAAATATTCGTAACTAGCTGTATTAGAATAACGTTGAACCAATAACTCACCTCTTTCAAAAAATTCTTTTGGGCTTCTTCGTCCACTCTGTACAACTCCTTTAGCACCATGACTTCGTTGGTATCCCTGTGCGTGACTTTGAACACTTGCCCGAAGAATCCTGTACCCAGGAGTTCACCCTTCACTAGATCACTAGCACGGAATATCCTTTGATTCTTTGGCTCAACTCGAAAGGATCTAGTCCTGCTCAGGTCACATGTAGCATTTGTCGGGGCAGATCTGTAAGCATTACAGTAGTAGCATGTAGTAAAACAGAAATTCAAGCTTTGCTATTAAAAAAGAATTCGATTGAATATGTACCCGTCAAGCAGTCGCGACATGGAACTGCTACGCTCTTTGTGCAAAGGATCTCTCGTTCTTCGCAATTGTCTGCTTCGAGTACCACTGATATACCCTTCGTCTCGACGTTTGAACAATCGTTCCTTGTTTTCCGGGCTTGTTCTTGGGCTCCCAATCGATGTCAACATCGCCGCGGACGGCGAGGAATACGTTGGTCGTCGCGACACTGCATCGGGATCATGCTCGATGGTCAACTGAAAGATTGATTGCATTTGTTTCTGTATTGCATTCAATCATTTCACATAGTGCATAAACAAATTGTTTTATAGAGTATAGAATTACCTGCAGAACTGTATCCGAATATTGTATAAGATTTTCAATATTCTCTATAGGCTGATCCTTGACTGGTGTGCCGTTCACTTCAAGTATTCGATCGCCAATGTGTAAAGATATGAGATCACTGGACATGTTCAGTCTGTAATACGTTTCGTGTGACATTTCCATCGTTCGTAAATATTATTCACAAGAGTACATGCAAACCTTTGCGTGCATTTAAATTAACGTTGCATTAAATATTACATGTATGTACAGTAGTGATAAGAAGAAGAATAGTAACCAAATAAGCTAATGTTGCGCTTGCAATCTTATATATTTCGTACACTATTAAACTCACATAAATTACGAGGCATAACACGTACAAAGCACGATACGTAAGACTTTGCTTATTAAACCCGGATAAAGGTAAAAATAAATAACCATTCGGGATGACTGAAAACCTAGATGCATTGTAAATTCTATAGAAAATTAAAGAAATATGGTACAAGTACACGATGCATAACGATGGAAGAAAATTGAATTTTCTATTTCTTGAATACTTTTTAAGATTATACGAAAAAATGTTATGTTGCATTGTATATTAATAATATAATTCTTAAATAATTGTCGCGTTGTCCTAAATATATTACATGCTTACAAAATTACACAGCACATATTATTAAATGAACAAATAATATTACACAATGGGACACCTATTTTGCACAAGATAAATAATTTGCGTGCAGTTAAATAGCAAATACTAAAGAACACACATCTAATTCAGGGAAACACAATATCTAGTGCATATTATTTATTTGTTATGCTGTACCTATGATTAGAGAAGTGGCAGCATAGCCTAAATAGGACCTCCATCACAGAGGCCAGCAGCTTACTGATCTTTCCACGAACATTTCTCATTAACCTGCGTTTTAGTTTAAAGTTATTAGAGGCTGCGTATGTGTACCGGTTCTTACATAACCACAGAATTATTCATGCACGGTTAAATGTTTTAGAAAAGCTTTATTAAATATAATTTGGCGAAGTACAAAAGTGTCGGTTTCTTTAAGAAAAATGGAAATTTTCGCGCGTCCGTTTCAAAATCTATCGATCATTTTATTATTGTACGTGTTATTTTCAATAACTGAAATTTGCTTTCCAGAGATTCGTATAATTTTTCCAATGCAAATTTGCAGAAGCAATCAATCTTTTTAACAAATTCTTACAAAAAAAACTAAATGTAAAAAGAAAAAGTATAGCACAAGAATGTATAAATATATTGTATATATTTTATATACATACTCAGATATACGTAGCAAAGCACCACAATTTCGAGGACTAGGAGTCGAGTCTATTGTCAGTTTGATTCCTCTTTGTTTCTCGGGATCGGAAGGGTTCGGCGGTATTTCCACCAATCTGATGCTATGCGGCTTTCTAGCGAACGGATAATTAGCTGTCCTGTTGATTGGCTGCATCTGCCTTTTATAACAACACCCGCAATAGAGTTTGGACCTCTCGACTAGGGCATAACTTTCCCCATCCCCGATGAAAGCTCCGCAAGAGTTACAGGCAAAACATTCTGGGTGAAATTTGTGATCGCCTGCCAGCATGACAGGGCCCGTGATGATATGGCCACAGCCTTGGCAGGCTTCCCCATAAGCAGCCCAATAGTCATCCTTACAAAAAAGTAAGCCATCTTTCTCAAAGTACCACGAGGAGAGACCGATATCGCATGCAGAGCACCTGAAAGATACATTTCATCCATTATAGGAGTGTTCCATAAAAATTATCTTTGTACTATGTTTACATGGATTGATGTATTGTAGTAGGTTTCTTACTTACCGGAAACAATCGATATGCCATTCTTGGTTTAGTGCCTGTATGAATTCGTCCTCGTCGATGGCATTGAGGCAACCTGCACACGTTATTGTCCCTCCACTGTCCCCACTTCTGTGCTCTAAGGTGCATGAAACACAAAATACCATTTGACAGTTATAGATTTAAAAAAAGAAATCCCAAAAGAGAATTTTGCTTGATTCGTCCACTCTAGGTTTGTGTACGTTTTTTCTCTGACACCTTTCGTTACGTCTATTTACCTACGCCTGAACAGACGTATTTTTTTTCACGATATTCGCGGAACGTTCAACGTGCGTTGGACGCATAATACAGCGTTGAATTTCGAATACGTCGAATCGGTAGCAGCTAGGAAAACAAATACGTCGCGTTCGTGTGAAAAACGGAGCGCGTCAGGGACGTGCAGTAGGAAGTAAACGTGATTCACGGTTGACGTTAGGTAAGCGTTGGAGAAAGCAGTTATCAACCAGCTGACGACAAATTGGACGGTTCTAAGGCGATCGAGGCTTGTCAATTGAAGAAACGTATCGCTGGGATCGCCAATGGTCTCCCAAAACGTTGTACAATTGAAAAATACGCGTTGTACAACTGAGAAATTGAAATGAAAGGAACGCGTAAATAAAGTCTGGAGAAGAGCGTGGGCCAGGAGACTTGGAAGGCAGGACGCCCACGCGATTTTCAGACCGTCAACCGTACACGCGAAATCGTCGATCAATCGTTCTGTCTTACGCGACCCTTGAAACGTTACACGTTCTACATCGTGAATTCAGTTTACTCATTGGAAAATAACGTTGAACTTTGTCGAAAAAGACGTACCCTTTGACGAAACTTCATCCATCACAGCATCTAGGCTGACACACTCCCACTCCGCGTCTCGGCCACTGAGTATAGAGCGACCAGACTCGAAATCCATTGTCGCTGCGGTGCGCTGAACGCAACTGCGGGAAATTTGAATTTTGTTTGAATAGTTCCACAAAAAATTACCACAGTGGGACAAAACGGCTCTCGGCGACCAAAAATCTGTAACTTTGGTTCTCTTGAAAATATTTTAATGAAATTTTAGGAAGTTATTCCCTATACTATGATACTTAAATTGTATTAGTATAAATCAATTTGAGCTACAGGGTGTCCAAATATTCACGTATAAAGTGCAACGCGTTCAATATCTTTCACTTGTTTGACATATTTATTGTTCCTTAACCAAAATTCGACTCAAACCTGTTATTAACTATGAGAGAAACGTATTTAATAATTTAAAAATGACAGGATGTACGTAATAATCAGAAGTTCGAGCTCCTTTTAGTACGATCACCAATTTTTTGAAATGGGGCACCTATGGGCACCTGATCTTCGCAGAATCTGATAGAGGATGGTTCACCCTTTCCTGTGATAGCAATTGAACCTCAGCCAAGTGCGGTCAATTTTTTATAACCATGCGTAAAGTTACAATTTTACTTAAATGTACTTCTCATTTGAATATCGTCTTTCTGAGCAATGTTTTTTAGAATCGTATGTTGAAGTTAGGAGTAATATCGTAAGCGTTTTGCTTGGACGAATTTCTACTGCCTATGAATGCGCACCACAGCAAAACGGATTGCACAACATTAAACAGCAATTTATCCTCTATCGATGTACATAAACAGTTTTTCCATTTTTCGAATTCACGAAAATCGAGTTTCGTCCCACAATGGTAAACGCGAAAGAAAAATTTTACTTTGGGACGCGTAGATAAACGATTCGCTCGTCAAGAGGTAGATATTTATTCTCAGAATATTTGGTCTTTGTTTTAAATTAGTTTATCTTGAATACAATTCATGTTTAGAACTTCTCAGATTTTTTCTAAAGAAAATATTAAAATAGTAGCATCAACATGCGAACAAAGCGCACACATGTTGTTTGATGTGTACTATACACAAGTTTCTAACTGATAAAGGTAAATATGTTTATTAAAAATCGTGCAAAGTTGATAACTTTTCGCGCTACTTCAGCGACGGAATATAATTATATTTGTAGCGTAAATCTGACAAATACTAAATTGAGATATGTATAAATAATTTAACGTAAACATCGTTACATGGATTAATAAACATTCGGAACGTTATCATAAGCTATCGTATAGATCTATAAATATATACATCCACATTCGTTGATACAGTGTAACATCGATGATCCACTTTATTGTATGATAAATGCTTAAATACAATTTTTTTGAAAGAACTCAGATTTCCATTAAAAATTTAATTATCGGTTTAATTTATAACGAATCAACGAGGTTCCACCGTATCATCGAAGTTGTTCAAAGGTCGTTAGGAAATAAAATGTCACCGAGGTATTTCTGAAATCAGCGTGACGCACTTAATCGATTGCACGTTTCCCGGCTAACCTTTTCGTGGTCATTAACAATTCTGGACATCGTCCTCGGTCGATCTTTTCTGGTCTCATCGATTATTTGAACGCGTGGGTCACAAATAATGAACGGACGGTTGCTCGTACTTATTTCTGCGAGTAAGCCTACAACAAGCTTACATCTAAGCAGTTTAAATCACAGTAGAGATTGCGCAGGATCGAAGCCATTGATTCTTCGTACTCTAGTATTATTTTGAACAGTATTTGAATCACTACATTAACCTGGGCAAATCTAATTTGCATAAAATTCGTAGACTTCTTTGAATGTACTTATTCAAAAGCCAAAGCTATCAAAGAGAATAGAAAATCGTTAACCTTGAGGAATTCATTGGTACTTCCTTTACCAAAATGATACAAAAGTAATCCCTTTACATTCTTATCTGGTTAGATCTATTTTTCGTTACTTCTGCATCAATTTAGCAAAGTATCTTAATCTAAAGAAGATCGTCCCCATGTTGTACGCCATTATGCAATTGCGTGACAAAAAAGGCGACGGATGATATGCAAGAAATGCGAACCTTGTTAATCCTTCGTTCATTACGCTCGAGTAATAATTGTTCGATAATCGTCGTAGACCATTCTTTTTTACCAAGAACCTTTGTTCTCGTTATAAATAATCTTACGATTGATATAATCTTATTAGCGTAATGTCGAAAGGTTAATCATCTATGATAGTACTTGGAAAGTCGCATACACGTTAAAGAGTAATATTGAGCAGAATTTAATTGTAAAATCGTATCACCGATTCGCACGCATTCGGTTGAATTTATAGAAATTTGAGATGCATTGACCTCTTGGAGGCCAAGATTTGAAGGCTCAGCACGTCCCGTATACTGAGATCTCCTAATCATGTTTGTTATACATATGTCTTCAGTACTCGAAGAGTAAACGATCTCACAATTTCCCGCGAGAAAAGGCTGCGCTCGAAATTGCGGGGCAACTGCCGAAAGTTTTATTTTAAAAATATTTCGTTCGTTGCCCAACCCGAGTATTACTTTCAAGGGCTACGCGAAAAAAAGGACAAATTTATGTGACAACACATGTTGGCCTCGACGAGTGCATTTGTTGCACTGTACACTGCAAGGTCGACAGGCGACGCGCAACGAACGCTGCGTTGTTACATTTACATAGCCGTTTCTCGGTTTCGAACTGACCATTTTGACCGTTAGTTTCTTTCGTTGCCTTGGAATTTGTTTACCAGCATACAGAGGCTGAAATTAAAGCGCACGAGTGCAACGGTGTCTCGTGTTTTGCTTGTTCCACCAATCACCTTACCGTAGGACTCTCAAGAAACGGCAGTAAATATGAACTTTCAATTTTATAATTCCAAATTTTGAAAGAGCAAAGTATACCACCAATACGAGTAAGGAAATTAGTTCCAGAAGCCAGTGGTGTCTTTCGTTTCGGTAAATCCGAGTATTTGGTGGTTCTAAGTGGATGCAAATTTAGTTGGCTGCTCAAGGCTACAGGGCAGCCATCCCCACCACACCGTTTGACTCTCCCCACCCCTCTGTCTCGGTACTAAACATGTCCGGCGTATGCGGATAAGGAAACCATTAATGTCAATTTATGAAATATTTATCTACGTACGTTTCACTTGTGTTTTTCGTATTAGCATACGCTATAAAAGCATACGATGTACAGTCGTTGTAATCACCTCAAACAGTTAACTAAATTTGCATTGACTGATTTCGAGACCACGAGTTTGACGTTCTAATTTTCAATTAAACGCTTCAATAGGAAAGCTCTTTGTTTCTCAATACCATGTGTAGTATTAACGATGAATAACCGCGAGTTCGGTTCTCAGACGGACTCCCACCGAAAGAAAGACACAGGTAATTATCGCGCGTGCAATTATCTCGCTCATTGAGACTCTGTTAACTGACACCGCTTCAGAGGGTGTCAGGTCCGCTCTTCTTGCGTTTTCGTAATAGCTAGTTGATGTTCAGTGGCATCAGTGGCACGTATTTCTCGCTGGGGCGGAAGTGAAACTGCGAGCACAACTGGTTGGACACGGATTCCTCGTAGCCGACTCTGTAACAGATCGAAAGCATAGCGATTAGACGACGAATCCAACGAGTAAATCACGAGCAATATCGTTCGAAGAAGCGTTGGGAATCCCCTACACCTTGCGGACCCAAAAGAAATCTGCATGAAAATACCGCCACCATACGGACCCACAAACAATTTGTATAAAATTACAATTCACTGGTTCAAACCACGCCTAGAAGATACTCGTGTTTCCGTATCAGGATCTCGCCCATAACCTTGAACATCGTCTTCAGGAAGTGTACCTTCCTGGCATAATTGTCTCGTTGGGACTCTGCGATCTCGTACTTCGGCGACTGCTCCCAGTACAAAGGGCAACTGAAGAGATTCGATGAGGAAATGGTTAGAATTAAAACCTACAGCAGGGATGGCCAACTAATCAAGTTGGACAAATTCGATTTGGAAGAGTCGACGTGCTTTTACTTGGATATACACGGTCTGTCTAAAAAGAAACTGAACTTTTGCTATAAAAAGAAAAAAGTACAAGTAAAGTTTTTACACACACGTTTATTTACTCAAAATAATCTCCCTCTGCGTCAATACAGCGTATAGACCGCGTAATTAACATTTCGAAGGACCTTTGCAGCTCCTGTTTTGGTAACCCGTTTAGTACGGCGGTTACAGCGGCCTGAATCTCCGAAATGTTGCTATAACGTGTCCCTTTCATTGGAATTTTCAATTTCGGGAAAAGAAAATAATCGCATGGAGACAGATCAGGCGAGTAGGGTGAATGATCCAAGGTAGCAACGCCAATTCCAATGAAAGGGACACATTATAGCAACATTTCGGAGATTCAGGCTGCTGTAACCGCTGTACTAAACGGGCTACCAAAACAGGAGCTGCAAAGGTCCTTCGAAATGTTAATTACGCGGTCTACACGCTGTATTGACGCAGAGGGAGATTATTTTGAGTAAATAAACGTGCGTGTAAAAACTTTACTTGTACTTTTTTCTTTTTATAGCAAAAGTTCGGTTTCTTTTTAGACATACCGTGTACTTCAAATCTTTTGGTTAAACTTTCCTTTAGATTTCGGCGAGTAGAGTCCGAAAATGCTAGTTCGAATTAAGGAGCGGAGCCTACCTCTGCCATTGAGAGCACGGGCGTCGCTCCTTGAAGCAAGCCACTTGGATAACGTTGAAGAAGAGGGCACCGAGGGTGTTGGCGACTTCCGTATTAAGATTCTGCAGGCATCTACGGAACTTCGCGTCGCAGTCGCAATGAGATCGAGTGAAGGGTGACCGGTTGCATATGCCGGGCATACACTCCTTAGGCTCTATCGTGATGGGACAATGATCGTGTTCCCTGCAGCAGGCATCTTCCAATCGGTGTTGACCGAGGTCGTCGTAGGACGTTGCCAGGTTGCCAGGTCCGCACCATTTTGTGCCAGGGTATATCAGGCCTCCACCTGGTTTTTGGTTCTGATAAAGTAAATTTTCATGTAGTTTTGGG
>NW_026535092.1:0-16559 GCF_026225885.1 Hylaeus anthracinus
CGGCGAGTAGTTTCACCCGTTTCCCTAGAGATAGCGCCACCAAGGCGTGCTTACGAAATAAAGTATAAATTCGCAAGATCTAATTTATTACGTCTAATAGTGAACTTGTAATTACTATAGAATAATTTTAATAACAAACCTCACCTTAAAGAGCCTCCAGTTGCAGTTAAAACTGTTTAAACATACTAGTTTCGTCACCTATATATTATTGTATGTAATTACTGTACGTATCGACGATTCCCCGAGCCACCTCTTCGCCTATCGCTTATCGTGATACCAGGAGTAAAATTCGGGCCAGAATTTCATACGTATCAAAGTATCCTCACGCCACTTCTTCGCCTGTCATGTACTCCTGATACCAGAATGTAAAATTTGGACAGATTTTCGATCCGTACCATGTACGCCTCGTGCCACCTATTCGCGTATCATATTCCCCTGATACCAAAATGTAAAATTCTTCTTCTGGCCGGATTTTACCTTTTGATATCAGGAGCACATGTATTGCGAAGAGGTGGCACGTTTGCGCCTACGAGCAGGCAACCGGCCCGATCTACCTGTAAATATAGGTTGCCTATTTCAAGGGGCTAATTTTCGGTACATTTCGGAATTCTGACCAATTTTGCAAAGTCAACAATGTTGCAAATCGCTCCCCTCAAGACTTTAACAATTTTGCAAAGTCAACAATGTTGCAAATCGCTCCCCTCAAGACTTCAACAATGTTGCAAAGCCAACAATGTTGCAAATCGCTTCTCTCAAGACTTCAACAATGTTGCAAAGCCAACAATGTTGCAAATCGCTTCTCTCAAGACTTCAACAATGTTGCAAACTCAACAATGTAGCAAATCGCTCCTCTCAAGACTTCAACAATGTTGCAAATTGCTCCTTTCAAAATTGTGATGGAAAATGTCGGATTTTTACTCCTGGTATCAGGAGCACATGATATGCGAAGTGGTGGCACGGGGACAACCAGGTACGTATCGAAATTCTGAGGAAATTTTATATTTTGGTATCAGGAGAATATGATATGCGAAGAGGTGGCACGAGGAATACCAGGTACGTATCGAAATTCTGAGGAAGTTTTATATTTTGGTATCAGGAGAAAATGATACGCGAAGAGGTGGCACGAGGAAAACCAGGTACGTATCGAAATTCTGAGGAAATTTTATATTTTGGTATCAGGAGAAAATGATACGCGAAGAGGTGGCACGAGGAAAACCAGGTACGTATCGAAATTCTGAGGAAATTTTATATTTTGGTATCAGGAGAAAATGATATGCGAAGAGGTGGCACGTTTGCGCCTACGAGGATGCAACCGGCCCGACATATCTGTAAGTGTAGGTTACCTAATTCAAGTGGCACATTTTCGGTACGTATGAAATTCTACGTAGGCGCAGAAGTGCCCCTGGTATGCAGCAACCAATACTAGCCTGCTTGTCACATTCGTTGTCATCTCGTAGGCGCAAAGGTGCCCCTTGTATGCAGGAACCGATACTAGCCTGCTCGTCGCTTCGGTTGTCATCTCGTAGGCGCACAAGGACCCCTTTCATAAGGCAACCTAGGCTAACGGGTCTGTCGGTTCGGTTGCTCTCTTATAGGCGCAGGGATACCCCCAGTATGCGGGAATACATACTGTCTGGTTTGTCGATCCAGTTGTCATCTCGTATGCGCAGACGTGCCCCTAATATGCGGCAACCCCGTGTAGCTTTTTTATCAGTTCGGTTGTATGTTAATTGAAATAATACTTGATAAACTAAATGCAACTGTAATTATATAAATTACTACAATTTTTTATTAAATATCATAATCAAATAATAATTTAACCATGTTATCATAGAAAATATATCATTAATACGAAGGTTAAACTAAAAAGAATGCTGTTCATACTCCAACCATTTATTTTTCACATTTTTTTCTCTGTATTACTAGAATGTTAAACAGAAATGATTGTTCCCTAGTCGCATAAATTTTAGCACGAAAAACGATTCGGAAACGTAGCCAGTGTAACAAGTGCTGAAGCACACAACGAAAAATAAAGAATACGATCTATCGTTTACAATTTCTGCAGTAATTTTGAGCAAACGTCGGGAAGATTTCTTCTTTGTCATGTAAAAAATTATTTTACGTTAGTTCCTCAACAACTGTGCCGTGCAAAGAACAACGTGCGGTCAACCCAGTCTCCATTCGATATCTAAGAAACAGATTCTCAATGGGAAATGTACGAATGTTAGAGTGACATTTGGTAATACTTTAGTAGTCAATTAAATTACATATAAACAAACTAGATCGCAATTTAAGTACATCGCATATAAAACGTATATTTATTAAACTGATTTTCTTATATTATCCCCATAATAAACATAGTATATAATTAGTAACACAAGTCTTCGTTGATTATTCAGGCCGTAAAATTTATTATTATCAATTATTAGTTTATCACGTCGACTTGTATTCTTACTTTTCCACTCGAGCTGTTCATTATTACTAATTTCCCACTGAAGAACCTTTTCTCGTAAAAAATATGAATGAAGTTCAATCGTTCAGTGCCGAATCCTCTGTCGAACATCTTCACAAAATTTCTGTTCTGTTCACCGTTTTCAACAAAGTGTTACGCTAAATATGTCGCATGCTTTGATTGCGTTAGTTCCGTTTCTCAACCCCCCCCCCCCCCTCAAACCCCCCAACTCCCCTATCGTCTGAGTGAAGAAAAATAATTTGCAAACGGTTAAGACAAGTTGGGACGCTCCCTATGTTCCGATATGTCGGAACAGAAGGAGCGTGACAATTTACAGAGACTATAAAAATAATGTGTCTACCGTCATATTCCGGAGGTCTTTTTCTTTTCTTCTCTTTACAGAAGTTTACAGAGTTCGTTTTTGTGCCCGTCGCGTGTCTATAAAGTTTCCTACTTGTGTACTACGTTATTCATGAGTAAGCAACGATAACGAGTCTAATACTGTTCGCTGAAAACGTTTTACAAACGAGTTCTCGCCTTTGCCGCGTTATATGTACGCTTATTCATACGCTATTCGATCGGTTATTCGTTATTCGTTACGCAGATTCATTAAATGCGTGTGTATATATGGCATGCGCGGTGGAAATTTTTTCGTAAGCTCGAAACATTCAACGTTCTGACACAAGTAGTACAAACCAATGCTCGGAATCAACAAAGGAAACCTTTAGGGATTCCCCAGAGTACATAGAAATCACCATTTTTTTAATTAAAGTCCAAATTGTAATTTTATAATAAACGACCACTTATCAATATTGCATTTATGAAATGATATTGCACAATTACTTTGTCTTCAGATGAAACTATGGAAAAAGTACATTAATAATGTTTCGCTCAGATGAGAATGTTTCGAGAGTTTACGGTACACATTTGTCTTTCAACTATGAAGTTCGAAGGGTTTTTATATGACTTCGATTCGATCAAAACGTTTTCCACACACGTCCATTTTTTAAGCCATGATTATTTGTTTCTGGACTACAAATGTTATTTGCAAAATGGTTTATTGCACATATTGTCTTCTCAAATAACATTAGGAATTTTGTTCACCCTCCTTCTCTTAGTACATTCGTTTTTTTAGTACTGCAAGTAATTGTTTTTCTCCATACACACTGAACAGTAAGAAATCGGTGTTCCTCTCATAGTAACAGTTCATTAAATTTACTCCACAAATGTTTTCGATTATAGACAGCTTCAAAACACTTTTTATCACAGATAATAAACATTTATTTGGTGTAATGAACTCAAATGATTTTAATAACAATAACGTGGACATTAATAAAATTCGTTCGTATAATGGAAAAGAATTCCGAAGTTCCTAACGGTACGAATTCAAAATTACAAAGAAAGACATTAATACCAAAAAAACATAGGCAACAAAGCAAACCAATTTTTTTTTTTGTTTGTTCTAACGCAGGCAGTATAGATTGCAAACAGTTATCAATGAATTGTATAATAGAGAAAAATTTGTCGTGTTTTCCTTGTCTTTGGAGCAAAATCATAAATCCATCGTAAAGTATTGTTCAAATGCAATACTCCGTTTAATCATTCTACTCTGATGAAATTAGGGAACGTTTTACTTACAATTAGAATGTAATAGAATAGAAATACAACTTTTTAATAGTATCAAAAGAACTTTCATCTCTACATTATCAATATAAAGCTTTTTACTGTTAAATATATTGTTTTGTAAACAGTGTTTTGAACATGACGTATGTTGGAATATATATACAAAACTATATGTACATTCTTCATATTATACACATCATACTATTTTGTCATCATTTATATCTTTGCTAGATTAAGTGCGCGCATCGTTTACCGATGAATATAAATAAAAACACGGTGCAGATTTCGTTTTGCAATTTACATATCGAAAGAAAGTAACAGATGCGAGTGAACTCACGATATCGTGAACGTTAAAACGAAGATTAATATCAAATTGGCAAAGTTCCGTCTTCGAGACAGCGTAACAAAGATATAATTGATGTATCTGAAATTTATACATGTCGATAATCCTGTACATGCACACCACCATCGTATATGTGGATAATATTTTACAGTACGATGTACATATATATCCGATAAAAGATATCATTTTTTTTTTTTTACACGCTATTCTACAAACTGACTACATAATGTTTACAACTTCGAAATATAATCCCGTACTTCCCAAAAATGAGAAGAAAAAAATGGAGGTGCACCGAACGGACCCCACAGCATCCCAGAGAACGTTAAATCGTTCAACTTCGATATAGGCGCGGTGTCACCGCTCCATTTCCCAAAAGCACGCGTTAATTTAATCGTTTCTGAGTGCAATCAGACCTAATTCTGGATGGAATGCTTTCGTTAGTCTTATAATTACTCGTACTCCCGCTTAGAAAAAACCACGAGGCAAGATATATTGCAGGAATGCGAACGCACCGCTGACACGTAGTATCCAAAACACTTTGAGAACCACGAGAACCGATAGCAATGAGATTCATTAATACTGGACGTCAAATTGTTAATACTTTTTCTACGCGTTTACCACGCAATACTAGCAACACGTTCCAAGGAGAAACTAGCGCACAACGTGGTGCTCGTACGGTTTCTTTGTTAGAAAAGTTAAAAGATAAAAGAAACTAGATATACGAGAGTTAAATTGACAGATCTTAGAAGTTACAGACAGAGATCAAATTAGTACGGTGAGATTGTTTTCGTTATGATCCAGAGCTGGACACCAGTCGACTAGCTTTATTTGATTAATTGATCGATTAAGCCACACGATTGAAAATTCGATCGTCAGAAGTAATCGCGAATAACGATTAGAATAAACGATAAATCAGTTAAATGCCACGAATAATCACGATTGATTTTAATCAAATAACGAAGTTAAAATTGAAATCGAATTGATCGAATTGAATATTTATTCGTCATAAGTGATTGCGATATTAATAGGACAATACTAATAGGCAAACTACTCAATAATAATAACAAAAAGTCACTTACGGTTACTTCTGATTCGTTTGTCAATCGTGTACGACAACTGACGATTACCCACTGCAATCGTAATCGTCAATTACTTTGATTAAAGTCTGCCCAACGCTGTTAAGAACGCAGTACGTTAATCCGATGCTCCGTCGACGTGGAAATCTCACAAAGCTGTGCTCTCAACCGGCGAGGTCGCGCGATTAGGCGTGCAACATCGTTCAGGAGTATGGCACAGATCAGGCGTATGCCTACCGTCTCTTAATTGAACGAAGTCCAAGTCCGCGAAAAAGTCACTCTTCATGGTACCCACTGCGCTATCGGTACCGAAGCTATCCTGCCTGCATAGATCCACGTTCTTGTAACATCCGCTGTACTCCGTCAATGAATTAGGCAACTTGTTATCGTACATTGACTTTGTGTCGATTACAGGCTTCTGTGAGTCGTTGGACTCCAGCTTCGTGCAATCTTGGATGGACGCGGTGCAGTCTTTCTTGTTATCGACGTGAGCTTCATTTTGCGCATCATAAATAAGGAAATCTTCGTTTTTGGAAAGGCTCGAGTTCGAATACAGGCTGTCCGTGTAGCGAAGTTCGGCGTTCTTGCGAAAACTGTTGTCTCTACGGAGGTCCTCCTTCCTCAAGGTGTTGTAAGGCGAATAGTCTTTGTACGTGTCCTTGTTTTTCGCGGTGCAATCTAATACAGTAAGACTCCCTTGTCGGGATAAAATACTACCAATGTCGGAGACGTTACTTTCCTGCCTGGATACCCTGTCGTTCGTAAGTTCGTCGATTTCTCCGGGGCTTACGGTTACTTTTGATTGCAACGAAGTGTCAGCTTCGGATTGACTTTTTTTCTGCGCAGAAAACGCATTCTTTGGCGTCTCTTTTGTGGGAGAAATCTTCGTCCTTCTCAGATAAGAACCCGTCGAAGTCTTGGAGGCGTCGCCGCTTGTTTTCCTGGTCTCGCTGTCGTTCTGACCGTCGACCTTGTTTTCCTTCTCCACCGCATTGACGGATTTTCCAATTTGCTTCAAGTAGGAACCAACGGATTTCGCGTCCGACATCTTGAACTTGTTCTCCAGCTTCGTTCTCGAGTAGCCAACCAGGGAGTGGTCGTTTAACTTCTCCCCCGACTTGGCATTCAAACTGTTATTCACCTTGTACGAGCACTTGTTATCTTTAACGTATTCAGGAGTGTCCAATAGAGAGCACGGACTTGCTCTACCTACGTACCGTATTTTCTCGATGATGGGTATTCGTTTCAAGCTACTATCCACCTGATCGTTTTGCCTGACGCAAGGTTCCTGTTTATCGCTGTTACTGGATCTCACAGTTTGCCTCGCAAAGCACCCAGTGTACGCGGCCTCTGGAGAAATTACAATGTCTGGTTTCTCAATCGTAACTTCTTTGGACCTCGAGTTCTGTCTTGAGTATCGACCTGTGCTCCCAGGCGATTCGTTCGTTTTGCTGTTTTGTCTCGTGTACCTTCCCCTGGGGCTAATCACGTCGGGCACATGGAGCGTATTGTTGCTCTGCACGGGTTCTTCGCGCTCCAGCGTGCTGTCTTGGCAACCGATGCACCTTTTCTTTTCCTGATGCACCTGGCCTTCCTTGATAGGCTTCAATTGGGGCGCGAGAGTCTCTGGAGTCGTGGACTCGCTGGTGCTCGTGCTAGGGCCCGTGTAATTTCTGATATCGAACTCCAAATCCAGTGGCAAGTCAGCGCCCACCGATAAGTGCATCGCCAATCCCTCCAGCCAAACCTGCATCAACTCAAAGGGCGGCCTTTTATCTGGGTTCAGGTCACAACAGAGGAAAGCGATTCTATAGAACATTTCCGGGCAATTGGCACAAAATTTCTCTTTAAAGACGTTCTGGTTCAAACCAAAGTCGGAGGACCTTGGTAAGTAATCAGGATCGGCTTGGACGCGTCCTATAATCTCGCAGAGGACGATACCGAAGCTGAATATGTCGACTTTCTCGTCGTACTTGTTACCCTTCATCATCTCAGGAGCCATCCAATATGGATTCCCTACCACGGTGTAGCGTTTCTTTCGCTCCTTCTTCGACGTTCTCGGCTCCCCGTCGGAATGTTTGTTGTATTTACGACTGTCGGGGGAATTGCCGTTTTGTATTATCCTAGCTAAACCGAAATCAGCGACTACCACGGTCTTGTCCTCCCGCACCAGACAGTTGTGCGAATTCAAATCACGGTGAATGATATTCATGGAATGTAGATAAGCCATACCAGCGGCGATATCTTTGGCGAACGACGTTCGCTGTTCCCATGGCAAGGTCTCGTTTGTGTTGTGCAGCAGAGCTCTCAGAGTTCCACCTGATATGTATTCGGTGACCAAGTGTAGCTTTTTATCTTTGTAGAGAACGCCGATGAATCGGAGGACATTGTTATGGTGTAACGAACGTAACACGGCAACCTGTTAGATTAGTGCAAAAGAAAATGACAGGCCCGAATACACGCTGAGATAATCTTTTCGTCCGATTGTGAGATAAAATATGGATTTAGTTTACACCACACTTATTAGAAGACGCGTTGCTTAAATTAAATATTCGTAACTAGCTGTATTAGAATAACGTTGAACCAATAACTCACCTCTTTCAAAAAATTCTTTTGGGCTTCTTCGTCCACTCTGTACAACTCCTTTAGCACCATGACTTCGTTGGTATCCCTGTGCGTGACTTTGAACACTTGCCCGAAGAATCCTGTACCCAGGAGTTCACCCTTCACTAGATCACTAGCACGGAATATCCTTTGATTCTTTGGCTCAACTCGAAAGGATCTAGTCCTGCTCAGGTCACATGTAGCATTTGTCGGGGCAGATCTGTAAGCATTACAGTAGTAGCATGTAGTAAAACAGAAATTCAAGCTTTGCTATTAAAAAAGAATTCGATTGAATATGTACCCGTCAAGCAGTCGCGACATGGAACTGCTACGCTCTTTGTGCAAAGGATCTCTCGTTCTTCGCAATTGTCTGCTTCGAGTACCACTGATATACCCTTCGTCTCGACGTTTGAACAATCGTTCCTTGTTTTCCGGGCTTGTTCTTGGGCTCCCAATCGATGTCAACATCGCCGCGGACGGCGAGGAATACGTTGGTCGTCGCGACACTGCATCGGGATCATGCTCGATGGTCAACTGAAAGATTGATTGCATTTGTTTCTGTATTGCATTCAATCATTTCACATAGTGCATAAACAAATTGTTTTATAGAGTATAGAATTACCTGCAGAACTGTATCCGAATATTGTATAAGATTTTCAATATTCTCTATAGGCTGATCCTTGACTGGTGTGCCGTTCACTTCAAGTATTCGATCGCCAATGTGTAAAGATATGAGATCACTGGACATGTTCAGTCTGTAATACGTTTCGTGTGACATTTCCATCGTTCGTAAATATTATTCACAAGAGTACATGCAAACCTTTGCGTGCATTTAAATTAACGTTGCATTAAATATTACATGTATGTACAGTAGTGATAAGAAGAAGAATAGTAACCAAATAAGCTAATGTTGCGCTTGCAATCTTATATATTTCGTACACTATTAAACTCACATAAATTACGAGGCATAACACGTACAAAGCACGATACGTAAGACTTTGCTTATTAAACCCGGATAAAGGTAAAAATAAATAACCATTCGGGATGACTGAAAACCTAGATGCATTGTAAATTCTATAGAAAATTAAAGAAATATGGTACAAGTACACGATGCATAACGATGGAAGAAAATTGAATTTTCTATTTCTTGAATACTTTTTAAGATTATACGAAAAAATGTTATGTTGCATTGTATATTAATAATATAATTCTTAAATAATTGTCGCGTTGTCCTAAATATATTACATGCTTACAAAATTACACAGCACATATTATTAAATGAACAAATAATATTACACAATGGGACACCTATTTTGCACAAGATAAATAATTTGCGTGCAGTTAAATAGCAAATACTAAAGAACACACATCTAATTCAGGGAAACACAATATCTAGTGCATATTATTTATTTGTTATGCTGTACCTATGATTAGAGAAGTGGCAGCATAGCCTAAATAGGACCTCCATCACAGAGGCCAGCAGCTTACTGATCTTTCCACGAACATTTCTCATTAACCTGCGTTTTAGTTTAAAGTTATTAGAGGCTGCGTATGTGTACCGGTTCTTACATAACCACAGAATTATTCATGCACGGTTAAATGTTTTAGAAAAGCTTTATTAAATATAATTTGGCGAAGTACAAAAGTGTCGGTTTCTTTAAGAAAAATGGAAATTTTCGCGCGTCCGTTTCAAAATCTATCGATCATTTTATTATTGTACGTGTTATTTTCAATAACTGAAATTTGCTTTCCAGAGATTCGTATAATTTTTCCAATGCAAATTTGCAGAAGCAATCAATCTTTTTAACAAATTCTTACAAAAAAAACTAAATGTAAAAAGAAAAAGTATAGCACAAGAATGTATAAATATATTGTATATATTTTATATACATACTCAGATATACGTAGCAAAGCACCACAATTTCGAGGACTAGGAGTCGAGTCTATTGTCAGTTTGATTCCTCTTTGTTTCTCGGGATCGGAAGGGTTCGGCGGTATTTCCACCAATCTGATGCTATGCGGCTTTCTAGCGAACGGATAATTAGCTGTCCTGTTGATTGGCTGCATCTGCCTTTTATAACAACACCCGCAATAGAGTTTGGACCTCTCGACTAGGGCATAACTTTCCCCATCCCCGATGAAAGCTCCGCAAGAGTTACAGGCAAAACATTCTGGGTGAAATTTGTGATCGCCTGCCAGCATGACAGGGCCCGTGATGATATGGCCACAGCCTTGGCAGGCTTCCCCATAAGCAGCCCAATAGTCATCCTTACAAAAAAGTAAGCCATCTTTCTCAAAGTACCACGAGGAGAGACCGATATCGCATGCAGAGCACCTGAAAGATACATTTCATCCATTATAGGAGTGTTCCATAAAAATTATCTTTGTACTATGTTTACATGGATTGATGTATTGTAGTAGGTTTCTTACTTACCGGAAACAATCGATATGCCATTCTTGGTTTAGTGCCTGTATGAATTCGTCCTCGTCGATGGCATTGAGGCAACCTGCACACGTTATTGTCCCTCCACTGTCCCCACTTCTGTGCTCTAAGGTGCATGAAACACAAAATACCATTTGACAGTTATAGATTTAAAAAAAGAAATCCCAAAAGAGAATTTTGCTTGATTCGTCCACTCTAGGTTTGTGTACGTTTTTTCTCTGACACCTTTCGTTACGTCTATTTACCTACGCCTGAACAGACGTATTTTTTTTCACGATATTCGCGGAACGTTCAACGTGCGTTGGACGCATAATACAGCGTTGAATTTCGAATACGTCGAATCGGTAGCAGCTAGGAAAACAAATACGTCGCGTTCGTGTGAAAAACGGAGCGCGTCAGGGACGTGCAGTAGGAAGTAAACGTGATTCACGGTTGACGTTAGGTAAGCGTTGGAGAAAGCAGTTATCAACCAGCTGACGACAAATTGGACGGTTCTAAGGCGATCGAGGCTTGTCAATTGAAGAAACGTATCGCTGGGATCGCCAATGGTCTCCCAAAACGTTGTACAATTGAAAAATACGCGTTGTACAACTGAGAAATTGAAATGAAAGGAACGCGTAAATAAAGTCTGGAGAAGAGCGTGGGCCAGGAGACTTGGAAGGCAGGACGCCCACGCGATTTTCAGACCGTCAACCGTACACGCGAAATCGTCGATCAATCGTTCTGTCTTACGCGACCCTTGAAACGTTACACGTTCTACATCGTGAATTCAGTTTACTCATTGGAAAATAACGTTGAACTTTGTCGAAAAAGACGTACCCTTTGACGAAACTTCATCCATCACAGCATCTAGGCTGACACACTCCCACTCCGCGTCTCGGCCACTGAGTATAGAGCGACCAGACTCGAAATCCATTGTCGCTGCGGTGCGCTGAACGCAACTGCGGGAAATTTGAATTTTGTTTGAATAGTTCCACAAAAAATTACCACAGTGGGACAAAACGGCTCTCGGCGACCAAAAATCTGTAACTTTGGTTCTCTTGAAAATATTTTAATGAAATTTTAGGAAGTTATTCCCTATACTATGATACTTAAATTGTATTAGTATAAATCAATTTGAGCTACAGGGTGTCCAAATATTCACGTATAAAGTGCAACGCGTTCAATATCTTTCACTTGTTTGACATATTTATTGTTCCTTAACCAAAATTCGACTCAAACCTGTTATTAACTATGAGAGAAACGTATTTAATAATTTAAAAATGACAGGATGTACGTAATAATCAGAAGTTCGAGCTCCTTTTAGTACGATCACCAATTTTTTGAAATGGGGCACCTATGGGCACCTGATCTTCGCAGAATCTGATAGAGGATGGTTCACCCTTTCCTGTGATAGCAATTGAACCTCAGCCAAGTGCGGTCAATTTTTTATAACCATGCGTAAAGTTACAATTTTACTTAAATGTACTTCTCATTTGAATATCGTCTTTCTGAGCAATGTTTTTTAGAATCGTATGTTGAAGTTAGGAGTAATATCGTAAGCGTTTTGCTTGGACGAATTTCTACTGCCTATGAATGCGCACCACAGCAAAACGGATTGCACAACATTAAACAGCAATTTATCCTCTATCGATGTACATAAACAGTTTTTCCATTTTTCGAATTCACGAAAATCGAGTTTCGTCCCACAATGGTAAACGCGAAAGAAAAATTTTACTTTGGGACGCGTAGATAAACGATTCGCTCGTCAAGAGGTAGATATTTATTCTCAGAATATTTGGTCTTTGTTTTAAATTAGTTTATCTTGAATACAATTCATGTTTAGAACTTCTCAGATTTTTTCTAAAGAAAATATTAAAATAGTAGCATCAACATGCGAACAAAGCGCACACATGTTGTTTGATGTGTACTATACACAAGTTTCTAACTGATAAAGGTAAATATGTTTATTAAAAATCGTGCAAAGTTGATAACTTTTCGCGCTACTTCAGCGACGGAATATAATTATATTTGTAGCGTAAATCTGACAAATACTAAATTGAGATATGTATAAATAATTTAACGTAAACATCGTTACATGGATTAATAAACATTCGGAACGTTATCATAAGCTATCGTATAGATCTATAAATATATACATCCACATTCGTTGATACAGTGTAACATCGATGATCCACTTTATTGTATGATAAATGCTTAAATACAATTTTTTTGAAAGAACTCAGATTTCCATTAAAAATTTAATTATCGGTTTAATTTATAACGAATCAACGAGGTTCCACCGTATCATCGAAGTTGTTCAAAGGTCGTTAGGAAATAAAATGTCACCGAGGTATTTCTGAAATCAGCGTGACGCACTTAATCGATTGCACGTTTCCCGGCTAACCTTTTCGTGGTCATTAACAATTCTGGACATCGTCCTCGGTCGATCTTTTCTGGTCTCATCGATTATTTGAACGCGTGGGTCACAAATAATGAACGGACGGTTGCTCGTACTTATTTCTGCGAGTAAGCCTACAACAAGCTTACATCTAAGCAGTTTAAATCACAGTAGAGATTGCGCAGGATCGAAGCCATTGATTCTTCGTACTCTAGTATTATTTTGAACAGTATTTGAATCACTACATTAACCTGGGCAAATCTAATTTGCATAAAATTCGTAGACTTCTTTGAATGTACTTATTCAAAAGCCAAAGCTATCAAAGAGAATAGAAAATCGTTAACCTTGAGGAATTCATTGGTACTTCCTTTACCAAAATGATACAAAAGTAATCCCTTTACATTCTTATCTGGTTAGATCTATTTTTCGTTACTTCTGCATCAATTTAGCAAAGTATCTTAATCTAAAGAAGATCGTCCCCATGTTGTACGCCATTATGCAATTGCGTGACAAAAAAGGCGACGGATGATATGCAAGAAATGCGAACCTTGTTAATCCTTCGTTCATTACGCTCGAGTAATAATTGTTCGATAATCGTCGTAGACCATTCTTTTTTACCAAGAACCTTTGTTCTCGTTATAAATAATCTTACGATTGATATAATCTTATTAGCGTAATGTCGAAAGGTTAATCATCTATGATAGTACTTGGAAAGTCGCATACACGTTAAAGAGTAATATTGAGCAGAATTTAATTGTAAAATCGTATCACCGATTCGCACGCATTCGGTTGAATTTATAGAAATTTGAGATGCATTGACCTCTTGGAGGCCAAGATTTGAAGGCTCAGCACGTCCCGTATACTGAGATCTCCTAATCATGTTTGTTATACATATGTCTTCAGTACTCGAAGAGTAAACGATCTCACAATTTCCCGCGAGAAAAGGCTGCGCTCGAAATTGCGGGGCAACTGCCGAAAGTTTTATTTTAAAAATATTTCGTTCGTTGCCCAACCCGAGTATTACTTTCAAGGGCTACGCGAAAAAAAGGACAAATTTATGTGACAACACATGTTGGCCTCGACGAGTGCATTTGTTGCACTGTACACTGCAAGGTCGACAGGCGACGCGCAACGAACGCTGCGTTGTTACATTTACATAGCCGTTTCTCGGTTTCGAACTGACCATTTTGACCGTTAGTTTCTTTCGTTGCCTTGGAATTTGTTTACCAGCATACAGAGGCTGAAATTAAAGCGCACGAGTGCAACGGTGTCTCGTGTTTTGCTTGTTCCACCAATCACCTTACCGTAGGACTCTCAAGAAACGGCAGTAAATATGAACTTTCAATTTTATAATTCCAAATTTTGAAAGAGCAAAGTATACCACCAATACGAGTAAGGAAATTAGTTCCAGAAGCCAGTGGTGTCTTTCGTTTCGGTAAATCCGAGTATTTGGTGGTTCTAAGTGGATGCAAATTTAGTTGGCTGCTCAAGGCTACAGGGCAGCCATCCCCACCACACCGTTTGACTCTCCCCACCCCTCTGTCTCGGTACTAAACATGTCCGGCGTATGCGGATAAGGAAACCATTAATGTCAATTTATGAAATATTTATCTACGTACGTTTCACTTGTGTTTTTCGTATTAGCATACGCTATAAAAGCATACGATGTACAGTCGTTGTAATCACCTCAAACAGTTAACTAAATTTGCATTGACTGATTTCGAGACCACGAGTTTGACGTTCTAATTTTCAATTAAACGCTTCAATAGGAAAGCTCTTTGTTTCTCAATACCATGTGTAGTATTAACGATGAATAACCGCGAGTTCGGTTCTCAGACGGACTCCCACCGAAAGAAAGACACAGGTAATTATCGCGCGTGCAATTATCTCGCTCATTGAGACTCTGTTAACTGACACCGCTTCAGAGGGTGTCAGGTCCGCTCTTCTTGCGTTTTCGTAATAGCTAGTTGATGTTCAGTGGCATCAGTGGCACGTATTTCTCGCTGGGGCGGAAGTGAAACTGCGAGCACAACTGGTTGGACACGGATTCCTCGTAGCCGACTCTGTAACAGATCGAAAGCATAGCGATTAGACGACGAATCCAACGAGTAAATCACGAGCAATATCGTTCGAAGAAGCGTTGGGAATCCCCTACACCTTGCGGACCCAAAAGAAATCTGCATGAAAATACCGCCACCATACGGACCCACAAACAATTTGTATAAAATTACAATTCACTGGTTCAAACCACGCCTAGAAGATACTCGTGTTTCCGTATCAGGATCTCGCCCATAACCTTGAACATCGTCTTCAGGAAGTGTACCTTCCTGGCATAATTGTCTCGTTGGGACTCTGCGATCTCGTACTTCGGCGACTGCTCCCAGTACAAAGGGCAACTGAAGAGATTCGATGAGGAAATGGTTAGAATTAAAACCTACAGCAGGGATGGCCAACTAATCAAGTTGGACAAATTCGATTTGGAAGAGTCGACGTGCTTTTACTTGGATATACACGGTCTGTCTAAAAAGAAACTGAACTTTTGCTATAAAAAGAAAAAAGTACAAGTAAAGTTTTTACACACACGTTTATTTACTCAAAATAATCTCCCTCTGCGTCAATACAGCGTATAGACCGCGTAATTAACATTTCGAAGGACCTTTGCAGCTCCTGTTTTGGTAACCCGTTTAGTACGGCGGTTACAGCGGCCTGAATCTCCGAAATGTTGCTATAACGTGTCCCTTTCATTGGAATTTTCAATTTCGGGAAAAGAAAATAATCGCATGGAGACAGATCAGGCGAGTAGGGTGAATGATCCAAGGTAGCAACGCCAATTCCAATGAAAGGGACACATTATAGCAACATTTCGGAGATTCAGGCTGCTGTAACCGCTGTACTAAACGGGCTACCAAAACAGGAGCTGCAAAGGTCCTTCGAAATGTTAATTACGCGGTCTACACGCTGTATTGACGCAGAGGGAGATTATTTTGAGTAAATAAACGTGCGTGTAAAAACTTTACTTGTACTTTTTTCTTTTTATAGCAAAAGTTCGGTTTCTTTTTAGACATACCGTGTACTTCAAATCTTTTGGTTAAACTTTCCTTTAGATTTCGGCGAGTAGAGTCCGAAAATGCTAGTTCGAATTAAGGAGCGGAGCCTACCTCTGCCATTGAGAGCACGGGCGTCGCTCCTTGAAGCAAGCCACTTGGATAACGTTGAAGAAGAGGGCACCGAGGGTGTTGGCGACTTCCGTATTAAGATTCTGCAGGCATCTACGGAACTTCGCGTCGCAGTCGCAATGAGATCGAGTGAAGGGTGACCGGTTGCATATGCCGGGCATACACTCCTTAGGCTCTATCGTGATGGGACAATGATCGTGTTCCCTGCAGCAGGCATCTTCCAATCGGTGTTGACCGAGGTCGTCGTAGGACGTTGCCAGGTTGCCAGGTCCGCACCATTTTGTGCCAGGGTATATCAGGCCTCCACCTGGTTTTTGGTTCTGATAAAGTAAATTTTCATGTAGTTTTGGGGTTGTCCAAGAATAATAACTGCAAATGAAACAAGAATGACGTAATGAAACTGTTATTGGTGAGATGGTTGCCGGGTCTGCACCATTTGGTGCCAGGGTATATCAGGCCTCC
>NW_026535093.1:0-8331 GCF_026225885.1 Hylaeus anthracinus
ACACTTATAGACAGTTAGAAGATCCTGAGCTCAGCTATCTAGGGCTAGATGACACTTGGCTTTAACTATGGAAAGCTTAGGAGTATTGGACTCAGATATGGGGGGCCAGGGGGTACTGAGCTCAGATACCGGAGGCTATTGGATACTAGGCTCAGCTGCGAGTCCGTATATCCAAGACTGAGCATAATTTTGTTCCTATAAACGAGGTTCTACTGTAGTTTTACTCTTGAAATTATTCCACATTCAGTGGTTTTTGAACTTACGTTCCTAGACACTACACAACCGAACACTTTAGCTGAAAGAATAAAAAAGTAAAAATAAGAAAATTCTCCTGGGATCATGAAAGAGGAATAAACAGGCACTTGGGTGTATAAACACATGGAAGTAGCTATTCACACCTCGGGCGGATAAAACTTCGTCAGAGGCACGAAACGAACACGTGCAGAACCGCAAATGAACCCCCTTTCAGTTGCAACTTCCGCCGCGTGGCGCGCAAGCGTCGTTCGCGGTCGCGGCTCGCACGCTTCGTCGTGGAACGTCAGGAAACGATATTCGTCTATATTTCTAAACTCGTCGAACGCGCGAAACGCAGCCGGAAATCCGTTTCGATTCGCAGAATAGCGTGCGTGTCCTTCGTCCCGGGCGAGGAAGAAACACACCGCAGTATCCTTCCTGCGCCAGGAAGCGTCTTCATTCGGCGTCGAGGCGTTTCTTGCGAGGGAAGGGGAACGAAAATTGAACGAACGCCGGGAGGAAGGGGGATAAATTGCGCGAGTAGTGGACTCGACGCGATTCGTAGCGCAGAGGACAGGTTCACCGGAAGCGAGGGGACTTCCGTGACCGTTGACGATGCTGGCGCGCGGATTTAAGCGTGTTTCACATCGTTTTCTGATGTTTATTCGACGAATTAACATACGAATTCACGCGTGGCCCCTGGAGGAATAGCAGAACTACAGAAATAGAGCTTTCGCGATAGTTTCTTTGGAGTTTTCAGGTTTCTTTTGGTTTGTTCAGTCGTCAAACTTTCTTTTGGGAAGTAATTCGTTACGAATAGGAACGAATTATTCGAAGAGAAAGTGCGTCTATTAGAACCAATGCTTCTTGTTTTCTAGCCTAGAGTTGATTAAGAAGTTCATTTACTTATCTGACCAAAAGGATCGACTTAAGTAATGGCGTCGGTCGCGCTATAAATTGCAACTCGGACGACAGAAAAAGCGATAACACGAGTGTCTTCCGCACCCACAAAAAGCGAGGGGTCGTTATTTTAAATTGAAACAATGAAACGGTGACCAAAGAAGGCAGATTCAACGCCTCCAATTAAAAGGAGGCTTGAGGTTGCTCCAATTCTAGGTTCTTTCCTCGAGGAAGGGGGCCCCCGAACCGTGACTATCTGAAATCGTGATGGTCGCGTGGTACCATTTAACGAATTACGCACGACGCACTGCCGCGGCATTAGTGTAATTTAAACGTTCAATTAACGCTCGAGGTGTATCATTATACTGTCTCTCGGCTCTAACAGAGCTATGCTTTTTTGATCCTTGCTTCTTCGAGGGACGTCGAGGTATGCTTGGTCTTCATTTCTGCAACTGTTCCTTCGACGATCTGCTTACTTCTTTCATTTCAATTTAATGAGAGTATTGGCCATCATTTTCAAAAGTACAAATCCATATTTTAGGATAGGACTAGAATTGATGTAGTGGACATTTTTTAATGTTTGAATATTTTTATTAGTCGTTGGGGCGACCAGGAACGGTGTGAAAGGCATTTTAAGGTGGACGAACGTTGGCCCTGGCCCTGAAAATTTTGGGGCCCCGCAAAATAGCGTCCGCAGCCCGCAAAACCGCAGAAACGTCATGCCGGTCTTTTGTCCTAAGCGCGGCTGACGTCTGCCCGACGGGCTTAGGACCATTATTATTACGTCACGCGAACAGCACGCTGCGGTGGCCGGTCTATCAACGAGCGAGCACAGATGGCATCGAATTGCGTGTGCACCTTCGATCACGTATCCGGCAACAAGGACCCATAACCCAATTTGTGTAGTGGAAGTCATTTGTTGTAACTAGACAGACCATCGCCACTACGTACGTTCGTCAGACTTCATTTAAGACCTATATAACTCTACATTTCACAACTTGTAAGCTCAAACATAGCTATTCCTTCACTGGACTTCATTGGCACCGCTTTGAAGTTCGGTCAGCGAGCATCAAACTCCACATATACAACTTCACTCTACGAACTGTCTACGATGACTATACGCTTATCAAACACCATTTGAGACTCATCTACCTCTATATTTCACAACTTGTAATATCAAGTATCGCTATTCCTCCACTGGACTTCATTGAGACCGCTTTGAAGTTCGGTTAGCGAGCATCGAACTCCACATATACAACTTCAGTCCACGAACCATTTCAAGTGTCCCTAACGCAGATTTTCCTCGTATTTTTGCTTGACCTTGTTCCACAATGAAACAATATCACGGTAACTCTGGAACAGTCGTGTAGACAGGGTAGCCAACGCTGGAGGACGAAGAGAGTCGCGAAAAACGGAAAAAGCGTGCAGGAAAATACAGGTGGACAGCTGAGTTAATGCGAGCGCCGTAGGTATGACCTGGCCAGGGTTTGTTTAATTCGATATTCGAGGGGGTGGGTCGACGAAAAAAGCCAGTGGCCAGAGGAGAGCTTTTTTACCCGCGTTGCTAATGAATCGACAATTTACAAGTTTCGCGACCCGGTAGAGCAACTCGTGCATTTCGGCGTGCCAGCGATCGCTCGGCCATTCCCCTTTCTTTCGGAGCCTTGGACTGGCCAGGGATTTTTTTCCCTCGGGAAGGAAACAGCCAAGGATCCTCCAGGATCGGACAGTGATGGATGGCTCCTTACGAAGGGGTGAGTCTGCGTATGGAAAACCATCCAGAGAAAAACTGGTCCTCTTGTAATACGTGAACGTGAGTCGAAGGAAAATGTTCCTATTTTCTAGATGGTTTTTATATTTTGCGGAGGGGCTGGTAAGGGCTGATTGAATTGGAGATTTCGGGGTTGATTAATAAACTGTAGCATGATTTCTTTTTTTTTTTTCGTGATGAAAGTATCGCAAATTTCAAGGAAGAATTTATTTTAGTTGATGCTGCAGCAATACCCGTTTTCAAGTGACAATTAGAAAGTTTAGACGGTAATAAATTTGAAAAATAAAAACGGTTTCTGTAAGACCTTGTGAAATTAGGAACGAGTCGAAATGACCGCGTTTCGTAAACCTAGCGTTAAAGTATTTTTTTGGAGGCACCATCGTCCAACATTGTTTCAACTTTTGGTTCGAGATTAGCACGGACAGACGGCACTAAATGACAGCGAAAAATTCTCCCACCGATTATAATGTCGTTTGTGGACACGGTTTCGTGACGGTAACGCCCTCTATTTCCGGTTTTCCGCTTGCAGGCGATTCAACGGTGTTCTGCACGCGAGACAATGATCCCCGACGACATGTATCAGGATAGGTTAAAAAGAAACCATATCCTTCGGTTTTAGTCCACATGCCTTACCTCTGCTTCCAAGAAAATCACGTACCCTTCACTTAAACAGGTGTTCGGATAATCTGCGCCCTAATGCCCAACAAAAATCGCCATCAGAACGTCGCTCGCCTGGGTCACTTCCGGTCACCGGAACTCGTGTTGCGAATCGTAACGCCCTCTGCTGAGTGAACGCTAATAACTAGGCTACATGGTCACGTGACCAACGCTCTACTGTCTGATGAAAATTCTGCTCGAACGTGGCCACTAGAGTCGGTTCTGATTCCCAGAAGTTGTTTGCCTGCATAAAGTCGATGTTAATAAGCAGGTCAGTACACGTGGTCACGTGTCAGCGTAACCAGCATTCAATTGAAATCGTTTTGAAAACGATTCCCGCTATTTCCGGCCTATAGGAGTCTTGGGGTGAATCATAATTACTTCCGTTATCGAAGTCTAATAAATTTATGTCTTAGTGAGGGTCAGACATTTGTATACATAGAAAGCCTCTGTGTCCGAACCGTCCATAGAACGAAAAAAATGAACACGAAGGAAAATATTTATCATAAAATTCCACGTCGAAAGTGTCCTATGGATCATTTGGAAAATACTCATATACCTCTCGCAAACGGGGTTCAAAGTTAAGAGTGGTTTAGGGCGTTCTTCCGCGTTCCCCAAAATATCCCAGATTTCGAGCGTCGATTGCAAGAGTTGGATGAAGCTTAGCTAAACGACGAATAGAATACTTTTTACGCAGAATTTGACGGAGATTATATTCACTTCTATTCATTTAGACCCAAACTATCTAAAGTAAAGTATAGTAAAGTACTCGCCTAAAGCGTTTCATTCGCCAACTTGGTTAGACCTCGTACGATTATGAACTATTTCTTCTAAAAATTCTAGTTTGTGTAAACTAATGTCGCGTTGGGTATCAAATAGTTTTTCGCGACGAATTGACTGTGGCAAATTTAATGACCGCACGCGAAACAACGGGAACAGGAAGAGTCAGGAGCCACGAAGGAGTTGGGAGGCAGGAAAGCGAAGGAAAGGGCGTTCATTAAGAATCGTACACGCGGAATTTCACGGTGACTAGCTGGCGATGGGCTGGCACACCACGAGCCTCTCTCGAATCGGCCACGCATAGTTATTTTCACGACATCCGCGCGGCAAAAGAAGCGACGGTTCGTCACGGTCCGACGAGCTGCAATGATAGTGGTTCGAGTGAAATTGGTCACTATGGCCAACGACGAAGGCCGTTGAATCGAACGCAGTTACGGTCAAGCAGCCCCGCGCGTAATTTCCATGGAGGCATCCCCTTGTGCCAGGCCAGAGATGAGCTACGTTCTTATCTAGATAAAAAGTGTTCAAGATAACTTGACGCGGGGCTACAAGAATCTTCTGTTCTTTGAGCTAGCTCAGGCAAATGTGGAGATACTGCGTCTGTCTTTTGAATTAATTATTGTGAGTAGTGCTTATTTTGTTCACACGGGAAAAATAGTTTTGATGTCTTCGAAGCTTACTCAATGAACGATAAAAATCTCCGATGGATCAGTTGCACAGTTCACGTGGAATAAATTCTCAACGAAAATAAAATGTAATGAGGTTAAAAATTCGATTGGTACAAAGTGCAGTTAATCGCATACTTTTGGTGCACGTTCACGACATTCCTGTGCAAATAAATAAAATATACGAAACAAATCGCGTGAAAGGATCGCTGCAGCGAAAGGGTGGTCCGCCAACGCCGAAAAACCGATTCATTCCGAAGCCCAGAGAGAAAACAATACAATATCGCGCGGCCATTCTGATTCAAATTTTTCGACCACCGACGTCACTACCACCCCAAGTCCACCCTCCTATTCGACACCGACGCGTACAACGTTTCCGCGGCGTTTACAAAACACCGTTTGCCCGGAACACCCGTTAATCGTCCCGGAAACCCCCGTTCCCTCTCGGAATTGTTTGTTGCCAGTTTTCCGGCTGGATTTCGCCGAAAGGAAATGCGAAAATATTCTCCCGCTTTGAGGTGATGCATTGCGCCATATCGAATGGGAATAGAAATAAATAACGGGGGTCCTGTGGAAATTGCAAGGTGATATTTATCATTACAATTAAAATATGGGGGGGGGGGGGGGAATTGTTTGAAAGACTAAGGAAGGAAAATTGATTTCCTTAGTAGAATGCAAAAGATATTTTAAATAGGGGAAGGTAAAAATATTATAAAGTAGCTTAGTCTTTGTTCGTTTTTGTTTTTATCAACTTTATTTTTATCGTAGCAAAATATAGTCTAGAAAAATTTGTAGATTCAACTCAGTAGTTGCAGAGATTGCCCCTTATATACAAACAAATTTCACCTCTATAATATTACCATAGATGAGATACGAAAAGCACGATTTAAATACGAAGATTAAAAATATAATATAAACACAAAGTGTGCATGTTAAATATGAAAGATACAAGTTGGCTCAATTATGCGGCTGGCCATGCATAGTAATCTACTGGAATTGATGCCCTAGCAGGGTAACTTTCGACGACGAGGAATTCTATAATGAAACGATTACAAATTGACGGGACAGAATAAAATGAATCCCGTCCCGGTCGGTCGGCGCGGGCTCTTCGCAAAAAGAACAATTAATTACGATTACCCCCTTTGTCGGTCCTCGTAGCGCGGATTATTTATAAATAATTAACCGGTGGTAATTAACGCCGGCGCGGGCTTTACCGTGCCGCTTTAATTAACGCGCGACTTTTTCTGGACGTTGCAAAATTCACGATTTAATCGTTATTGTTGTTGATGCGCTCGCGTTTGCGTTCGCGACCAGGAGGGGATGAAATCTCGCGGGTTTACGAGAAATTGTCGTCGTCACACCCTTCTCAATTCGATTACAACTACGACTTCCAGAGGTTTCTCGAATTAATCTAAATTGAGCTGTACATCCTCTTTTCATAATAATATTCAATTTATTATAACTTTTTCGAAACACTATCTTTCCACAGGAAAAGTTTAAAACATTTCCATCCATCTGTGTACTTTCTAAAAATTCCAAAGTATCTTTCATTATTTCCTTTCCCCGCCCAGTCCACGCTTAATTTCATTTCATGCCCAATTCTCAGCTACGAAAGACGTATTATTATTATTTAATGATCCCTCGAATGCCTCTATAAACCACCCCTAAGCAGCCACGGAACAAGATCCATCACTCTCGAACAGGCTAACGAGAAACGCACAGCTCGAGTCATCTCCAAATACCGTGATGTCCGAAACTCACCCCCCCGAAATCCCGTGGCAGGGTGAACGAGGACCGGTGGCAGCTGAAGGGGGTGGTTTAAAATGAAAAGGTAATGACTTGTGACCGGAGATCATTTCGAGTGGCCGCATATCGGCCGGACAATGGTCATTGTTGGCCGACACGGTCGCAGGGGGATGATTGCGCACCCCCGCGGGCGGGGCAGGCCATGATTTATTTTTCCTCGCTTTTAGTGCCCGCCACCCGCGCACTCTCGGCTTTTCTATGCCTCGCGCAACAATGCAGGCATGCCTCTGTTTTGACGATCCGGCCGTCTCGCTGTCAAAATAGGCCATTATTGTTGCCTTGTCGTGGGAAGCAACAATGAGCTCCCTTCGCGTTAACGGCGGTAGTATGTCACGTGGACGCGTTTTCGTCGTCGGATAGGCTCCCGTTGTTTCTCGAGAAACCAGCCACTGTGTTGGAGCAGCAGACCTCTGCACAGAATTTTTCTCTATTTTGCAGAATAAATGGGGCGAGGAATCGGGAAAATCTGGGAGAAAATGCGAGGAAAAATTTTCGTGCTGTTCGAAGTCCCTTCGTTTACTTATTTATTCATTTTGTTAAAGAAGAAATAAATTTATCCACGCTAATCTATCATGATATTTTCTGAATTTTCTGCTCCACGATCGTACCTGGTCGAACAATATTAGAGGGAGAAGGAAGGCACGAAGAGAGGGTGACGACGGACCCAGAGGCGGCAGGGAGGCGGAAGGAGGGCGAGAGTATAAACAAGAGACGGTCCCCGGCCACCCAGCTAGTCGGCTCCTCTCGCCCTTCGCCATTCTTTGGCCCGTCTCATTCGTCCTCTTCCTCCTCGTCGCAGGGCCCCGGTGCTCCTCTCTGCTCGATATTCAAACTAATAAATTAGGAGGCCCTCCGAGGCCGGAGCCGCGTATGAATCATCTAAAACAATGGAATGCAGACTAAGATGGCGCCTTCGACTCCCTCAGTCCCCGGGGCTGCCCTCTCCACCGCGCGCCGCTGCCCCCCACTCCGCGGCCGCGGATTATACTGAAACGCCAGCGCGGACGCTCACTGACAGCCCGACGACAGACAGTCCGTCCGTACTTGGTTATCGGGGGGTCCTTTTGTCTCTGCTGCGTCAGGGATTTTCATCCTCGCCCCGTCCAACCCCCCGCCGCTCGTAAATCATCCGACGAACGATACCTGGCAACCACGGGCCCCCGACGCTCTTCTTTTCTCGGTTTCGGGGCCAGTCGCCCCTCTCTCTCGCCGTCCACCGTCGCGTAAGGTCCTCCAGTTTTAACGATCTCGGTGAGAATACTTCTGGGTGTTCCTGGTGAATGGAAATTAATCGGCTTCGCGTGCGCATCAACCCCTCCCCCCTCCCTTGACACTTAGGGGCCTTGTTAGCCGAATGACGAGGAAATGGAACGAACTCGCGAGATTGAAAGGTTTGTGACGTGTCTTGGAATTGACAGAACCTTGCTAAAGAGTAGGTTAAGACATATTGGGTCTAAGAGTCTAATTGGGTCTGATGCATTGCTATTATGTTGAGTGATATTACAAAGTCATACACAG
>NW_026535094.1:0-8329 GCF_026225885.1 Hylaeus anthracinus
ACACTTATAGACAGTTAGAAGATCCTGAGCTCAGCTATCTAGGGCTAGATGACACTTGGCTTTAACTATGGAAAGCTTAGGAGTATTGGACTCAGATATGGGGGGCCAGGGGGTACTGAGCTCAGATACCGGAGGCTATTGGATACTAGGCTCAGCTGCGAGTCCGTATATCCAAGACTGAGCATAATTTTGTTCCTATAAACGAGGTTCTACTGTAGTTTTACTCTTGAAATTATTCCACATTCAGTGGTTTTTGAACTTACGTTCCTAGACACTACACAACCGAACACTTTAGCTGAAAGAATAAAAAAGTAAAAATAAGAAAATTCTCCTGGGATCATGAAAGAGGAATAAACAGGCACTTGGGTGTATAAACACATGGAAGTAGCTATTCACACCTCGGGCGGATAAAACTTCGTCAGAGGCACGAAACGAACACGTGCAGAACCGCAAATGAACCCCCTTTCAGTTGCAACTTCCGCCGCGTGGCGCGCAAGCGTCGTTCGCGGTCGCGGCTCGCACGCTTCGTCGTGGAACGTCAGGAAACGATATTCGTCTATATTTCTAAACTCGTCGAACGCGCGAAACGCAGCCGGAAATCCGTTTCGATTCGCAGAATAGCGTGCGTGTCCTTCGTCCCGGGCGAGGAAGAAACACACCGCAGTATCCTTCCTGCGCCAGGAAGCGTCTTCATTCGGCGTCGAGGCGTTTCTTGCGAGGGAAGGGGAACGAAAATTGAACGAACGCCGGGAGGAAGGGGGATAAATTGCGCGAGTAGTGGACTCGACGCGATTCGTAGCGCAGAGGACAGGTTCACCGGAAGCGAGGGGACTTCCGTGACCGTTGACGATGCTGGCGCGCGGATTTAAGCGTGTTTCACATCGTTTTCTGATGTTTATTCGACGAATTAACATACGAATTCACGCGTGGCCCCTGGAGGAATAGCAGAACTACAGAAATAGAGCTTTCGCGATAGTTTCTTTGGAGTTTTCAGGTTTCTTTTGGTTTGTTCAGTCGTCAAACTTTCTTTTGGGAAGTAATTCGTTACGAATAGGAACGAATTATTCGAAGAGAAAGTGCGTCTATTAGAACCAATGCTTCTTGTTTTCTAGCCTAGAGTTGATTAAGAAGTTCATTTACTTATCTGACCAAAAGGATCGACTTAAGTAATGGCGTCGGTCGCGCTATAAATTGCAACTCGGACGACAGAAAAAGCGATAACACGAGTGTCTTCCGCACCCACAAAAAGCGAGGGGTCGTTATTTTAAATTGAAACAATGAAACGGTGACCAAAGAAGGCAGATTCAACGCCTCCAATTAAAAGGAGGCTTGAGGTTGCTCCAATTCTAGGTTCTTTCCTCGAGGAAGGGGGCCCCCGAACCGTGACTATCTGAAATCGTGATGGTCGCGTGGTACCATTTAACGAATTACGCACGACGCACTGCCGCGGCATTAGTGTAATTTAAACGTTCAATTAACGCTCGAGGTGTATCATTATACTGTCTCTCGGCTCTAACAGAGCTATGCTTTTTTGATCCTTGCTTCTTCGAGGGACGTCGAGGTATGCTTGGTCTTCATTTCTGCAACTGTTCCTTCGACGATCTGCTTACTTCTTTCATTTCAATTTAATGAGAGTATTGGCCATCATTTTCAAAAGTACAAATCCATATTTTAGGATAGGACTAGAATTGATGTAGTGGACATTTTTTAATGTTTGAATATTTTTATTAGTCGTTGGGGCGACCAGGAACGGTGTGAAAGGCATTTTAAGGTGGACGAACGTTGGCCCTGGCCCTGAAAATTTTGGGGCCCCGCAAAATAGCGTCCGCAGCCCGCAAAACCGCAGAAACGTCATGCCGGTCTTTTGTCCTAAGCGCGGCTGACGTCTGCCCGACGGGCTTAGGACCATTATTATTACGTCACGCGAACAGCACGCTGCGGTGGCCGGTCTATCAACGAGCGAGCACAGATGGCATCGAATTGCGTGTGCACCTTCGATCACGTATCCGGCAACAAGGACCCATAACCCAATTTGTGTAGTGGAAGTCATTTGTTGTAACTAGACAGACCATCGCCACTACGTACGTTCGTCAGACTTCATTTAAGACCTATATAACTCTACATTTCACAACTTGTAAGCTCAAACATAGCTATTCCTTCACTGGACTTCATTGGCACCGCTTTGAAGTTCGGTCAGCGAGCATCAAACTCCACATATACAACTTCACTCTACGAACTGTCTACGATGACTATACGCTTATCAAACACCATTTGAGACTCATCTACCTCTATATTTCACAACTTGTAATATCAAGTATCGCTATTCCTCCACTGGACTTCATTGAGACCGCTTTGAAGTTCGGTTAGCGAGCATCGAACTCCACATATACAACTTCAGTCCACGAACCATTTCAAGTGTCCCTAACGCAGATTTTCCTCGTATTTTTGCTTGACCTTGTTCCACAATGAAACAATATCACGGTAACTCTGGAACAGTCGTGTAGACAGGGTAGCCAACGCTGGAGGACGAAGAGAGTCGCGAAAAACGGAAAAAGCGTGCAGGAAAATACAGGTGGACAGCTGAGTTAATGCGAGCGCCGTAGGTATGACCTGGCCAGGGTTTGTTTAATTCGATATTCGAGGGGGTGGGTCGACGAAAAAAGCCAGTGGCCAGAGGAGAGCTTTTTTACCCGCGTTGCTAATGAATCGACAATTTACAAGTTTCGCGACCCGGTAGAGCAACTCGTGCATTTCGGCGTGCCAGCGATCGCTCGGCCATTCCCCTTTCTTTCGGAGCCTTGGACTGGCCAGGGATTTTTTTCCCTCGGGAAGGAAACAGCCAAGGATCCTCCAGGATCGGACAGTGATGGATGGCTCCTTACGAAGGGGTGAGTCTGCGTATGGAAAACCATCCAGAGAAAAACTGGTCCTCTTGTAATACGTGAACGTGAGTCGAAGGAAAATGTTCCTATTTTCTAGATGGTTTTTATATTTTGCGGAGGGGCTGGTAAGGGCTGATTGAATTGGAGATTTCGGGGTTGATTAATAAACTGTAGCATGATTTCTTTTTTTTTTTTCGTGATGAAAGTATCGCAAATTTCAAGGAAGAATTTATTTTAGTTGATGCTGCAGCAATACCCGTTTTCAAGTGACAATTAGAAAGTTTAGACGGTAATAAATTTGAAAAATAAAAACGGTTTCTGTAAGACCTTGTGAAATTAGGAACGAGTCGAAATGACCGCGTTTCGTAAACCTAGCGTTAAAGTATTTTTTTGGAGGCACCATCGTCCAACATTGTTTCAACTTTTGGTTCGAGATTAGCACGGACAGACGGCACTAAATGACAGCGAAAAATTCTCCCACCGATTATAATGTCGTTTGTGGACACGGTTTCGTGACGGTAACGCCCTCTATTTCCGGTTTTCCGCTTGCAGGCGATTCAACGGTGTTCTGCACGCGAGACAATGATCCCCGACGACATGTATCAGGATAGGTTAAAAAGAAACCATATCCTTCGGTTTTAGTCCACATGCCTTACCTCTGCTTCCAAGAAAATCACGTACCCTTCACTTAAACAGGTGTTCGGATAATCTGCGCCCTAATGCCCAACAAAAATCGCCATCAGAACGTCGCTCGCCTGGGTCACTTCCGGTCACCGGAACTCGTGTTGCGAATCGTAACGCCCTCTGCTGAGTGAACGCTAATAACTAGGCTACATGGTCACGTGACCAACGCTCTACTGTCTGATGAAAATTCTGCTCGAACGTGGCCACTAGAGTCGGTTCTGATTCCCAGAAGTTGTTTGCCTGCATAAAGTCGATGTTAATAAGCAGGTCAGTACACGTGGTCACGTGTCAGCGTAACCAGCATTCAATTGAAATCGTTTTGAAAACGATTCCCGCTATTTCCGGCCTATAGGAGTCTTGGGGTGAATCATAATTACTTCCGTTATCGAAGTCTAATAAATTTATGTCTTAGTGAGGGTCAGACATTTGTATACATAGAAAGCCTCTGTGTCCGAACCGTCCATAGAACGAAAAAAATGAACACGAAGGAAAATATTTATCATAAAATTCCACGTCGAAAGTGTCCTATGGATCATTTGGAAAATACTCATATACCTCTCGCAAACGGGGTTCAAAGTTAAGAGTGGTTTAGGGCGTTCTTCCGCGTTCCCCAAAATATCCCAGATTTCGAGCGTCGATTGCAAGAGTTGGATGAAGCTTAGCTAAACGACGAATAGAATACTTTTTACGCAGAATTTGACGGAGATTATATTCACTTCTATTCATTTAGACCCAAACTATCTAAAGTAAAGTATAGTAAAGTACTCGCCTAAAGCGTTTCATTCGCCAACTTGGTTAGACCTCGTACGATTATGAACTATTTCTTCTAAAAATTCTAGTTTGTGTAAACTAATGTCGCGTTGGGTATCAAATAGTTTTTCGCGACGAATTGACTGTGGCAAATTTAATGACCGCACGCGAAACAACGGGAACAGGAAGAGTCAGGAGCCACGAAGGAGTTGGGAGGCAGGAAAGCGAAGGAAAGGGCGTTCATTAAGAATCGTACACGCGGAATTTCACGGTGACTAGCTGGCGATGGGCTGGCACACCACGAGCCTCTCTCGAATCGGCCACGCATAGTTATTTTCACGACATCCGCGCGGCAAAAGAAGCGACGGTTCGTCACGGTCCGACGAGCTGCAATGATAGTGGTTCGAGTGAAATTGGTCACTATGGCCAACGACGAAGGCCGTTGAATCGAACGCAGTTACGGTCAAGCAGCCCCGCGCGTAATTTCCATGGAGGCATCCCCTTGTGCCAGGCCAGAGATGAGCTACGTTCTTATCTAGATAAAAAGTGTTCAAGATAACTTGACGCGGGGCTACAAGAATCTTCTGTTCTTTGAGCTAGCTCAGGCAAATGTGGAGATACTGCGTCTGTCTTTTGAATTAATTATTGTGAGTAGTGCTTATTTTGTTCACACGGGAAAAATAGTTTTGATGTCTTCGAAGCTTACTCAATGAACGATAAAAATCTCCGATGGATCAGTTGCACAGTTCACGTGGAATAAATTCTCAACGAAAATAAAATGTAATGAGGTTAAAAATTCGATTGGTACAAAGTGCAGTTAATCGCATACTTTTGGTGCACGTTCACGACATTCCTGTGCAAATAAATAAAATATACGAAACAAATCGCGTGAAAGGATCGCTGCAGCGAAAGGGTGGTCCGCCAACGCCGAAAAACCGATTCATTCCGAAGCCCAGAGAGAAAACAATACAATATCGCGCGGCCATTCTGATTCAAATTTTTCGACCACCGACGTCACTACCACCCCAAGTCCACCCTCCTATTCGACACCGACGCGTACAACGTTTCCGCGGCGTTTACAAAACACCGTTTGCCCGGAACACCCGTTAATCGTCCCGGAAACCCCCGTTCCCTCTCGGAATTGTTTGTTGCCAGTTTTCCGGCTGGATTTCGCCGAAAGGAAATGCGAAAATATTCTCCCGCTTTGAGGTGATGCATTGCGCCATATCGAATGGGAATAGAAATAAATAACGGGGGTCCTGTGGAAATTGCAAGGTGATATTTATCATTACAATTAAAATATGGGGGGGGGGGTGGAATTGTTTGAAAGACTAAGGAAGGAAAATTGATTTCCTTAGTAGAATGCAAAAGATATTTTAAATAGGGGAAGGTAAAAATATTATAAAGTAGCTTAGTCTTTGTTCGTTTTTGTTTTTATCAACTTTATTTTTATCGTAGCAAAATATAGTCTAGAAAAATTTGTAGATTCAACTCAGTAGTTGCAGAGATTGCCCCTTATATACAAACAAATTTCACCTCTATAATATTACCATAGATGAGATACGAAAAGCACGATTTAAATACGAAGATTAAAAATATAATATAAACACAAAGTGTGCATGTTAAATATGAAAGATACAAGTTGGCTCAATTATGCGGCTGGCCATGCATAGTAATCTACTGGAATTGATGCCCTAGCAGGGTAACTTTCGACGACGAGGAATTCTATAATGAAACGATTACAAATTGACGGGACAGAATAAAATGAATCCCGTCCCGGTCGGTCGGCGCGGGCTCTTCGCAAAAAGAACAATTAATTACGATTACCCCCTTTGTCGGTCCTCGTAGCGCGGATTATTTATAAATAATTAACCGGTGGTAATTAACGCCGGCGCGGGCTTTACCGTGCCGCTTTAATTAACGCGCGACTTTTTCTGGACGTTGCAAAATTCACGATTTAATCGTTATTGTTGTTGATGCGCTCGCGTTTGCGTTCGCGACCAGGAGGGGATGAAATCTCGCGGGTTTACGAGAAATTGTCGTCGTCACACCCTTCTCAATTCGATTACAACTACGACTTCCAGAGGTTTCTCGAATTAATCTAAATTGAGCTGTACATCCTCTTTTCATAATAATATTCAATTTATTATAACTTTTTCGAAACACTATCTTTCCACAGGAAAAGTTTAAAACATTTCCATCCATCTGTGTACTTTCTAAAAATTCCAAAGTATCTTTCATTATTTCCTTTCCCCGCCCAGTCCACGCTTAATTTCATTTCATGCCCAATTCTCAGCTACGAAAGACGTATTATTATTATTTAATGATCCCTCGAATGCCTCTATAAACCACCCCTAAGCAGCCACGGAACAAGATCCATCACTCTCGAACAGGCTAACGAGAAACGCACAGCTCGAGTCATCTCCAAATACCGTGATGTCCGAAACTCACCCCCCGAAATCCCGTGGCAGGGTGAACGAGGACCGGTGGCAGCTGAAGGGGGTGGTTTAAAATGAAAAGGTAATGACTTGTGACCGGAGATCATTTCGAGTGGCCGCATATCGGCCGGACAATGGTCATTGTTGGCCGACACGGTCGCAGGGGGATGATTGCGCACCCCCGCGGGCGGGGCAGGCCATGATTTATTTTTCCTCGCTTTTAGTGCCCGCCACCCGCGCACTCTCGGCTTTTCTATGCCTCGCGCAACAATGCAGGCATGCCTCTGTTTTGACGATCCGGCCGTCTCGCTGTCAAAATAGGCCATTATTGTTGCCTTGTCGTGGGAAGCAACAATGAGCTCCCTTCGCGTTAACGGCGGTAGTATGTCACGTGGACGCGTTTTCGTCGTCGGATAGGCTCCCGTTGTTTCTCGAGAAACCAGCCACTGTGTTGGAGCAGCAGACCTCTGCACAGAATTTTTCTCTATTTTGCAGAATAAATGGGGCGAGGAATCGGGAAAATCTGGGAGAAAATGCGAGGAAAAATTTTCGTGCTGTTCGAAGTCCCTTCGTTTACTTATTTATTCATTTTGTTAAAGAAGAAATAAATTTATCCACGCTAATCTATCATGATATTTTCTGAATTTTCTGCTCCACGATCGTACCTGGTCGAACAATATTAGAGGGAGAAGGAAGGCACGAAGAGAGGGTGACGACGGACCCAGAGGCGGCAGGGAGGCGGAAGGAGGGCGAGAGTATAAACAAGAGACGGTCCCCGGCCACCCAGCTAGTCGGCTCCTCTCGCCCTTCGCCATTCTTTGGCCCGTCTCATTCGTCCTCTTCCTCCTCGTCGCAGGGCCCCGGTGCTCCTCTCTGCTCGATATTCAAACTAATAAATTAGGAGGCCCTCCGAGGCCGGAGCCGCGTATGAATCATCTAAAACAATGGAATGCAGACTAAGATGGCGCCTTCGACTCCCTCAGTCCCCGGGGCTGCCCTCTCCACCGCGCGCCGCTGCCCCCCACTCCGCGGCCGCGGATTATACTGAAACGCCAGCGCGGACGCTCACTGACAGCCCGACGACAGACAGTCCGTCCGTACTTGGTTATCGGGGGGTCCTTTTGTCTCTGCTGCGTCAGGGATTTTCATCCTCGCCCCGTCCAACCCCCCGCCGCTCGTAAATCATCCGACGAACGATACCTGGCAACCACGGGCCCCCGACGCTCTTCTTTTCTCGGTTTCGGGGCCAGTCGCCCCTCTCTCTCGCCGTCCACCGTCGCGTAAGGTCCTCCAGTTTTAACGATCTCGGTGAGAATACTTCTGGGTGTTCCTGGTGAATGGAAATTAATCGGCTTCGCGTGCGCATCAACCCCTCCCCCCTCCCTTGACACTTAGGGGCCTTGTTAGCCGAATGACGAGGAAATGGAACGAACTCGCGAGATTGAAAGGTTTGTGACGTGTCTTGGAATTGACAGAACCTTGCTAAAGAGTAGGTTAAGACATATTGGGTCTAAGAGTCTAATTGGGTCTGATGCATTGCTATTATGTTGAGTGATATTACAAAGTCATACACAG
>NW_026535095.1:0-157447 GCF_026225885.1 Hylaeus anthracinus
ATCTCGTCCACTCTTAGATCCAGTCGCTTTAATATCGTCGCGTTTGGTAATAAAACGACTCTTCGAGATCGGAGAAAGGTGACTCTGAAAATCGAACGAATCTTAAGAATGTTTTTCAAGAAAGTAGGAAGCGAATGGATTATTTGTGCCGTTCACTGCACGAATCGATTAACTCCACTTTTGAAAAATCTTTAATTTAAGTGTCAAAGCACTTGGTATAGTCATAACTTTTTATGTTTATAATAACATTCCTGAATAATAAAGATTAACACTGTTAACACTGAACCTACAGACGTTTATTTGTATATATTTTTACCGTGATTAATGACCGGTCTTTAGAGACACTTTTTTTAATCGCATGCAAAAATATTTCACGTGATACTAAATTCAATGATACAGGAAACAATTGTATATAATTTATATATTGTGTATAAGAGCTGTACACGAGAGTTGGAAAACGGCCATTTGATGGGTCGTGGTAGGTTTAGTGTTAACCCACAAAATTCTTTTCGCCATTGAATAATAAATAATTTATTTCAGAGGCCATTTCCTCGTATTTCTCAACTCTTTCTTTTATGGAATTAATCGATTTGCGCAACGAACGGCTCATTTATCGAGAGAAGGTTTCGTTAAAAAGGTGTCATTTTTTCGGGAAATTTAGAGAAGCAGCAACCTCAAATCGGAGCCTCGCACCTGGATACCGTGATTCGCGTTCCGCGAGCGGCCAAATTGCAAGGTCTTTTGTTTATTTACACGTGCAGCGGGCGGAGGTTTTTGCTCGGTGGATATCTCGCAGAAATCACTCTTGGGATTGTTGGAGGAAAGAAAATCGGGGCAAACGAGCCGAGCAGGAAGTTTTATTTAAAAAATTTACCCGTCTCGTCCCACGCCTCGAACGTATTTTCTTTTCGAGGGGGAGGGATGCGTACGACGTCCGGTCATTAATTTCGCGCGGAAATGTCTGCCGCGGATATTGCGTTCCTCGTTCCTGGTAACCGAAAGAAAAATTCCTCATCGCGCGGCGCGTCTCGGGAGTCGGGAGCGTTACTCGAAGCGGGACGTTTTCGACAGTGGCGCCAGATTATTCGTTCGAAAACGCGAATGGAAAGCTGGGCGAGAAGCGAAATCCTGCGGGAGCGTAGCCGGGATAATGGCTCCGCGGTAGTTCGGAGGAAAAGCGATGGAAGCTGCGGAAGTATGTTTTTCTTTTATTTCCGTAACGGGGCGGTGACAGTGCAACGCCAAAATAGCCGCCTCCGGCAATCGCACGATAAACAGTAGTCCATTCTCCCTTCCCTTATCTTTCTCTTTCGCCGCGTTTCGCGTTCTCCATCTTTCTTCTCCATTTTCCCTCGCTCGCGAACAGGAAATCGAAGGGAGCTGCAGCTTCCTTCCTGGAATGTCGGAACAAAAACGCGCGTATTTGTTGTTCCGTTCCGTGTCACGCGTGCAGGTACGGTGAATACACGTTTCGCGTACCGTACGTTGCATATCCGATCGTTGGCCCGCTCTATACAATTCCTGGGATTAATGGCACCTTCCCTTGAAAAGAAAATGGTACCTCGCGAGCTCAGGGAGCGAGAATCGGTTCTTGGACCTGGTCGAACTCGATTGAATAGACCATTCTGTAGAACAATTAACCCTTTGCACTCGAGGCCTTTTTATCTGGTATCCATTCGACATGCTTTTTTTAGCATTCTATTGCCACCAATGCTAAGCTTAGATTGACTTCGAAGATCTAGCCTTGTTCGTGATCGCAAACTAATGTGAGATTTCAGAATCAGGTCGTCTTTAACTCACTGACAATCATTTCATTGACTCCTCGAGTTCCAGAGAAATTATACCCTGTAATATGTAACTACGTTTATTAACTGCACGCTTACAATAACCACGCCATGGCAGAAACTGATTTTCGATTGTTCTACCTTCGATCGTTTTAGGGGATCGCGCATGCAAGTTCCTCAATCCCATTCACAAACACGTGGGTACATTCACACGACAGTTCATTCGAATACATTACATACCCGAAGAAACATTATTGCTGGTAGATTTGTTGCGTGAAACCTCGTGGTGGCTGAGAGTCCTCTCGAGTACAAAGAGAAGAACCTAACCCCTTTCAACATTTTCATTACAGAGAGTTAACAATGTTGATGACTGAACCTTCTTCTACCATGATTGGAGAGTCGTGAAAATACAGTATTTTACTACTACGCCAAAGTGTGTCAGATTACAGCTTAGGAACCTATTAATGAACCAGTATCGCTACGAACAATTCGAGATTAAACGGAATCTAAGATATACAAAGACTGTAGCTCCTAAGTCGCTCCTCGAGTGCAAAGGTTTAATTGTAACTATAAACGCAATGAGTTTGTCGACTCGCTAGTATTATAAAATTGTGCATCCGTGCGCTCGCGAACGACTGTAACCAACTGTTTTCCAGGCCACGGATTCGACAATGGTATTAGCGTCGATATTATCGAGGGCATAAGCCGTTCGATCGTCAATTTTCCGCGAGTTTTCAATGGAATTACCTCAAATCGCCGGCTAGATAGCAATATGGAAAAGGTACACGCTCTTCCCGTATGCCGCGACTCGTTCCACTCAAGATCGACTTAATACGGGGGTTTTAACGGGATAGCGGTTTATCGAAAGCTCCCATAAACAGATCTTGAGAGAATCTTATCCATTCCCGTCGAGTGTTCTAATTATTTCAGCGAGGGAACGTGGTTTCTTTGCCGAGAGGATCTCGGGGCGGAGTTATCGTTTAATTTTAGCCAAAGAGAACCGTTCGCTGGGGGCGGATCGGGAGCAGGGATCGAGAAGAGGCTTCGAGTGGCTTTCGTACACTTAAATTTTCGAGGTGGTAAGACTTTATGGCAACAGGCATCATAAAATGGATACAAAGAGGCTATATTGCCTCGGTTATGAGACCGTGGAAGCCAGCGAGGAGACGTGAATCTGCATATGGAACGCGCATTAAGTAGTTTCTTCAGCGTTTAATTTAATACCGTGGCCACAATGGACGAGACTGCGAAACGACGAAACGCTCAACGCTTCCCTTGTACGAACGCGGGGGCTCTTTACACCTCCCGCAGTTTCACCATCTATTCGTGTACGCTCCCGACGATCCCTACGCTCAACGTCGTGAACCGACACGATGCTCGCGATACCCTGGTATCGCACCGAGATTCTGATTATTCCGAAACGACGTTGATTTCCACGTTAATACGTCGTGATGCTAAACCCGCCCGTATACGGAGTTTATCGCGGGACGCTGGGAACACGGTTTCGTTTTCGTCGTTTCCGGGTCGCGCGTTATCGATTCGACGTCGTGCTACTACGATTCGAGATTCCTTTCGTTTCGGTAATGGGGGACACAGCTCCGTAAAGCTGGCAATTGACATTTGGATTTTTGAGCGAAGTTAGGTCGTGGCTCTGACACCTTTCACTTAAATAGGAGGAACCTTATCAGTATATACAGCGCGGTACGATTAGATACTAATGAAATATTAGGGTGAACCAAAAGTTCGTGCTTTTTTTTTTTACGTTGTTTTAGTTTGTGCCATTTTTTGCAGTCATTAAAATCACTTTATATGCAAGTGTTATATGTATATCATTTTGTAGCTTTTGAAAAGCTCTCGAATACTTAATTATTAGCTACATTCATTTATTGATCGTGAAATGTAATATTCATTAGCTTTAAACTCTTGCTTACAGTAGTGACGTACAAGCACTCGAATCTCAGAGTTTTCCATGATTTTACTAGAACGAAGAAAAATTAAACGATCAATAAATGAATGTAGCTAATAATTAAGTATTCGAGAGCTTTTCAAAAGCTACAAAGCGAATGTAATATTTCGTTGTTGCTTCAGTAGCTTTAAACTTCTTGCTTCCAGTAGTGACGTAAAGTACTTTGATCTCAGACTTTTCCATGATTTTACTAAAACGAAAGAAATATAATCGATCAATGAATTAATGTAGCTAATAATTAAATATGAAAGAGCTTTTCGAAAGCTATAAAATGATATATAAATACCATTTTGTAGCTACAAGTATAACGCTTGCATGTAATGTTATTTTAATTACGTTGAAAAATTGCACAAACTGAAACAACGTAAAAAACCCACGAACTTTTGGGTTCACCTTAATACACACGACTCCAAAAATGTTTACACAAAAGTTCTAATGTTAATCGCCAGGTTCACAGAACTGTAAGACACACGTTGGTACAGGATGACCGTTCGTTACGAAAACGAGTTTGTTACTTTCAGTTTGTTATTCGTATGGTTTGCATACTTTTCAGTTTAAAAAGAATATTTTAAATACGTAAATATTGTATCGAGTTAATATATTTTTTTTCTTATTATTATTGAAGCTATTAAACTCGTACAGACGAGATTATTAGCAATATGCACATAGCTGTGCATATTATCAGTACATATACAGGGTGTCCCAAAAGTCGGGGAGGAGCCGGAAATGGGGGGTAGTTGAGACGATTCTGAACAACAATTTCCTTTGCAAAAATGTCGGATGGGGCTTCGTTAAGGAGATATTAAGCGAAAACCCTGACCAATCAGAGCGCGCGTATACCGCTGGAGCGGCCGTGGTAGCGAAGGCTACGCGCTGGCGGCCGCGCTTGTACGCGAACAAGTGACTTGACGTGCATCGAAAGACATTGACGCTGCCGCCTAGCGTGTAGCCTTCGCTACCACGGCCGCTCCAACGGTCTACGCGCGCTCTGATTGGTCGGGGTTTTCGCTTAATATCTCCTTAACGAAGCCCCATCCGACATTTTTGCAAAGGAAATTGTTGTTCAGAATCGTCTCAGCTACCCCCCATTTTCCAGCTCCTCCCCGACTTTTGGGACACCCTGTATACATTTCCATGATAATACATGAAATACAATACAATATGAGAAAAAAACTTGAAACAGAATACAAATAAAACATCAAGAATAATAGGCTTATCATTAAGGATGTACACGATTATTGTCCAGAAATTTTTAAATGATCAGCAGCGGTCGAACAAAAGGGTTGCACAAAATAGCTTTCGACGTATATGGAGAATTATATTTGATTTCACATAATTTATGAATCATACAATTACGGTTGAGTTAATATTTTTTTAAGAGGAAACACCATGATGAATGTTGGAAAAATAGCGATTGCTCGCTAAGGTCTCGAATTATGGGCCACCCTGTATAAAATGGGCAAATGAAAAGAAACTCTCGGCCGAGTTTCTTCTTGTTATTCCTCCACCACGATTCCTTCTTATCGCGCACGGTCTCTCGCGTACCTTGCGATCGAAAGAGCTCCATTATTTTTATCTCCGTTTCGTTTAAGTACCTACCTCCCGTACATGTAATCGTTACATTCATCCTACGTTCCTCGTACGTTTCCGACGTTTCTTCGACTGGCACTCGGCGCTCTCTCGAAAATCAAAGCGATCGAGGTACAAATGTCTTAGGCCGATCGCACACGACGCAACCGATTTAAAATTAGTGTTGCAAATCGTTTGCGCTCTTTGTTTTACCTATTCCACTATCTTTGTTTTACCTAGATCCACGATCGCATGCAACTAGCTTCAGAGTGGTTCGAAACTGATCGGTTGCACCCGTGTGCGATCGGCCTTATTTGCTCCAGCTAGTGATACGCGGGCAAGTCAATTGACCAGCTTACTAGCTCATTTCACCCTATAGCAGAAGCTTAAAAATAACCTCTTCGGAAATCTGAACCGTAGGTAAGTCATAGAGAAACGTTCCCATCGGTCTCGTTACGAAATTGACAAGTCGAATCGATAACGTATCCCTGATCCCCTTCCTTCCCCGTCGCCCAAAGGCAAAAGTCCGCGTCCATTTCGCGAGGTTCCTCGATCGCGGGCATTAGCTTTTCAATTTTATCGAAGCCTTCACGTCGACGCGGAAAAGTCGCCCATCTCTCGACGTGTCCGACGAGGGGAGGCGATTCCGCGCGAGAACGGGGACGATGCTACGAGAAGAGACACGCGTAACGGGGCTGCCGCTCGGCCGTCGAAACAAGGGACCCGTCTTGCGCAAACGATCGCGAGGCGAGTGGAAACCGTCGACGTATCCAACGTGGCACCGACTCGAAGACAGCTCCGAACGAAGCGTACCGGGACGGGAGTTGGGAAAAGAAACGCGAGCACGAAGGGAGAAAAAGAAGACGCAGCTGGCTGGCAGACAGAGGGTAGCAGAGAGCAGGCTAGGCTAGCTTCATTTCTTCGTAACTCGGCGCGACAGTCGAGAGAAAAATTGGTTCTACCCTCGGTTGGGTCAGGAAGGTGCGAAGGATTCGTGCCGGAGGGACGGGGGTTGTCTGAAATACGAAGGGTTGGGTACACCCTCTAATATCTTATGATTTAGTGTTGGATGCAACGACGCAGCTTAAACACCGGCGTTATACGCCGCTACAGAGCCGATAGCTGCTGCGAAATTAAACTTTCGCGAGTGGTTTTTCGAGACTCGCTCCTCGCCCGTATTTTTCCTCTCGCCCAACGACTTTTCTCCACGAGTTTCTTTCGCCCGCGATCATGTTCGCGCATCCTGCGACTTCCTTCGCTTCCAGCCACACTCGACCACGGCACCGAATGTATCCTCGAGACCCTTTCGGAGAATTCAATTAGCAACTTACGTACTCATTTGAACCGTTCATTGCGCAACTCGATTAACTTCGTGAAACACAAATGTGAGAAATGCGATCAAAGTGGACTCTGAAATAAATTATTGATTATTTAATGGCCAAACAAATTTTGTCGTTTAACGGTATTAATCTTTATTATTCAAGAAAGTTATTAGAAATGTAAAATATTACGACTATGCCAAGTGCTTTGACACATAAATTTCAGATTTTTCCAAAGTTAAGTTAATCGATTTGTGCAGTGAACGGTTCATTTAATGCACGATGCGATTTTATATGGGTAATAATGGGTCTGCTTTCTGAACAAGTAGGATAGCTAGTGGTCCTCGTCCTAATTCCAAGTGCTGTGGGAAATTGGATTTTGAAGGAAATTAATTTGCATAACGTACGTTTTGATCGAAACTCGTATATTCTCGCAAAGTATTCTTCATACATTCTTAAACACATAAGCTTCCGACGTAACAATAATTTCAAGTAAAAAAAATCTACAGATTTCACGACGAGCGTAAGAATCAGGTGATTGAAAATCAATACAGGAAAAGGACATGCGAAATCATTTTTGTGATTTATTTTATTCTAACATCTTTATTATCAAGCGTTACGTCAGTGTGACATTTTTCAGACATGTACCCATACTGTCGACTGTTCCAAAAATCGATCGCCTTCCCTGACAATTCATCAAGCGTTACGTCGGTATGACATTTTTCAGATATGCACCCATACTATTTGTAAATGATTTTCAATCATAAAAAATGTGGCTTGGCAGTTAATTAGTTACAATTCCTTCGAGAGCATTTATCGAGGAGTTTGGTCCGACAGAAGGAAACTCGCAGCTCGTCGTTCGTGGACGCGTCAGAGGTCTTTGTAAATTGCAGCGAGCGTGTGTTTCGTTAAAAAATTCGCTAGCTTGGGCGTTAACTAAGCGGACAAAATAAGCTGGGGGCGTTGGTTCCCTTAACCGGATGGGGAGGACGAGTAGTCTGAAAAAAAAAAGAACAGGCGGGGCCGTTTGTCAGTTAGCGGGCGTCCATTAAGGGTGAAAAATCGAGTAACAGCTCGCTCATAAACAAACAAAATTATACGAGGCGACGGTTCCTCGATTCGTCCCGTGTCCATGCTCGTGTCGCGTGTGTCGCAGTCTGTGTTCGTATTTTTCGCGGAACCTCTTCACGAATAATCGATTCAGGAAGACAGTCGTGATCGAGTATTTTGTATCGATTAATTTCATAGTGCTTTGAATTTTTTTATTCGGCCACTCCTTTTACACCATTCACTGTCAAATAGTTCAAATTGATTGCAATTACTCATGGGATAAGTTTATATCTTTTTGAGCGATGAATTTTTTTTTTGAAACAAAGTATTTAATATCGCTTTTTAATATCAAAATAATAACCTGGATTACTCATCTGTATTAAATCTTGGCGCCTATGGCAAAACGCTTTAAATTTGCCTGGTAGTGAATGGTTTAAACATAGTCTTCAGTCTTTTCACTTTTCACGTCTCGGATAGTTGTCCTACCAATTCCATATTCAACTACTTCTTAACCCTTCAACTCTCCCTATAAGGTTTATCCTTGTTTTCATAGATTTCGTAGTGCTTTGAATTTTGTTATTCGACCACCCCTTTTAAACCTAGTCCTCAGGCTTTTTACTTTTCATGTCTCGGATAGTTCTACCATTCGCATATTCAACTGCTAACGTAATTGCTAATTCGATTTAAACTGAATTCTAGAACCCTTCAACTCTCGCGATAAGGTTTTTACTTGTTTTCATCCATACAAACCACCGCGTACACCTCTCTCCCGTCCTTGTTAAACCTCACCGTTCGCATAATCGAACGTTCCGTTAATCTGTGCTCCGATAATCGAGATTCCACCCTACCTAGGTTCGAACGGATCGATGTTGTCGATCAACATCCTTTGAAGAGTGCCGTAAAATAAATTTACAGGAGGCCGTCCTCGGTCCTCGATTTCGAATCGTTTGTGCGCGGAAACCTTTGGAGACGTTTCTTGTCGATATTCCAAAGGACTAATTGGAAGTGAAATAGCGTTAATAACGACTGCGAGCCGGGGTAAGGAGCAACGAGGAGTTCGAACCCACTTGGAAAGTTTCCTCGAGAGTCACGAACCGTTTCCCCGATAGAAAATGAATGCGTGCCGTGATTCTCAACGATGTTAGAGAGATTTTGTCTACGTCCGTACGCAAATATGCGGCACTCTGTTAATTACCGTCGTATTTCATATCCCGAACCGTTGTTGCGGGAAGTTAATACCCTCGGCCACGCCGTTGCCCGATTCCCAGGGTTGCGCTCCACTTATTTCGTGGCTCGCTCGAACAATAGAATTTTAAATTAACTCGATTGGAAATACGCAAGCAATGCTCTCCGTCCCTTCGTTGGGAATCCACCATCGACTTTGTAGCTCGATTGTCCCGTTGGTACGGCTTTTTCTTTACGACGGAAGGTTTCTTTCCTGGACGAGGACCATAAATTCGGTTCTGGCGATTTCAGAAAACGTCTTGGACGAGTGCGTAGAAAGTTCCCGTCGAGAAGCCTTCTCTGGAGTACTTGGACGGTCCGACTCCTAGGAGGCAATTTGTGGGTCCTACGGGAAGTTTCTTCCCTGACGGACTTTGCTGTTAAGGGACGGGGCGGAGTTGGAGGACGCTAAACCAGGATAGACGCTTCTAGAGATTACCATGTTTAGATACCACGGTTGGTGCCTCATGCTCGGGAATTAATGCCAGTACCTCGATCCATTTCGATATCCACATACTGTGCACTTATCGAGATATGAGGGGCTGTGGGAGGAGGGAACGCGGTCGAGGAACGACTCTGCAACAGAAATGAGCAATATTCATATCTAGACGAACATCTGACATAAAATGATTAAGGAATCGAGTGAAGATTAGAAACGAAATCGAATCAATGTTTCCTCGAATAAGAAAAGTGAAAGCAGAAGTTAGCGATACGAATAAAAGTATAAGCTTCTGGCTTGTGCTTTCGAGCAGGTCTCTCACTCTTATTTATATTTATTCATCTGTCTGAACGAACATCACAGATATAAAATGAGTAAGGAATCGAGCGAAGATTAGGAACGAAATCGAATCAAAGTTTCCTTGAATAACAAAAATGGAAACAGAAGTTAGCGATGCGAATAAAAGTGGAAGTTCAAGCCTCTGGCTCTCACTTTTATTCATACGAACCGTTATTTTCATTCGGACGTCTATTATTCGCGTAAAATTTCGCCCATCTCTGGCGCTGGAAGAACCGCGACGAGACTTTATGGAAATTACGTTCGCTGTTCTTTGCGCGTGGCGATGAATTTCCTCGGAGGGAGAAATAAATCAAACGATAATTAAATGACGCCTTGAAATCTCGTGTAACCGAAAGGGAACGCTTGTTTTATCGTGTACGTTTCATTTTGATTTTCTCATTCGATCGATCAGTTTGTAGGGAAATTTATGGCGCGGTAAACGCAAACGAGAATAGATGAGGCCGCAAAGCCAGCGTTTCAGTTTTCATCTGTGCCGAGGCGCGTCGCTCTATAGTTAGCTGTATTACCGGGGGATATGCGCGGAACGACGGAATATAAACGAACGTATGGCGAGAAAATAATAAAACGGGGGAGGTTTGGGGGTAGAAGGCGGAGGGCGGAGAACCCAATTGACAAGTGCTGGAAGATAATCTTCCCTGAGGATGGAAATTTCGAACGCGGAAATTCTGATTCCTCCAATATAAGCGACGGGTCTACCGTCGGCAATCAAAAAAGGATCGTATAACCTTCGAAGATCGAGATTCTGGAGAATCATGTTCCCCCCTCCAGACTTTAAGTTACGGCTTAGATACGAAAGGCGGTCCGTGCTAGACGCTGGGATTGATCGTAGCTATGAGCGCGTGATTTATCTTTCTCGTTTTCCCTCTTCGTTCCTTCGTTCCCCTCGATCCCTCTCGCGCTCTCTCTCCCTCTTTCCGGTTCCTTCCCTCTTTTTTTTTCTATTCCATTTTCCATTGTGCGAGCCGTTCAGGATTCGTTCGCGGCGACAGGTGCGTTCTCATCGCTTTACCTAGCGCGCCGTGCAAACGGATGGAAACGAAAGAGAGCCCGGGAGAGCCTCGCCTAGCCGCACTAAAAACGAACGTTTCGTTAAGAAAGTTATAAAATCTAAGTTACCGTTCCGCGAACGGCTTCTCTCCCTTTACACGGACAGTTTGCTCGCCGTTTAATTAACCGCGGATCCTAAATCACGTCTAGATATTACAAACTTTTGACGCTCGAGGACCGACAGTAATTCTCCGCGTTCTTTCAAACCAATTTCTTATTTCCCGCGACCGACGTCACGTTTTGTTTCGGTCGTCGTGGAAGTAGATTCGAATCTGGAACGATTCAGTAGAATTGGACGCCATGGGTCAGACACGGAGTCGCCAGTAAACTCTACTTACGAGAGACACTCTCTGACGTCAATTTTTATGAAACTTCCGGTTTCACAGAGCGACCAAAAATAGCGTTATTTCTTTTTTTAGTGGCGTTAACTCAAGTTAAAGGACTAAAAACCACTCTCAAAAGTTTCTACCCCCCTGATGCTATCTTGGAAACTATCGCGAGGAAGTTTTTTAAACAAATTCTGCGTGATGTATGGCCGAAATTTACGCCAGAAAAGAAGAGACGATAAAAAAGTCAAGGAACCATTTATAACTCTTGTATTTTTAACATTGAACCTACCACGATCGGTCAAATGATCGTTTTCAATCATTTGTATACAGTCCTTATATGCGATATATGAATTATATACAATTGTTTCATGCATTATCGAATTTAATTCCATGTAAAATATTAGGTTGAGCGAAAAAGTTCTTTCGATTTGTCGTGATGGTTCTCTCTCTCCGTAGTGAATTGTTGAGGACTTTTACAAACGAGGAATTACGAAATTGCCCAAAAAATGAGAAAAGTTCGTAGAACGAAATAGACAATATATTATAGATTAAATGTATTTCCTTGTGTAAGAAAAATCGCCGTTTATTTACGCATTTGACCAACCTAATATTTTTGCATTGAATTGAAAAACATGTCTTTACGACTAGCCACTTGTCCCATTACGATAGAAATAGTAACAAATTAACGTCGATAGGTTTAGCGTTGATACTTGTCGAGGCGACGTAATTATTCTCATTCTGAAATTCTGTATCGTACACTCAGCCTCTATTGCCTTTATTCTCGGCTGTTTTTATTATAATTACGTCACAGTGCGCTTTTAATTACCGTGATTTTCCACGAAAATACGTCAATTACGAGCCTAAATAATAAGGTAACGCTCAGCGTTTCGGTTGATTAATAGGCGGTCGGCTGCACGCAAGCCCGGAAGGTTGCGCATAATTATGAAGCAAATGCACGAAGTTTGACATTTTGACGACTGCGCGAAGTTTAATCGTTCCGATTCGAAAACCAATGTCTGTGATTACGCGTGGTTGTGCCAAGCCTGGTACATACGCGTTTGGTCGACGAGCAACAGGCAGTCGTGACACACACATAAATCCCAGCTAGACGGCGAGTGGCACACCTGATTTCCTGGGCCACGTGCTGGCTTTTCTGAATAGACTAAGAGACGCAACGTCGGACGAGAAAATGGACTTTTTTTTACGGGCGAAAAGGAGTCGGAAGGCTGGTGGAAGGGGCCGTAATTGCAGACAGTTCCTTAACCGATCAAGCATCGGCTGATAACAATCAATTTGCGAGTACGCTCGCAAAATATTGTCCCTTGTTATCTAAGCTTGTCTCGAGGCAACGAACGAGGAGGGAAACGGTATCGAGGAAAGAAGAAGGGGCGAAATAGGGTTGGTTGAAATTTTTGCAGATTCTTCGAGACCCCGAAAGTATTGGCCGACGATGACGGTGCGTCTCGTTCGCGAACACGTCAAAACTTTTTACCCCGTTGCTCGACAAAGTGTTGACCGATCCGCCCCCGTTTCGCCGTGGGTCGCCTTTGCTTCGCGACGGACTATACTTTACCGCGTCGCCTCTGTCTCGATGTAACTTATATTTAATTACTGTCGGTAATATATTAGATTTAAAGAGTTTCCTCGTAAAATATCGCAACATTAAGAAAACCTCGGCGCTTCCACCGTGACCGGGCGGTCCCGAAGAAAATGATTTAGCTTTCATGAATTCTTTAAGACCACCGCCACGACTAGAAAGTCTCCAAATTACAGTCACTTGTACTCCTCTCTCCTCTCTCCACAGTTCGTTTTTCTTCGCGACTTTGGTTCTCCGTCGCCCCCATCTTTATCATAACGTCCACAGAGCGATAGTCTCTTAAATTCGCGAAACGGCGCCCCTCGACCCCCGCCTCATCGTCCTTTTCGTCGCGCAATTAATAAAGTTTCCGGGAATTCGTCGCAATTTTTCTCGTCTGTATCGCGTTTGCAATTCGTTTCCCGTCCTCGAGATGAGGAGGAAGCCGGGGGAAATGGCGTTCGTCTCCTAGACGTATTTGTTTCCAACGAGCTTTTTACGATTCCGCGGAAATCCGTACAATTCGGTCGTAGCGGTGAAAAGTTTCGCGTTGGAAACTCCTGGAACGAACGTAGCCGTTGTCTTTGTTTGCATAAATTGGTGTTTAATTCCTCTCGGTATAACTGGAACAACCGGGCGCGTTTGACCCAAATTAAAAGTGGCGAACGAGAAAAGGGGAGCGAGATCTTTTGTGATTCACGGGTTTACCCGGGAATCTTTCACGCTGCAACGGCGAAATATAATGGCCGCGAGACGGTAAAAAGGATGACGCGAACCTGGTGGCGTTTCTTCGGCGGAGTTAGCCTCAATGGGACTCGATTACTCGGCTTGTTTCCGTTTGGACCCGTCTCTCGATCTTGTTTTCAATTTTTCTCGTTCCGCCGAGAAGATAGCTTCCGCGAGGGAGTTCGGTGAATGCTGACGAGAGGCCACCATTTTCCCTACCATCTTTCGGTGTTCTGTTTTTCTTCCGGTGGTTGCAGCATCGCGGATGCGTTGAATCGATTTAAACGGAGTCAATAGACTGCCAGCAATCAGCTGTTTTCGTCTGGGGCGAGTGTAGCTGCCCGGGAAAGAAAACTCGACTCGGTGGTCGGGACCCTTTTCACGGCGAGTTAAACGGATGAATGTGCTTATCGCTCGCGACGCGAACGTAAGCGAGCACCCTGAATGCGACTGGGAATGAAAACGTTCAGAAATGCGTCGTATCTTTGTCGAACGAACGGTTAATATCTGTTGTGCCGATTGAAATCGCGCGAAGAGCGCGCATCGGGTTACCTCGGGCGCAAGGTTCGCGGAAACTGCTTCGCACTCGACTGTAATTCGTTTTTCATGGAAAACGTTCGAGCTCGATGGCGGAAAAGCGATAAAAAAGTGTGTGACTTCTCGTGCGATATCTCCGCGGTGTACGCGAAACGCCACTTAAATCACGGATCGTCGACCATGTGGATTAAGAGTATGATTGGTTATCGGTGAATCGAGAAATCTCGACAAAGGTGAAGAACGAATTGGCGAAAATTTACCACTGTATGACAAACGTTTGATTGTATTTTTTTTACCTTAGAATTAAGGTAATTAATTAAGGAATTACCTTAGATTGTATTTTATCTTTGTTATATCGATCGTCGCAGATTTTTTGTTTATCTAACGTTTCAACTTTTATCTTTGAGTAATCTTCAAACCGAAGCACGTATTATTACAGAAAACGTAATAATAACGTGTTATTCTTTCAATATCTTTCTTGCAAAACTGTGGTATATAAATACCTTCTTGTAAAAAATTAAATTAATCAGTGGCAATGGTGGCTACGGTATTCACGGAGCCTCTATTTGAACAAATTTTCTAGAGAAAAAGCATTTCAATTAAGGATCCTTTGTGACTTAGGTACTCAAGGAAACCGTGAATCGAGTAATAGAAAATGATGAAAATTATAGGTTTCTCGCGAGGCGTATGTTTCATAACGTTGCCCACAGTACTTTCCGCTCTTTAATTGCTTTTTTCCGTTTCAGTTGTAAATTCATCAAACGGAAGCGCGGAATTTAATTAGATTCGAGGGAGAACCAAATTTTTGTTTGTTTGGTGCTTTTCACTCGGTGCAGCGGGGTTGAGGGGTCAAAATCTTGTCTTTCTCTAACCGCGCATTTCAAGTTTATAGCAATTACGAAAGCTCGCGGAGTTTTATACGTAACGGAAAAAAGCAGCCTGAAAAATAACATGTAACTTTTTCGATGGAAGCAACGACCGTTGCACCGTCCTGCGATAAATAGATTCGAGTCTGGGAATATTCAGTGGAATATGACGTTATAGGTCAGACACAACCTCTTATGGGGATCACTCGTGTTTAATAGGTTCGCAAAGCGGCCCGAAGAATAATGCGTAATGTATTTTTGCTGGAAGCAACGACCGTTGCACCGTCCTGGAGTAAATAGATTCGAGTCTGGGAGTATTTAGTGGAATATGACGCTGTGGATCAGACACTGAGTCCACGTCAGTTGTTAAACTCTACTTACGGATACCACTCGTGTTCGACATCGACTTCGATGGGCTTGCAAAGCCACCCAAAAATGAAGGACACGTATTTTCGTAGTGCCGTCACCTCGAATTCAAGGATGACAAAATATATTGCCTCATCGGTCCCCGTTCGATGGGCGCGAGAACTTCGTGCGGGATCTGGTGGCGGAGCAAGCGAAGGGGCTTCGTCGCGGAGAAGTAAATCTCACAGTTATAATTCACTCCTCCCGATAACAATACCTTCCTTGAGCGTGTCTCGTCGGCTGTGTAAGAATTTAATTGCGAAGGTTTCCCTTCGTTGTTATTCCCCGACTTAACGACTACACCGCTGATGCCGCATAATGGGACCTTCCGTTATTCTTTCGTGCGGGGGCAAAGCCACCCCACTTTACATCGAGCATTATCCCTGCCAGTTTCCTTTGCATTTTACATTTTTCTTTTTCGCCCTCCCCCCCCCCCCTCTCTCTCTCTTCTTTCTTTTCTCTTCACGGCGAAAGCGACACGGGCCGCGAATCGCTTTCCTTGACGTCGTTGCAATTAAATTGCTCTTTTTTCGGGGCGAGCGAGGAGGCGGGAAGGGTGCAACGAACGAATAAATTTGGACGCTGACCAGACTCAAGGACGAATCAGATCCAATTGTTTTCCCCGTCAATCTCTGACGGATTTCGTCGAGGAGAGTTTTCACGGTAATCCAAATGGTCAATGTTCGATGAAAAATGCAGAATTGGCGCGGGATATCGTTCGATGGAACAATTCCATTAGAGTTTTCGCCCTGGGATCGGCTGACAAGGGATGCGGGCTGGAACGGAGATGAAACGAGAGAAACAAAACGGGCTGGATAGAGCAAGCGAGGAAGAGGGAAGATGTAGAGGGCGGGTGGAAATATTTTTTTTTTTTTTTTTTTTTTTGGAGGGGGGAAGAACTCGAAAAGCCCTGATGGCCGGTTGGATCGTATACGGTGACATTTCGTACAGCGAGGAGGACTTCTCTCCCAAACGGAAGTTGGTTCTTGTCCTCTCTGTCTGCCTTTTCCTCTTCCGGCGACGCTCGACCTCGACAAATTGTACGCCAGCATTGTTACGACTACCTAGAGTTCACGGTTTAGAATAATCTGGCTAACAATGTTCAACTTCCCCTTCTCGGCTGCTGATGTTCACCGGATGCCACGCCGATTAAGACGCGAGAACGAACGAACCGAGGAGGAAACGCGACCGTGCGAGTGTCTTTCTTTGCTTTCCGTAGACCGGAGGGAACCGTTCGAGAAGTGTATTTTAATTATGCTCGCGGAAGAAAAGGTGCTGGCCTTTTTTGCGTGTCACTTTCATCGAATGGCGCGGGACCCCTCATAACCGATGGAATTTAGTTTCCACGCTCAGCGTGGCGTTGCAGCGATGATGCCGCTCGGTATAATGGGTTAATGACCGCTCGGCGCGTATAGTCGCGCGCTCATTGTTTATGCTGTGAATAGTTTATTCCGTATCGTTGTTCCCTGCTATCCTTTGGCCGTCCGCGCCAAAACCCGTTTACATACACCCGTACAACGCGTGTCGTAACTGCAAAGTTACCTTGAAATTATCCATTTTTACGTGTCGCCATCCAACTCGAAAACGAAAGCAGGTGCATCGCGTATAAATTCATCCCGATGTACCTGCACTTTGCAACTGCAACGAAATTCGCGTGTAGAGATGAATAAGGAATATTGTTTTTAGGGAGTTTCTTAACGAGGCTTTCGCGCACAACCGCCACCGAAATTTCGTTTTGTATAATATCGAGGTTCCTCGCGAGTTTCTCTCGAGCATGAATCGCACGGGTCGGGGGGCATTGAAATTAAATTTGTATTCATCAGAATATGCGACCTATTTGGGAAAAATGTTTGTAAGAGAATTTACGGACAATACAGTTGAAGTCGATTGCCCCGTTTCCGTCTCAGCGAACGCTGGTACATACGTTCAGATTTATTTCTAACCTCTTTGCGATGACGCAAAGGACGCGAGGCTTTTCCAAGCTTTTATTTGTTAACCCTTGGATCCCTGAGCGGGGTAGCTTGGGTCATAACGCGTTTGAATATTTTACGTGGCTATAAAGAATTTATACTGCGAGAAAGCGCATCAGTCCGAGGACGATAGCATAGAAATTCAAGCAAATTATCAGGGAATTATTGAAGAAAAGAAAACATCACGCTGCAAAATAATATAATTATTATTATTTAAATATTGAAAGGTTTAGTGTCGTTCTCCATTTGTTGAGTTTATACGGTGCTTGTTTCAATATTGAAGTGTATTTAATATAAATGTTTAATACAAGTCACAGCGTTGTATGAAATATTTTGAGTAAATCTCGTAGCTCTCGATTGATAAACAGTGAATTTCGAATAAGCAATCGCGTTGGAGTGTATGCTGGGCCGATTTAATTGGCACTGCATCATTAGCTTTAGTACATTCCAAATGTGCGGCATAAGATATTGCTGCCCCAAGCTGTGCGTGCTCCCCATTTATTAAGATGGATTATAAATGCACAAATTACATCCTCAAGACCCTCCAGATACGTTCTCTGACAAAACCTCTCGATTCTTGCTATACACATTTTTCAATTTGAGTTTTGGCGTTGAAACTCTCTTCCAAAGTTTAATAAATCTTCATATTTATGTATACAACCATAAAATACGTTCATGGGGCTTAATAAGTACCGACTCAACGAAACGCAGCCGCAATAAATGCACGCGACATACCCACGCGATACAGTCTTACACAAAAATATGCAAAACACATGCATTATGCAAGCTACGGAAAATAAAAAGTGCATTTTTTAGAGTCCTCTAACGACAAAACGAATTTCCGTCCGCGACCCGACTCTTTTCTATCTGTTTTTCCGGGGAAAAAATAAAGTACGCGCGTTTCCGTGAAATGCTCGCAGACCCGTTACCGATACGATTGGAAATTATAAATCGCAGGAAATGGAGGCTCTCGCGATTTCCGTGAATCGAAACGCTCGTCGTGGAACCGTGGTCTGGCGAGGAAGCACTCAACGATCTTGCGGGTTGCGCGAAAAATGCACGCCAACGAAATGCATAAATAAGGCGGCGTAAAAGCACGAAGCTCCGGGGCTATTCTTGCTCGCATCCAGACGGATAGAGACATTCAGGGAAAAAGGTCGTGCTCGAACATTGTCCGAGGAAAAGGTCAACGTTCTCTTGACCAAATGTCCAATTACTCTCCAAAACATACATACATTTATAAACGAGCCATTCATTGCACAAATCGATTAATTTAATCGAAATAACTTACTTATTATTCAGTGGTTAAAAAAGTTTTGTCGTTTAACTCTTTAACCTATAATAACGCGTGAGACTTGTGGTGCAGAATTTGAATCGAAGTCAGAGGCACGCCGTTTGAAAGGGCGCACGGAATTTTATACTTGATTATGGTACGCACGATCCTACAGTAAATCGTAGGTCAAAGAGTTAATGGTGTTAATCTTTATTATTCAGAAATGTTATTATAAATATAAACAGTTACGACTATGCCAAGTGCTTTGACATTTAAATTTAAGATTTTTGAAAAAGTGGGTCAACGAAGAGTACCTTCGCACTCGAGAGGTGGCTCTCAGTCACCATTAGGTTTCATGCAGCAAATTTATCAGCAATAATGTTTCTTTAGGTTTAATTTCTTTGGAACTCGAAGTGTCGATAAAATGACAATCGGACTCCATCTTCGAAGCTAAATCTAAGCTTAGCATTCGTGGTAACAAAGGGTTACAAAGGGTCAATCGATTTGTGCAAGAACGACACATGAATAAAAATTGCAATAATTTTGTTTCTACACTCCTGAAGGAACGTATGCCCTCAGGAGCATAAGGTTTACGCATGGTTGGTCTATTGTTTTCCTTACGAAAAGCACTGACGAGAAAGATGGTCGACCAAACCCGCAGGTAAACCTCCAATAATCCTCTGCATGTTTAGGGGGCTTCAGTCAGCCTCCACAAGGCTTGGGACTAACCAATAATTACTCGACGCTGCCCACAGTCCTCTCACCCTCCCAACACGGGGATGTTCTTCCTTGCTCCGTACAGTACTTGCAAGCAGAGACACATGCGGCAAAACGACTCACAATCGCTTCCAATCCAGCTGCTTCCGGGTTTCCTGATACTTTCTTCGCTCCAGTCCGAATGGTTTCCGTTCGAGTATCCGCGTCGTCGATCGTCGTCGACGTGCATTCTCCTCGATGGACCGATCATCCTCTCTGTTTCCTCGAGTCTCGTTTCCACGAGCTTCACCCTTCTCGATGCGACTCGAGAAGACAGAGAGGGCAGCTTTGAGGAGAATCGAATGCAGATGCTGCGTCAACGTTCTCGAGTCCAGGGACAATATTTCTATCTAGATCGAAATCTAAAGCGACTGGCTATCCATGTGATTCGTTAACTCTTTCAGATCAGGCGTCCAGAATTAAGGACACAACATTTTTAAATTACCGACGCTATCGTTTACTTGTGCACATGAAGAATGGTCAGTTTTCCTCAGAGGCTACACTGTTAGAATTTCTTTTAAATTTTTTCCATACTAATTTTAGTTCAAGTTGACCACATAAAAATGAAATTACACGAAAAATAAAAATTCAGGTCTGAAAGGGTTGAATCAAAACCTGGACTCGAATCGTCGCAGTTGCTAGTTACTCGAGGAAAATTTTGCCCATCACTCAGGAAAATCCGCGGTTATGGCGACGGAAGGAGGAAAGACGAAGCGCCGTACGCGAGGTAAATCCCAGCGCGCGTCGCTGAGTCGAGAAGGCGGCCAAGTCGCGAGTCGTTTCAATGTTCGTCGTCTGTATTTTCGAGGCCCTAACAGTGGATACGAGGGGCCTTCAAAAACTTTTAATTAATACAGATGACGCGTACACAAAGCCTCGAGCGGGCAAAGAATTTCGGAACAAAGGAAAGAGAGAAGTATTGTTGTCGGGTCTTGTTACGAGTGACATGTCGAGACGAGATGGAGACGAGGTAGGGACCGAGGCGCGAGAAAGGGGACAGGTGAACAGAGAAAGCGGGGGAAGACGGGGGGGGATAAAAAGCGGGCGCAAGTAGAAAGAAAACGAGGAGTAACGCGTATAAACGCGGGGGAACGAGCTTCCATTTCAGTATCATCCACTTCCCTTTGCTTCCACTTGCGTGTTTTGTCCTTTCACGGCGGAAGGAAACGCGTAAACGGGAGAAATCTGGCGCGAGCGGTTGCCATTTTACGCGCTTTCATGCGCAGCGCTTTTTCGCAGTTGCCTCTTCCGAGAACGGGGTATCGTTGCTGTTGAGGGATCTTCTAGCTTTAGGTGTCTCAAAGAAATTATTTTGCTTTTCTTGCACTTTTACGTGCGTGCGTGTCACGTGTACGTCGATCTCTTCAAGAATGTTCCGGGCCTCCGGTAGAAGAGCGGAGTAAGATCTCGTTTGTTTTTTGTCGTTGCGCGATTTAAATGAAACGTAATGGCAGTTTACTTCGACTTTCTTGAACTCGAAAGATTTAAAAAGATGTTTTGTACCTTTGGCAAACGTTAAAAAATGGTCGCCAAATTGTTTCACTCTACTGGCGTCATTTTGTTGATTTCATTCTCCTTTCGTAAAAGTAGGTTCGGTGTTCCAAGAACTTCATACAGATTATAATTCAATTTGAACGCGCAGCTTCGGGCCATTTTACGAGCTGCGAGAGTGCACTACGTCGAAGTCATGTTTTTCTCATCGCATTGCGCGCCAAGCGTGTGCATGGCACAGACACCCCTCGACATTGGCTTTTCACGTATAAAAACTCAAAAATCTTGTTAAGTAATTGACAAAACCACGTATAAAGTTTCAACGACACTCGACCCCTATTTTCACCTGGAAAAAATTGTCAAAAATGTCCTATTTTTCGAACCATTAAAGCGAGAGAACTCTTTAATTTCGCGCGAATAGCTCGTATCTTTGGTATTATTATACGATTTTATAATTACAGTTGTGCCGTTAATTACATTTTGGCTGGAATTACCGCTAAAATTTTCCGTCCATTCGCGGAAAAGTTTGAAATATTGTTGTAATCGAATGAAGCAGGAAAATCATTAACTCCATTGTCGGATATGCAAAAATAATACGCTAAAAATTTTAGCGAGCATCGATTTTCACGTTTATTCGCTCGGCCGAAGTTGTGGGGAAGTTCAAATCGATATTTTCGTTCGGACAACGCTTGGCATTATCGTTTTCCGCGCTCGTAAAATGAAAATATACGAACCGCGAGCGCGGGAGAAGTCTCGCTAACAAATTCAACCGTTGCTACCCGTTCGGCAGCGGCCTTTCCTGCGAATTGGTCACAGTTACGAATACGTTCGCGAAGGAATAAAATGAAAAGCGTGCAGCGAACAACGTGTTGAACGGGACAATTATCGGATTACGGCTTCATAATTTCGTGGTCGTGGATTCACGTAGTTAAAAAAATCGTTTCGTCCTACCCGGGGCGCTTTTGCTCCAACTCTCGCCGAAACAGCAAACTTTTGACGATCTTCGAGACTGACGCCAGATTTTAATTAGTCTTTCCCACGGTCGCGAGAAACCGTTGGGGTCCCCTGAAATTTTCATTCCTCCGCTCGACTCTCTCCATCCGTTGAAACTTTACTGATCGACATAATTATACTCAATTGCGCAGACAGAAAATTTAATAAAACGACATTATCGCGTATCGTCTTCTTGTTTGCCCCGTCACGAAGATCGTAGCATTAACTATAGCTATTGTTATTGTTTCTCCTGTTGTTATTACAAATAGGCTCGGCTGTTTGCAGTCAGCGAACGAGGGCGATGAGTTCCATTATAATTAACTCTGGGATCGTTTGTTAGTTCTGAGCTCTGTTATTAAAAAAATTCATTTTGTTACGAGAAAGTAAGAATATAAGTAATAAAATATTCCAGTAATAAAATAATCGCAATTTAAAGCTTTATCGACCGGTAGCGTTTGGACATGTAATTAAATTTAATAATATTTTTTATAATATTAGTATTATACGACATTTATTTTATCTGTTAGAATCGTTTTTAGATCGATATTTATGTAATACTAGCTGCACACCGCGGTTTCACCCGTGTGGAATACTATTTATTTTATGTCGTTCGCGTTCAACTGTTCAACCGCGTGTTCCTCCGAGCATCAGTAGGTGGTCGTCTTTTTTCCCGTAATTCAGATGTTTCATTCGATATTTATTGAATGTCAAGTTGCAACAACTTTATTTACAAATGTGAAAGAGTAATTCATCGGCTTGTTTTACCATGGTTAGAAATACAATATAGGAAGACGGCTAACCGTTTTCTCCGAAATCAATCCAACGACTGACTATCTTTTTTCTCTCCGTGCGTTCTGGAATATTCTCTTACACAAATATTGAGATTTCGAATGTAAACCTTATATTAATAAAAATAAAATATAGCCTACAGTGAGTGTAGAAAGTATTCGTACACCGATCAATTTAAAAAAAACTGTAAGATTGTAATTTATTAACTTAATTTTTATAAACAATGATATTATACATATTTCTCGGAAATCTGTAGAATAGATAGATTACAAAAAAAAAAAATAGCTATTTATGTAAGTTGCGAAATTAATAAGAAAAAACAATTAATCGATAGAAATATTGAAGCAATAAGTATTCGCACAACTGTTTAATTTGTAAAACATGATTAAAAACTAAAAGAAATTTACATTAATTTATACGTATATAATACTTCCTTCGTGGGATTTGCTTTTGATTTTATAATTATTGTAACTCTTCTAAGCATTAAATTAACTAAATTATTAGTTATTCGAAGTGGGATCTTCTTCGATTTCTCTATTGGAGCTATTTTTAAAAGTACTTGACTGGAAATTTGATATTTTCTAATTTGTACGGAGCAATAAACTAATGTGTTTACGTTACAAACTCCACTGTAAATGGTTCGTCATAAGAATTGTACAAATACTTATTGCTTCTATACTTTTACCCACTTTTCGCATCTTTTTGTTAATTTCACAAATCATATTAACTAGTAAATGTTCGGACTATATCTGTCTTAGAGACTTCTGAGAACATGTTGTAGCGCCCACACGAGCGAAAATTTCTTTGCGTCCCTGCAAATGTACCGTTCGCCCCCCCCCCCCCCCCACGAACCGATAGGAAGCTTCGGTGCGCCCTATTGGTCAACCGGCACTAGCCCAAAACCGTATAAATACGGACCCGTTTTCCGCCAAGGGGCACTCTGGTTTTACTAGAAGCTCTGTGACCATCGCCGACGGCATAAAGCGTCCCACAGACTGCTCTGACGAGGCGTGGGCCCACGTCATAAAACGCGTGGTATGAAATTCTAACATAGGGTTTTGCGTGCCGACGTTCACATTACGCTGACGTAACGTGGGAAGACGTGGGCTAGCGCCATCTAATCGTAGACGCTGTAGTTAAAATTCTAACATAGGGTTTCGCGTGACAACGGGTTTCACATTACGCTGATGATGTGACGTGGGATGATGCTATCTGACGAAATATGCGTTCTGACGCGTTAGGAGCATATCACAAACCTACCAGATTTTCCGTGAGCGTTGAAAGGCGTTAGGAGACCGGGTGCTTTCTAGAATCCTGTTTTCCATTTTTAAGAGATAAACTAATTTTAAAAACATTAAAACTGCACTAAAGAGTATTGACAGAATTTCTAGTTAATTTATATGAATTTATATGACCATTAATTTATATGAGCAGCTGTAAATATAATTGCTTAAAAGTACGAAAAAATGCAGTGAAAAGTATAAAATAATTTATATTTAACTGCATTATTACTAGATCTTGTAAAATTATTGAATAAGGAATTTTTTTTATTGAAAAAATTAATTTATATAATTATTTACTTATTTATACCAATATTTATTTTAATTTTAACGAAATTTATTTGATTAGTTATTCTTCTTTCTGTAAATTTATATACATTAAAATTATTCATATTGATAATTATATGTTTAGGAGCTAACCCTTTTTATACAAAGTGGTTGAGCTTCTAATTCAAATTATTCTTTATTGTAATCAAAGCATCTTATTGCTCAATCAGTTTTCTATGAGGTAAGATTATTTCTTATATTATTGTCTGTTTGACAAAAAAAAAGGTGTTAGCGATTTGATGAGTGATGCTTGCAGTACAGGCTGACGTATTCGCTACTTCTTCAGGTAAAAAAATATCCGAATTATGCGATGTTTTATATCATTTTTATCGGAAAAACATAAGGAATCCATTGATATTACTTTCCCGACAATCTGATGAAAAATATAAACATTTTATGTACAGCAGTTTATCATTTTACGATGGACTGCCCCGTCTTTTGTTCTCGGCCGAGCGCCTACCTGGGGTCGCTCAAGGGTCTGGGATCGAACGGGCCATCGACTCATCAATTTTTCATAAAACCGAATTCTTTATTCTTCATCGAATCCACGTGAACGTGATGGCATTGTATTCTTGGTGTTCTCCCGATTAAAATGATATCTCACATCGCGTAAATCGAACTATTTTTAACGAAATAACTTTTCAATTATGCAATCAGATTCTTCATATAATTTCGTTAATTATTGTCCAAATTATGTCGTATGTGGTACCATTTTCATCGCAAAAACATTAGGAATCTTTTGATGTTGTTTCCGCAAAGTTCTGATAAAAATTGCGGAGGTTGGTATTTTCATTTTTTAATCGTGTCAATCTGACTCCGCTTCATGTCTGACATGGACCTACGAAGCCTGATGTGACGTTGGCCCACGTCACGTCAGCGCAGTCTGTGGGACGCTTAAGGCTCCTACGCGGAATAGCCAAACCTGGTCAATCTATTGCACCGAAAACTGAGATACTTCGTGACGGCCTAGCCCTCCACACAACGAGTGACGTAGAGCATTTACCACGCCACAATGTAAAATATCATTGATTATAAAAAAAGAAGTTAAGAAACTACAATTTCAAACAAAAGTTTTTTTGAAAAATTGATCGGTGTGCGAATACATTCTACACCCATTGTATGTCACTAAGCGTAGATTTCTATTACTGAAAGAATGTTTAAAATTGGTTCAGTAGTTCCAGAAACTACCCTCTACGTACAAACAAATTTTGCCTCTTTGTAATAGTATTATCGATTTTATAGTTTGTGTGATGATAGGAGCATCCAATGCTATCTCAATAATAGATAACAAAGTATTGCTTGCTATAGCAAGAAGACGATTAATAGGCTACCAGTCGGTGAAGTGTTAAAATATTAGGTCGTCCCACAAGTGCATGCCACTTGTTCTGCTACTCAAACTAATATGTGAAACATACCCTTAAATGCTATAAAAAAAAGGTAATCTGTCGTTTCACAATATTTTCCCACCTTTCTGTCATTGTGCCGTCACCAGAAAATTTCTGTAGTTTTTTTATTAAATATTGACTCAGTCTGCAGCACGAACTTATATGATAACCTAATAGCAGCGATGGCCAAAACCCTAGGCTTCGAATAAGTCTAAAGTTTGCCGATATGTTTGTCTCGTTTCCTCTTTTGAATATTTTTCAAAGAAGGAAGCGAGACAAACACGTCGGCAAACTTCAGATTTATTCGAAGCCTAAGGTTTTACCCATCTCTGTCTCACAGTACAATTTTCAAACACCTAGACCAGGGCTCGGCAAGATCTGCACTTTTCGACTGTTTTTCGGTAAACCTCGGCTAGCCGGTCCGTAGCCAATGACCTGCCTGGAGTCTCAGGACCGTACTACCGTCACCGGTACCTTTCGAACAAGCTGCTACTCCGGAATCCCCTTTTAAAATATGTTCGCAAGATCCCGGCGAAGTGACACGGTCCTGGACCTCGAACGGCTCCTTAGCTGCGTGCGGGACGTCGACCTAAAGGGAGAGCGAGAGGGCAGAGTTTACCGAAAAACGGCCGAAAAAGTGCAGATCTTGCCGAGGCCTGACCTAGACCAATCAACAGTTGGACAGAGCAAAAACAAGCGCGTCACTCGTAACTCGTAAATAATCGTCGAAGGGTCAGCGGATGCCCTCGGAAGTCGTCCATGCATTTCCACCTTTCAAGGGTTCCATCGAGGGGTTCGGAAGACCGTCGGAGGGTCGGTAGCGATCCGATTAATGTTGCATGGCGAGATCGTTCGGCCGCGTATCGATCACCGTCTATTGGTAAACGGAAAGCTAAATGAACGGAAAGCTAGGGAACGACGAAAGGGTAGAACCTGGAGAACCGAGTTCGTTTGTTTGCGAGGGAGAAGGGGGAGGATGAATTCGTTTACACGTGTAGGTTGCGTCGGGTGTAGAGCCCGCGTTGGTTTCAGAGACTGTTTGGAATCGCGGGTACATTCGTGGATGGGCTTAGAGTTACAGGGACGCGGAGAGATACCCATCCGAACTGGATTAAAAGCATCCGTTAACGCGTTACGCCGTTTTCCATCGGACCGCTGCGTTCCCGTTTCTCGCTAACTTTCCGCGGTTGCCGGGCTTCGTTCGAATGGAAAAATCCCGGTCGCTGGCAAGAAAGATAACAATCGCGCCCGAAAACAAGACCGGCCACCGAGCGATTATCGTCGACTAGCTCGCGGTAATCGAGCTCGTTTGCCCTGTATCGGAATTTTTGAGCGATTCGTGTTCCCGCGTAGCTCGGACTGCTTCGTTGCGCGGCAAGAGAATGGAAACCGGAGGAGATTCAATCAGCGCGGCGGGTTCGTCAACGCGTGAACGATTGCAAGAAAAAGTCCGCTCCTATCGTATATCGATATCGATTTAAACGTTTTCGCGTGTTGCGATTTTCACGTTTCCTATGCGCCAGCCGGATGTTTGAAATTTCGATACAATGTGGACGGTACTGCGGAAATTCTCGTAAACGAATTATTATTTCACGATGTATGGTTTTCGGTGGTACCGGGCTGGTACATATGGAATGTTTCTGCGTTTGAATCGAGCAGATCGAGTGGGCGCACGGTTTCGGGGCAGAATTGTAAGAATTTGTATCGTAGCATCTCTTTCAATAATTTCGGTTAAACTCGACAAAGACGAGTGGCAATTGGCGTGTCAACGGGCATGCGGTCAGTCGCATACCTACTTCTATATCTATTGAAGTAGTTTGACTAAATTAAATGATAGATTCGATGTTTTCGAATAAATGTTCCATTATGAATATGTACACGAACAAGCTCTACACATGTACCTATATATTTATGATAAAAAGGAGCGTGTTAAGAAATGCCCATTTTTGGCATCGCCTGGAAATGAAAAATTCATGCAGGATCTTTTAGAATGTTTCCCAAGGAACAAAAAATGTCGGTATCACTTTTCCGAGAAACGATGGGAAAGTTGTCAAAAATACGTTCAAAGTATGAATATGATGATAACGGAACTTATATATCTTTTACATTTCGTCGTATTCTTCTTCTAATGGCGTTAATTGGTTCCACATCAATCTGGTATTTTTTTAAATCAATATTGTATGATGGTACTGCGACTCGAAATTCAAAATCTCCGCTGTCATTTTAATAATTAATTATTTTTAAGACGTTTCGATACTCTCGATTAAGTTACTTTGAACCGGGTGATATTTTCCTTGTGGATCGTGGCTTTCGATTCTGTGAAGTGGAAACACGGAAACCATTAACAGTTGAACAAGTTAATGAATTGAAATTCATTAGAAAATATCGATATCTGAAGAAGAAGACGACGAAATGTAAAATATACGTAAGTTCCGTTATCATCACATTCATACTTTGAACGTATTTTTGACAACTTTCCCATCGTTTCTCGGAAAAGTGATACCGACATTTTTTGTTCCTTGGGAGACACTCTAAAAGATCCTGTATGAATTTTTCATTTCCAGGCGATGCCAAAAATGAGCATTTCTTAACACGCTCCTTTATTTGGAAACATCAAACTTGATATTTAATTTAGACAAACTTCTTGAATAGATAGAGTACCATACATCGCCGTTTTAAATCCCGAAGCTTTCTCCTTTCGGAGAACGTTTCCTTGTATGATAGGAGATAGGAGTGTTCGAGAAGACTTCACGGGTTCATGGCTGATGGGTACAATACGCGTGAAACACTCGACTCTCTCCCCCTCTCCTCGCGGTCCATATTATTTCGCTACGTACACATTTAACATTCGATTCGCGTAACCGAAACTCGAACGATACGAAACTGCGACTTCCGCATAGTTCGGTGGCCGGGGACCCCCGCCAAAGAAGATTCGAAGCCAGAGGCGGAGTTAATACTTGGCCGACTCTCTGTCGTCGCAAAATATCCCATTTCCTTTCTACCGGCGGTACGCGATGTCGTAATAAAAATTTACATACGTGCAGCCCTCGATCGGTATTCTCTCGTACGAGTGCGCTATTCTCCCGTTTCGAAGGGACTTCATCGTGTTTGGATTGCGCCGCGACGCCGGGTATCGTCGTTTCTGTTTCGTTTCGAAGCTCGTCAAGAGACTCGTCGAGAGAAGGAGGGAGAGGGAGATGGTACGAATGTAACGATACCGACTAAATCGCTGAGTGTTATCAACTCGTGGCACCGATTTTTGGAACGAAATCTTTGCCCTAGATTTCTCAGCGAACGCACAAACCCTCGTGGAACGGCCGGAACTCACTTCAGGGAGGACTATGTTTTCTCGGGTGGTTCCTCGCAAGGCTGAAGGCCATTTTATCGCAAGGTTTCCATTAGGTCATTCCATAAGTAATATCGTCTCTTATGTTGCTGTAAAGAGACGTCTTGTTTTAGATCATACATAACAAAGATAACAATAACAGAAATATAAACGAGATCTTTTATCACATCCATTATATTGGTTTCCCTGGAAAATCCACGTCAATTTTTGGTGGTTGGTACAGGTTTGGATATATCGGGATGATTGAAAACAAGTAACATGTGTACATCCTTTAAAACATGGAAAGGTTGCGGAACAAAATGGTACCTGTGTAATTCAATAAATGTATATCGGAATTCAAATGTGTTTTTGAATTTTTCTTAGAAATTGCCGTATTATTTATTTTTGAATTCTCATAAAAATTTACGAATTCTTTAGCGAGAAGCTTCGTCATCTATATGTGGGTGACGTGGACGATAACTAAAAGGTTCTAGAATCGGGATCATTAAGTTAAGTTCGTAAAAGTTGACATCGGACAACGACGTTCCTTACGACCTAATAATATAGAAGTGCTCCTGGGACCCATTAGTCCTTCAATAACATAATCATAACAGTCACGTGACCAGATATTAGCGTGTACCCTTCCTAATGGACGCGCATCCCCGAGGGACACCCGGCTCTCCCGTCAGGTCCTATCGCGTAACCCTTGCGTTGGGAACGAATGCGTGCCAAAATGCCCAAAGACGCGTCCTTGACTCCGCTTCTGTTCGATTTTCAAGCACTCTTTTGTTCACTCCGTCTCGGTCTGGTTCGCGACGACGGCACGGCGACGCGGTTCCTTTGCCACTGACAATTGGATTCCCCGCGCTACTCCCGTCGAGTTACAGATTTTTCCTTTCCGCGAAAATTTCCTTACAGTCGCCTTTGACAGCAGGATATCCCCAACCCCGCAGCCCTTTCCTTATCCGCGGCGCTGGTCGTTCCTTTCCTCATCCTCCGTTTCGAGACGCGGCGTTTCTAAGTACCAGGCGTGGAGGAAGGTTCATTACTGGCTGCTGCGCCCGCTACCCCCTCGGTCCTAGGGCACTCCGCGAAATCAGCTTTTCTTTGAATCACCCTTCGAAACGAGAGAACACCGAGTAGATTTCTCGATCGTCGCTCGCGAGACTCGCAATTTATTTACGTCACTGTGGCCGGGCGATCTGGGTTGATAGGGACCACGAAGCTGATTACTCCGAAAGGCCCCTTACGAGGACCTTTTTCTTATTTTATAAACCAGAAGTTCGATGTCGGGTTGCCACGTGGTCCACCAAAGTTAGGAGCTCCTAGTCTACGCTGAGCTTTTACTCAAACCTAAACGTTCGTTAGCTTCACGGTAGATCTAGCGACAAATTCCTCGTTTTGACCACTTTCTCTGGATCTGTATTTTTGGATTCCTAATTTTGTGAAATTACAACAACTTCGATGTTGTCAAGGGGCTCGAGAGAGTTAGGAGGTCCTAGTCTACTGAGATTTACTCAAACCTAAACCCTCGTTAGCTTCACGGTAGATCTACCGATAATTTGCTCGTTTTCGACCAAGTTTCTTTGGATCGAAACAGTCATTTCACCTTCGTATGCGATCGATTTATGAAGGTGGCGATAACCGACGGCCGCGAAGTGCTGCAATTACGATTTCGAGCGTAATTGGCGCCGACCGAAAGACGACGCGGCTTTCCTGCTACCAGTTGCCGATTCAATTAAAGGGTATTCTGCCAATTAAACGGACTCCGTCGGCCGTAACAACGCGACGACTTTTAAAATCCTTTCTTTCGAAAGCCTTCCACGAGTTTCCTTACAAGGAAGAAACGATTCCGTGCTCGAGCGAGTCTTGATTTTTAACTCGTTTCGTGATCAAGGCCATTAAGACGAAAGGGCGAGGGTTGGTAAGAAGCGAGCGTTTCTCGAAGGGACTCGAATCTTTGCTGCTTTCATACCCGTTTCTCGCGACTACGTGCTCGATTACTGTAAATTTATCGCGTAATAAAACGCGGGCGCTCGAAACAACGTTATCGGGACCGTAGCTACTCCGACGAGCAAGTGGGTTCTCTTTGATCGTTGACAATTTGCGATTTGCTCGCTTCAAGGTACTTTCGAGCACCGATCGACGGCTCGCAAAGCTTTTACTCCAAATCAATCCACCAGTCGAACGCGATTGAGGGGGATGTTTGGCACTTTCCCCTGGAAATTGCGGTTTCTTTATGAATTCTATTTGTGAGTCGGCATTACCAACTCGGCACGGAAATTAGAAGACTGATAGCCCTTTACCACCTTTCGTAAGCGGTAAAGGGTATTTTTTTTTTGCAAAGGTAGAATGGTCTGCACCGACGCAGACAGCACATGAATTTTTCTGTTCGATTCGTTTCAATACTGTACGGATTATTAGCAATATTTTGGCGCTGCGTTGAAAGCGATATCCCAAAACGGTGAAAATACACAAACTAAAAGCAGATTATTCTTTCGCGCGTGTGTGATCATCTCTACCTAGAACTATCGAATAAAACAACGATCATCGCATTGAAAAAAAAAACGTGACAGGATTTTTTCACTTGTTTCCTCCATCGTGAAACGATGAATATCTATTTATATACCCAATAACTTTTCCTTCAATTAATTCCAAACCATCCGGGTCCTCAATCGTCCTTTCGCCTTCGAGTGTCGTGGTTGAATTCACGGCGATTTATGCTCATCCAATCGAAAGTAACGAAAGCCAAGCATTCGCGTCGACAAATGAACCGACGCCGAAGATAAATTATCGGCATGCCAAACCGAACGCGGAAGTTTAACGAGTTGTTCGCCGCTAAATTATATTTAAGCCCGCGGAGGAATGGTTAATCGAAACGCGCGTAATTTACTTTGAAAGAGCGACAGATAAACCGTGTGAACGCGTTCGATGGTGTGCGAATTTTATTTTTTTCAATTTTCGTCCCGAATCAGGGCTCATTGCGCGGGTGCGCGGACCGCGCTTTGATTTAATAGCCAAACGTTTGGGAAACGTAGATTCGTATCAAACGCGACCCGTTGTTGTTATTATACCCGCGCCGAGGTGAAACTAGCCCGGCCAAGTCTGTTTAATGAATCAACAGCAGTGCATCGACAGCGAGCGAAACAAATTCACTTTTACCAGCGAGCGGGCAGAAAGCGCGCACCGCGCTATGTGTGCGTTACATATCAACGCGTGACCATTAACTAATTATCAAACGCGACCAAACTCGTATCAACGTTAATCGCGGCAACGATTCTCGATGCCGAGCTAACAGCCTATCATAAAACGGGCTCGATTTGTAATTTATAAACACACCACTCTCACGTTACATATGAGTTACCAAAATTTTAACTGTTTTACGAAAATAAACTGGCAAATTTTAAACAGAGCTCAAACGCCCGTTCGACGCGTGACAAGAGTGCCTTATAATTGAATAAACGAAGGAGTTTTCTTTGTTCAAACTCGGTGCCTAGCAAACGAAGTTAATATTTTCCTTTTCGAAGCCCACCTGCGAGAAAGAAACAGACCTGGAACGCCACACGTCGAGGAATGAATATTAATTTCCCTCCCGTTAAACCTTTTTGCAAGTCTAATCCGCGAGTTTATTCGTTAAATTATTTTATCGTCTAGCCGTGTAATTCGATCCGTGCGCGTTTCATTTTCGCCCGGCACCGACCGCCGACGAGGAAGCGTCGGATGTCGCGCGCCACCTTTGAATTCTATCAAAGGCGACGGAGAAATTTTCGTCCTCGGGGGAGGGTGGACCCAGGGAAAAACGAGAAGAAAACGGGTCGCGCGAAAGAAGAGAATAGAGACGGGAAAGAGGAAAAGAATACGGGCCGAGGGATAGGGGACATTTCCGAGAGTAATTTTCCACTGGATGGCGCCAAGAAATGTTTATTCATAAGTTACCAGAATGCGAGCGCGATGTAGGATTGTTCCGCGACGTTTTACATGGCCGTCGACTGGTCCTGGGAACCATTGCCGTCTCTTCCGCTTGTTTGCTCTCGTCCACGTTTTTTCTTTTTTTTTTTTTCCTGGCGAACAGGTGCACGAACGCGCCGAAAAGTTTGGAGAATTTCAAGCCCGGCCGCGACACGCCGTTGTATCGACGAAAAATAAAAGAGCCGCCGAAGTCGCGGAACGAATAATAAACGGGGTCAAAAACGAGCGTCGTTTTCCCACCAGACCCACTCTCGCCTGTCATCCCTCGTACTTCTCTGGCTCCCTTACAATGCCAACGAAATAATGTACAATTTCGCGCGATCCACCCACGCTCCGCCTCTTTGTAGTCTCGAAAATACGTTAATCCGGATTATAAATTGGTAATTCCGGATAAGCGGATCAGAGAGATGCGCTTCGCGCGCGCGGTGGTTGGAACAAACAAACAAAAAAAAAAAAAAAATACGAGAAAAATCCATCGTAAACGTTATCGGATGACAGGAGGGGGCGGTGAATATCGGTGCCTTTCGACGCGGGTTTTTCGCCATCGAAGAGCATCATCGGTGGAACAAAACTCCGCTATCGACGGCTGCGTGTTTCTATGACGGTCGCTCGTAAAACAGGATACGCTGTGAGTCCAGTTACGCGGGCGTGCGACGAAAGAATCGACGCTGAACGGGCCCGAGCCGAGGCTGCTCGATACACTGCAACGATCGACTGGGCGCCGGAGATTTCGCGGAGTAGCGCACTTCGAAGCGGTGCCTCTCAACTGATTACGCGAGCTGGGAACTTTTGAAACAAGAATTGGAAGATTCACTTTGATATATTCCTCGTTGCTAATTTTCCTTAACACTTCACCGACTGGTAAGCAAGGAACATACGAGCCTAAATCGATGCGTAAATCGACTAACTCTGCTTCTTGAAAAATCTTAAATTTAAGTATCGAAGCACTTGGTATAGTCATAACTTTCTTGAATAATAAAGATTAACACCGTTTATTATTTTTATTTTTTACGTTATGAAGGGAATATAAAAAAACGATGTACATTATTTCATCGCAATTGTCAACTTTTTCTTTTATGGAGTTAATCGATTTGTGCAATGACCGGCTCGTACAATTCATAGTTCGTCTAATAATGGGAGCATAAAATGTTATCTGAATAATAAGCGACAAAGTATTAGTTGTCCAAGGAAAAAGTCTACCGCTCGGTAACGTGTCAACTTTCTTCGTACGTACGAATCTGCCACGCAATTGTACGCTACTACCTCTTCAAAGAGCATCCACGAAACAATAGATTCGGCAAAGATTTCTCGATCAGAATTTTCGTATCGTTTCTGATCCATTCCTAGAATGAATTCGCGAACAGTCTCCCCGTATACGCGAGCTTCCGGTCTCAATTTTTCACGTATAACCGGGCACCGCTGTATTCTCTTCACTTCCGATCGTTTGTCGGCCCTCCGAGCAGCCTATCCCCCACCCTTAATTCTAATGTTCCGCCGCGTACTCGAGCGCCGCGCTTCCTCGCTGTTATTCTTACTCCAACGATCGTCTTTTGTTCGCGGACGAGAAAGAGCGGACAGATTTTAGAATGGAAGAATAGAAACGACGGAGATACCGTGGAATTTATCATCGGATACCGGCGCACTGGCAGCGGCATTAAATTAACTTACGCGTGCTTTGGAATTTTTTTCTTATCAAAGGAACCTGGAGCAAAGGAACGCGTCTCTGTCCTCGGAGGTACAGGGTGCAAGACTTTTCAACGTCAGCCAAGAAAATTCCACTAATCGGCGCGAGAAAATTACGCAGTACGATGCGAAAAAATTCCGATAAAATTGCAATCATCGAAACGAATTCCTTACAGAGGTGTTCGACAAGAAAATAGCCATGGGTTAATGAGTAAAATCTGGTAGAAACCGACGAATTCGCAAAAAACGGTCAACAAGGAAAATGATCTCCGAGATGGAGGAGTTTTTGGGGACGTATGCAAATTTGCAGTTCTGAATAAGAAAAAGAGGAAACGGGTACGAAGAAGACTCTGACAAGAATTTAACTGAAAGAACTTAATACCGTTGAAGCACGACCATGGGTCTCTCGTGATGCGAGGTTGGATATGGTTGGTAAATTGCATTGGGAAAAAACTAGGCCAATTTTATATATGTATAAAATTATATAGAGGGCTAAATTTGTAAAATGAACTTATGAAATATAAATGAACTTTCTTCTCGGTAACGAGACCAACCTTTTCATATATTCATCCTCTTCACAAATAAGGTAATTCGCATCTTTAGCGAGGTTATCAACGTGTTAAGATCCTTAAACGAATCCTAACCTAAATAAAAATAATTAAAAGAAAGAGTTAATTAGCCGGTAAATGGGTGTAAGAATAAGGTCGTCGGAGAAAATTAAATAACGATTTTGCGAGAATATGCGTTTATTAAAAATTCCCGTAGCGGGTGTTCTCGTTACCAACAAATGTTTCATCCCCTTTATCAAGACTTTCCGTAGCTAGCAAGAACGTACGAGCGCAAATAAATATTTGTTCAACCCCTCCCCCAGTTTCGCAAAATTTATTCCCACGTTGCGCCCTCGATTCGACACAAAAGAAGCTCGACCTCGAGTAGAAAATTATCAATGGTATCATCGAACCGATGCCGCATCGCCTCTTGACACCGACGAGCACGACATCAAACTGAAATTATTGCGTTAGCGCGTAATTGTTTTCGCGTTTTCTCGCATCTAACGGCACGACGGTAAATGGACGGGGTTGTTATTAAACCGTAACAACGTCTAATCGCTCGCCAGTACGGCCTGATCGTCGCGATAGCTCGGTAATTTAATTATCTTTGTCCCTGGCAGCGACGGGCGGGTTTCCTGGCTCTCTTTTCCCCGTGCACGTTCGGTCGCCAAGTCATAATCGATACCCCCCTGTAAACGAGAGCGCTGAATGGCGCTCGGACTTATTAAAAAATTAGCGCGCTCGATAATTGGAGGCGATAGTAATTTCTGTTCCGTTGTGCGGCTCTTTGTTCGTTGAACGAGTTGCGCGGCTCAGAAACGCGTATCCGATATTCCAGAAGCGGGGGTGTACTTTGCTAGACGAAAGAGGCGACGAGAATTACGAGGGTCGCTATTCGAAGAGGGGGGGAGGGGCGAATTGTCGGGTGGTATCCAAACGAGAACGAGAAAGGGGACAACCGCGAACGAAATGGATTACTTTCCCGATGATATCGTCGATATCGGTCAATTACGCAAACCGACGAGAGGTTAGGGTTGGTGCGTACCTATTGCGTTTCGCGACGGTGAGGTTATCAAGAATTCTTAAACGAACCCCGGTCTACGTGAAAATAATTAACATTTTGAGAGGAAAGAGTTAACTACTTGGTTCGTTGCCCGAGAAGAAGGTCTTACTTTGGAAAGTTTGCGACTCTTGAAATTAGTATACAGCAATTGTTTCGCTCAATTGAAGAGCTTAAATGGGAGAGATTAAAGCTACGTCCGCGTGATAAAACAATACTTTCAACACAGTGTTGAATTGGCCCTTGTTACGCTAAATTCCTGTCTCGTTGCAATGACGAGCAACGTGGGGAAAAACGCGAATCTGATTACGTTTCCACGATTAAGACTAGAGAGTATTCGGACATTAATTACGCGGTAATTAACACGATGATTACTCCGCAATTAAACGGTAATTATTGTGTGACTACATTTGAATCGTATCAGGAATTGGGTTACATTTTGCTGAATTCCGTTTGTGTCGGAAATACGAGAAACGTAAATTAAAGGTACAAACTGCTCTCGTCATAATCTTGAAAGATTGTAAAGAAATTTTGTTCAGGCCATTAGCGATGAAGCTAATCTTCTTGATCCCTCTAACACCATCGGTAATTATTCAAAAACGATGCATATTCATACATACTCCCTATTTGCTTATTCTATTATTTCGCATATGTATGCATATATTCTGTATATATTTACATTAACCTGCATATATTTTGCATATATTCTGCATACGCGTCGCGTATGGTGTCTCACGTGCAAGGTCATCTACGGTCCGCTTATGTATCACTTGCCAAAAAGAAAAATGCAAAATATATACAAACATGTTGGAAATATGCCACGATTCGGGCATATATTCGAGTATATACAAAATCTAAGTTGATGTGCAAAATGCAGGACACATGCAGATATGTAAAATGTATGCACTTATGCAACATACGCGGAATGAAACGTAGACGATTTAAATTCCTCAAGAACGAAACGTTTTTCTACCGAAGTCCCATTCTTGCAACTTCATTCTGTTCAAATATGCATTTGCATAACCGTCCGCGATCTAGTTATGACTCGTTTCGTAGAATACCGTACCGTTATTTATACTCCATCTGGTTCTGATATACGCGCCCGAGTGCTCGGTTTATCTTCGAGTGTCGTAAAGATAGCACATAAATATAAGACGTTACATCGTGGATATCGGTAATCAGTACGAGCGACACATTTCATACCTTCCTTTAGCGAGAAAAATGCAACTTCCACCCGTAAGAAAAATAAATAATATTCGTAGCGAGAATGGACTGGTCAGAAATGGTTAACAGCGATCGAAACGGAGTGGAGATGACGGAGATCATCTATTCAGAACATTTGTATAAACACCAAATTAATTTCATCGAACTGTTTCGTCACACTATCCCAAGTGAAAGGGAATGACCAAGCTCTCGCAAAGTGAAGATTGCAAAGGAGTGCAAAAAGGACTCGCGACTTTGACGGAATACCCACGCTGTTATTCACATTGAGATGCTGGAACCCAATCAAACAACGAATGCAAATGTCTATCGTGGACAGCTGTCGGTATCAAATTCAGAAATGATCGAGGAACGATTGATGAACATTAAAAAGGTATCTTTCCACGAGGGTGATGCGAACTGTAGCACTGACAACGTTGGCAAAAATTTGGATCTTCGACCGCAACAAAGATTTCACTGAATACCTACTGAAAATTCCCAAATAATCGAGAAGTACTCCACGCGTTAACAGTACAATTTCACCGAAATTCATTCTTCATCGACCTCGTTCGTTTCGCAAAATCGACGCGAATCTACACCCACTAAAAGGCCCGAGATACTTAAAGACGTGGTGGCTGTACGGTCCTCGGCTGGTTCGGTTCTCCGTAAGACGCGTTAAATAATAGAGAGACGAGAGAAGGAAGTTATTCGGAAGTGCACACGGTTGGCCACTTACCCGTTCGGAAAGAGTGTCACGTTGCCGGCGAGGAGGGTGGTTTCTTCGTCGGATGGAAGCTGCCCGTACTCCCAGGGGCCTCCCGAGTTCCGTGGTTGGACGACGAAGGGTCCGAGCAGGAAAGAGAAAAGACCGGAGACGAGTTTGGATCGGACGAACACAGGGGCGCAGGCGTCGAAGATCGGGTCGCGGTATCGCATCGCGATTTCTCTGCTTTTCTCGTTTGGCGCGTGTTTATCGAGGCGGTCGCGGATCTCTCGAGCCGCGTTCCGGCACCCTCGTGGTCGCCACGAGCACCGTCGTCCCTGGGAGTACCACGCGGACAAACATCGAGCTAGAAACTGCGATACGTTGGCCAGAGCACGGCGGCGGCTCACCCCGGAGATCCTCTCGCGCGGGGGACGCATGCGTCGCGTTTAAACCAGCGCCGAAACCACCCTCTCTGCGCGCCGTCTGTACGTTTCCCTCTTCTTTTCCTCCGTCTCGTTTCCTCCCGAGCGTTCCCCTTTTCGCTTTCGCGGTTCTTTTTCCAAACATCTGATTCGACCATAATCCAGGGAACCGGTTAAACGAGACTCGACCTCTACACGCCCCGATTTCGACGTTTAAATATCTCGGATCGTAGTCGAATAGTCGATCGTCCATCGGTCGTTTCCGTAGGACATCGTTCAACGCACGAAAATCTTAGCTCGCGCGAATTCGTAGACGTTTTCGTGGCAGGATCCTCGTAATCAGAGGGGATGAGACGCGCATGCGCTAGCCACGGCGGTAGGCCGCGAGGGGGTATCGTCGCGGGGTATGGGGGTGAGTCAGTCAAGCCGCAGCGCGCGTTCAGAAAAGTACCCTTAACGCGGGCTCGCATCTTCGCGAGGTATTTTCCAATTTTAACCGCGAATCACGAGTCACGCGCGCGCCTCGAGCCTGACGAACCACCTGCAGTGTCTTTCACTGGGAGTAAACGGTGAACCAGTGCGTGGAAAAAATTGTAAACACCCAAAGTAAACGGCACCGGGAAGAGTTTACGAAGTGACATGGAATTCAGTTCGGGCTCGGCCGTAGGGAATTTTACGAAAGTTCGGTGAACCAGTGGAGAAGAAAAGTGTTGGATAAGGCGGAGGTCGCCACGATTATGACACAGGAGCGAAAAGAACGCCCCGAAGGACGGTTTTAAGTGTAATTCGTGGCAAACTCGAAGATCCTCGCGCGACCAGAAGTCGTCAAACTCGAACGAGTTAGACTCGAGCGACTTAGAAGACGCAAGTCTTGTCACGAAACTCTCTCCTGCGAAACGCATCGAACAGTGTTCGACTGGTTGCGACGATCCTATCGCAAGCTTCGAATTGTAGAATTCTCCCCGGAACCAGTCGTAGCGCGAGTGGAATTCTGGAGCACGCGTTGCTCGAGCGGCGGATGAAGCAAGCGGAACGGAAGGATCCGGGTAGATAAAATGCAGGGGAGCGTAGGGAACCGCGAGTGGTGCGACGAGGCCGTACGAGCATCGGAGTCGATCAGTCGAAAGATGTAACTAAAGCTAACGGGAGCCGAGTCGACGTTTCCGGGTACAGGGGTTACCGCCTGGCGCGACCAGTCTCGACGGAAAGTTTCTCGAAGGTTACCACTCGGGCGGTGGATAGTGAAAAATATGGGATGGTCGTGGAATCATCGAAAGAAAGAGACGAGGTAATCGTTCGATGACTGTCTACCAGACGAGGAGGGTATGCGGAGAGAGCGAGAGAGAGTCTGGAGAGGAGCAATCGAGGAGGAAAGGTGGAAGACGCGTGTTCTCGATCTGCTTCCTTGTTAGCACGTCGTTGAAATCTTAGCAAAGACGAGGGTGAAGAAGAGGAAGAAGAAGAGGAATCTGTTCGTGCGGCGAAGAGGCGGGGTAAAGAAGAAGAGGACCATCCTCGAAGGAATACGTCGGGAAGTGACTCCTCGAAGTCGATTCATTTTTTTTTTCTTTTACAACGATCGCCGAGGAAACAGGAGGAACCCCGCTAGAGGAAGGATGTGAATGGCGGAGCGACTCGGGACCGAGCACGTCGACGAACGAAAATGTGCGGTCGTTAATGATATATGTTCGTGAAAAAAAAAAGGAAGGAAAACTCGTCGCTTTTATCTTTCGCCGTTTGCTCGCGTGATCGTGAGATTCGCCGCGTTTCCAAGTAGGATATAGAACGCCCGTGTGTCGGTGGTAAATGGCGCGTGTCGATAGTTACGTTCGATTCCCGCTGAATAAGCGTTTCCATATCCCTTGTTCGCGCTTGTCCGTCACCTGCCGACTAGTCACCGGTGAAGAGTATTTTTTTACGCGTTGCCAGAGTTAGCCGAAAGTTTTTCACCCATGGTGATACGCGAAGGCGTTTCTCGCTGATCCTAGCACTGCTCGAGAATTTCTCGCCCCCATCAACGTCCAGCTTGTTTTTGGCACTGCACGACGGTGATCAACGCCGTGGATTCGACGGCATCGTCTACGAAAACCGAGTGGAGGTGGTATGTTAAGACGAGGGTGATTTGTTTTTCATAGGTGGAACGCCGCAACGGTGGTATTAAGTGTGCAGTGATCACGGGTGACCGAGGGAAGACGGGAAAGAGGGTGGTCAATATGACTCCTATCTTCCTCGTCCTGTTGGTGGCACTCGACCCGATTATCGCACAGAATGGTGGTGAGTAATCGACCAGAGAAATCCAGTTTCCATAACAGACATTTGCGGACATTTTGGCGAACTTTTATATCGGACACTTTATTCGCCTGTTCTATCATGCTTAAGACAAGACTGTTGTGCCGAGAGTGTGTTCGCGCGAGGACTCCGGACGCTGCTCCGAAATCGCGATTCCCGTGGATCGTTCTCGCGGATCGACGGGTGATATCGGCTCTTCTCGAGTCGATCGTACGTGGACGCGTTCGAGGAGGTTGCTCCTTTGGGTGTTTTGTGATCGAGTTAGATTCGGACGATTTAACCCATTCACTGTCAAACAAATTTAAAATGGTGCGCCTTGGACGCCAGGATTTAATACAGATGCGTAATCTACAGTCGATCCTATAAATATTCCTACCCTCTGTGTTTATTGAAGGAATTTGTCTAATTTAAATGATAGGTTCGATGTTTCCAAATAAATTTTTCATTATATACAAATGTAAAGTTTATCCATGTACAAATTTATGGTGAAACATTTATTTGAAAACATTGAACCTATTATTTAATTTAGATAATTTAGACAAACTTCTTTAATAGATGTAGAGGGTACGAATATTTATGAGACATTGTAGGTTATTATTTTGATAATAAAATGTATTAAATTTGTTGTTTTAAAAAAAAAATTCACAATCTCAGAAGGGTATAAACTTATCCTTTGAGTAATTGCTATCAATTTCAACTACAGGACATCTCATAGTTGACAGTTAATGGGTTATGCGATAAAATTATAACAAGCTACTTATTCACGAACTTTCCGTTTTCTATATCAAATCGTCTTCGAGATCTGTAATAATAGAAGCTGCTCTCAATTTTTAAGGAGTATTCCAAGAGTAATTTAGAAATGAGAATTTAATCGGGTGCTTGATATATCGTCTTTCACAAGTTCAATCATTGTACATATATAGTATTTCCACATTGACCGAAAACAATTATTTCGATTCAGCCGTTTCGACTGTTGTAATTATATATACTCTTCGACCTCAAAATGTACCGGAGAGAATCAGCTGCGGGTCACAAATGTAGGGTAACTCGATATTAGCTTGTTTGGACCATTCTGTACTAACTGAAATCGTAAACAAGCAGAATTCAACGGTCATTCGATTTAAATAGGTATCACAAATGGAACCAGAGTTTTATTGCTTAAAATGAAAGTGAAATTCTCTTCAGGAATTTAAATTAATCACAAACAGATCTTGAAGGTGTTAGTAGAAAATTGCGAATACATCGTCTAATAAATATTTCACGATGTACGATAATAACCTTAATTAGGTGTATACCTCGACGAACGTGTGAAAACTCGATACGTTCGAAACTCGATCCTACTCAATGAGAACGATTCGCCCGCTCGAAACATCGCGATGCGAAATACGCCACGATTTTTGTTCGCGCGTGTGTGCACCTGAAAAAAAGAACTATAAGGATTGGGGGTGTGAGTGGATGGGGAAGAAAAAGGTAGAAAGGCGAGCACCAGCGCGACGCGCTTTTGTTCGTGGTCTAAAAGCTCGAACGTCAAGGACAGTTTAATAGAACGGGCGAATTTGTAAATTAACGCGGCGATACACGTACGCAAAGCAGCTTCAGAGGACACAGGACCGGTATAGGGGTAGTTGCCCGACTGGAACTTGTCGGTGCAGCTCGCAACCCCCTATTGCAGTGTTTTTTTTTTTCTTTCTTAAACTGAGGTCATTCTAGAATTCAAAGTACAAACGAAAATTAAGCAATGTAGATAGCTTGAACATTTGTTTGAATATTAACTTATTTGCAGTTAACGTATACTTCTCTCTATTCTTTTATTCAGTTTATCACTATTCAGTAGATGATTCTATTCTTACATTTTCCGTTAATGGAACGACACCTGAATCTTCGTAACCGCTTGTTTCGTTATTTGGAATAAACAATAATCAAGTTTGAGGAGCACTGCAACAGTAGGCTAGAAAGCTCCGTTGTCCCCCGAAGCAGCAACTATAATACGCACCGTGAAACGAGCAGCGAGCGCGTTGGCGCGCTGCGCGATAAACGCTCCGCACGATAAACGCGCGTCGACGCTGGTGCACGCGTCCGCGACCGGGCAAGCATGAACGTTTCCGATGCGCATTTAGTTTTAGTGCGCGACGAATCGACGGCCGTGCGCCGTTAAGTTCGGGGTTGTCCGTCGCGTTTCACGCGGCACGTGAAAGCCGCAGACGTATCGCGTACCGCGTCCCGTGTCGCCGGAAATTCGTGAAAATCGTCAGGGACCAGCGTGCCTGGACCTCGTCGAGAAGAGACGGCTTTTCCAACGCCATGGAAGCGGCTCTCCGTTCTCTAGACACTAAGACTATCCGACGGACAGACCAGAGAAACGCCTCGTGGGCCTGTCTGTCCAATCGCATCGACTCGCTCACACATCTCGCACGAGTACAGCGATCGTATACTTTTTCTTTTACAGATATTATTTTCATTTGGATGTTGCTACTCACTTACAAACCAGTGTGCAACATCAACGTGTAGGTTTGCAGTGATTATTTGAAAATATGTACTGTTGACACCTGAGAGGAATGAACACATGATCCGTTCACTACACAAATCAATTAACTCCACCAGTTACATAAAAATTGCGACATTTGGCTATTCTTTCTTATTAATTGTATATACCGTTACATGAAAGCTACATCTGTATTCATGCATTCTAGAGTATTTATTTGAATTTATATTATAAGGGGAATTAAAAAAAGAACAGTTTAGATTTTTTCGTCGCATTTCTTAGCTTTTTCTTTTATGGAGTTAATCGATTTGTGCAACGAACGGCTCGTATGAGCTTCGTGGGTTCGGAACAGCCGTACTGGTTGTACCCTTTCGTCGAGTTCATTCTTCTCACGCGCCAACGGTGGGGTTGCTTTTTTCCATCGAGTATAAACATGTGTTTGACATCTACTCATTTTTCCAAAGGAAAAGACAGATACATTTTTAAGTAGATTAATGTAGGCACTTGATAGTAATGTTGAGCAAAATTAATTTAATTCGCAGAACACGATTATAGCATAATCGCACTAATTGTACTGCAATCAAGCGGTAACTGCCATGTAAATGCGGTGTAATCATAATTATAAATCATTGAGCCGTGTATGTCGTGTAATTACTTCCTAATTACCGTGTGCTTACATTGTAGTCACAATTACGGCAATGTAACCGTATTACATTTTCCTCGACGTTATTTACTGCGCGCACGTGTCCTCGCGCTTGGTAAGAAAGTTTCGCATTCGCGTCTTGCGCGTTTCCGATTCTGTCGATCGAGTCCCTCGTCGAAAGCATCGTTCGTTTAGAAGTGATTAATCGGATATAAATAAATTTACGTATATTTTTAGAGTAAATGCGTGGTTGCATATCATTAGTTTAATAGCATACTAACTGGAATTAGTTACGAATATGTCGCGGTTGTTTCTAGTTGAGGTTATATGACCGTATGATATTTTAAATTATTACCCTCGGTTAAATTTAATGTCGTCGACGTTATAAAATTGCTACAGCGAACTAATAGTACTCTAATAGGCAATTTAGCCTCCCGAACCGCTCAGCTGTCCGACAAATTCAAATCCAACCAAGTTGGAAAATACTACATTAGGTTGTCCCGTTTTTTTTTTCTTCTTTAAGTAGAAAAGATCGCGTCAGCGAGACTGGCGAGGAACGCCACAACAAAAAAGAAGCGAGGACCGCTAAAAGTATCTCGAGGAGAGGATGGACTCTGTATCCATACTTAATACAGATCCATCCGCTCCGTGTCCCGCCCATGTCGTGGAAAGAGATGCGCCGAGGTCGGGTAGGAAGATTTCCTCGGAGGTTCGCTCGCTGTCGCGCGTTCTCGAAAAATCATCCTCGAGGGTAGCGGGACGAAAGCTCCGCAACCAGACTTCCTGCACCGGCTTCCTGTCTATCTATCTATTTATCTTTCTCTCAGGTGACTCCGTCTCTTTTTTCCTACCCGAGCCTCGGTTACCTCGTCTCCGATTCATGCTACCGCCTCTGGCACCGGTGAGCTTCGAAAAACCGCGAAGCCAGCGATCGGACGCGTCAGGGCGTCCATGACGACTAGCAAAGGGACATCACATCTGTGGGGGGCGTGGATGTGCATGACAATTTAGACGCTCATTCTATAGGTGTCAAGCATCATAACCCTCGAAGCGTTTATGCCATTGGGCTTTGCTTTTTATAATATTAATTGTTAAAGTTTACAAAGTTTCGTCATGCATCTGGTCCAGACTCTGTGTCGCGCCGAACGTTGACTCATACTACTAGAATTTACGATGTCACGCCATTGATGAAAACTTATCACGAAGCAGTTGGGAGAGGTTATGAATTTACATGACGATTTAGATATTTATTCTATGGGTAAGGAACATCATAACTCTCGAAACGTTTGTGCCATTGTGTCTTAATCTTCATAATATTAATTGTCAAAGTTTATAAAGTTTTGATATTAAGACAGCTAAGGCCCAATGGCTTATACAAATATTGAAAATTTATAAACTTTGACAATTAATATTATGAAGATTAAGACCCAATGACACAAAAGCTTCGAAGGTAATGACGTTTGAAGCCTATAGAATAAACGTTTAAATCGTCATGCAAGTCCACGACCCCATAGATGTGATATCCCCTTGTAGGTAGAGGAATGTAACCTGTTCAGGAACGATTCTTCTTCACGCTTTTCTTATACTTCTAACTGTACATCGGAAGTAACATACAACACCAAAGCATAAAATTTTTACTCCTCTTGTTCAGTGATTTTGTAATGAATAAGTTATTGTCAAATTTTTGTTCTTTTTAATATTGACAGTAATTGTAATTATAAAAATCTGAACGTCTATATATGCGGCCAAGCGCGTGAAGAGGTTAACGGCTGGCAAAATGAAACCAAGACATGTTTACTCGCTTACATCTTTCATAAATCATCGTTTCTCTTGTCTCGTGCTTTTTCCACCCTAGACAATTTTTACGAGGAAGAGAAATACAAATTTCTCTGTCTTTCTACTCGCAAGAGATCGTTAGAAATCGAAGAAAATGGTTGTCCCCTCCCTCGAAAAAATGAACGCCTGACGCACATTTGAAGGTTGATTCGAAAGACACGCGGGCCGTTTCCACGGTGTTTCGTCAAACTTTATCAGCGTGTATTTTATTAGACGCACCGACGGGAATAGGAAAAAGCATGGCTCCGCAAATGTTTTCCTTTCGAGTTATGCGCGCACCGGAAACCTCACGGTGGCAGAAAGTATTTCGACGTTCGAGTAAACTTTAAGCGAGGGATTATTTTGTTCCGAGCCGTTCGTAGAATTTTCGAGCGCGAATTAATCGAGCAGCTTCGCCAAAGTCCGCTTTGCGGGTTCTTTATCGTTTTTCTTTCTATCGGGAAAATTCACGATCCACGTGTCGCTGATAATGGGCCTACATGCCAACACCAAGTACAGCGTAATCATTCTACGATGCTAAGCAATAAATCTCGACAATGATAAATCATTAAATAAATCTCAATAAATCTTAACACATTCGCGACTGGTGACGTGAATTCACGTCACTTGCAATTCTATTCCTGGTTATGAAAAAATTATGAAAACCTCTTTATTTTATGCACTTTATATTTACAACATTGATATTTCAGAACATATTTTGTAATTTTTATCTTTGCCCTAACGATACAGATTTACGATGACCAGCTTCAGGATTTCATTGTTTTTGTCAGTACTCGGTATTAGAAACGTAAGATATCTGCCGATCGCGAGTGTGTTAACAATAAATCTCTCCTATCGAATATCAATTTGATTTCGTTCTTCGTTGGAATAGCGATAGACCAGTAATCACAGACAAGAGGGCGTCAGTCCATTAATGAGAGTCTGAGAGGTCCCTAGTTACCAACCTCACCCAATTCATCTCACTTCAATGTTGACGTAATTATGCCGGATCTTTAATGGCAAAGAAAGTAGGTGCTCGGACGTTCGTTAAATATAAGCTAGGCGAGATGAATTTTGTAAGGAACGAAAGGTAGCGAGGGTTAATTTCGCGGTGCGAGTCTCAACTACGTCATGAACATATCGAGTAGGTATCGGGTCTCTATCCAAAGTGTATACCGATACAAAGTGACTATCAAACAAGTTGGGGGTTTCAGAACCGGAGAAGGCTGCGACACCTTTATAATTCATGGAAGGTGAGAAGCTGCCAGCGAGACGCTTACTATTAACAAAAGACTAGAGTACCTTGACATTTTTATTAACCCTTTTCACTTTGGAAATGTTTCAACGCTTCGTTGCAATGCCAGTAGAGTATCCCGAGTAGAAATCGTTAAATAAACAGGTAGATCGGTATCGCGAAGTGCATTATTATCGAAATATTTTTGTACTCATAATCGAACTCTTAAACGCATTCGTTGTTATTTATTATGCATTAAAACCCACAGTTCCGTTATTTTTCAATTTTTTTTTTTTTTTTTTTAATTAAATCCATCGAGTTTCCATTGTTTTCCATTATTTTAATGAATATTTTGATCGTCCATCTCGTCCAATTTAGGCTGGTCTACAATTTTGACATACAGCGAAGTTAAAAATGACGAATCGATTTAATCCTTCGCCGCCGGGAATTTATCATATTTTATCCTTTGAAAGAGAGATTATTTCCTGTTAATTTATACAACCGTGAATTATTATTCGATAATTAATACCGACGCTAAATATCGCGAACCTGGAGAGATAATCCGCGACAGTGACGCACAACTCGCGGACCGCTTTTGGCTCATTATAGAAACATTTACGATCCCTTACGTACTTGGACAATTCAAATTCACATCGACAACATTTTGTAAATTCTGTCGCCATTAGGTTTCTCGGCAAAGTGATCGAAACACCACTGATTTATTACTCTCAACTTCAACTTCACCCAAAACGTGTAGCGTTTGCAAAGATCTGGCGAGGAGTAAAACTCGCTAGATTTCGGGTATCTCGAAGCCCTAAGAAAGGGGATGTAACCAGACATTCAACCCTTAAAATCACTTTCGCGAAACTTCCAGACACGTACGCGCCAAGGTTGCCGGAAGCTAGGAGCGCTTTCAAAATATCTTCACGCAAAATTCCCTCGACAGGACGAAATTTTTGATGGGTGGTGCGAAACCCGTTTCAGAATCGCAGAACTTTTTCCCACCAATCGTGCCGGTCTGACGCGACGACGAACCTTCGTTTTCGTAATTCGGCTTGGTTTACGCATTATTTATCGTCGCGACAATTATTTACATTCCGTTCGATCGCGCATTATGGACCACGAAGCGTCGCGACCCTCGTCTCTCTTTTATTGGTACAGAGCAGGGACGTGTCGAAGCTTTAACTTCTTTCGAAGCTTTAACGTCTTTCGAAACTTGGCTAGTTTCATGGTTTATTCTACAGGTGAATAATACAGGATTACTAACATACAGGAATATTAGTTTATTAGAGGTCCTTATCTAGTTTATACATTTTTAACATTCTTGGGGATAACAAATCTGACGAGTTTGAACTCGTTCGAGGATCAATGAATGTACGTGAATGAACCCTCTATGAACTCGTGTAGCTTTCAGGTCATATGGTAATACAGTCACTCCCATAAATCTTCCTACCCTTTATATCTATTGAAGAAATTTGTCTAATTTAAATGATAGGCTTCATGCTTCCAAATCAATTTTGAACTATAAATATGTACATGAATAAACTCCACACATGTATATATAATACAATTACTTTATTTGGAAACATGAAGGTACGGACACTTATGGGACTGACTATGTATCGACATTTTACCAAATAATTTTAGTTCTTTCACGAGACGACTTATACGTCCGAATTTTATAATGTCTCTGATAACTAATGACAATATTGATGGCAGTTAGTTGAACTATCAAACTAAATGTCTTCCAAGTTGCCCGCAAGAAAAAAATTCGACCCATGAAGGGTTAAGAAACAAAAACATGTGAAAATGTCACAGTACAATTTAAACTTGTGTGTCAGTGATGCGTATAATTTTTACTCAAACCACGACATATGTCACACGTATTCTTATGTGTGACATTTCAGCCGTTCGCTGCACAAATCGATTTTGAAAAACATTTTTGAGAAACTTAAATTTAAGTGCCTAGTACTTGGTGTGGCCATAACTTTTTATATTCATAATAACTTTCCCGAATAGTAGAAACGACAAAACATTATTACATTGCATTATTATTACTTGTTATTATTATTATTAATTGTACATTATTTCATCGTATTTCTCAACTTTCTGTTTCATGGAATTAATCGATTTATCCAACGAACGGTTCATGTATCGAATGGTCCACACTGTCACACCAGCGTCAAATTCCTCCCAGACTAGCGTCTCTAATGAAACGAATTCCGCTGATACCACGCTTATTCTACCAAATACACCATTTTCGCTAAAATAAAAAAAAATAATAATCTTAGCGTACACGTGTACCAGGATGCATGCATCGCGTCGCTCCCGCTGCCGTTTTTATTGGTAATTGACAGAGTAGACGTACCCGACGAAACGAGCGGACGCGTCCGAAAGAGGCAGGAACGGGTCAAAGCTTAACGCGCAGCGCAGCGGGTGGTCGAAGGGGGGGAGCGGTAGCGGTGGGAAAAAAACTGACAGCGGCGATAAGCAAAGAGCGCCGGGACTAACGATACGCGACAGCCTTCCGCCGCGGTGATTCTTCGTTTGCCAATTTTTCAATTTCGTTCCGTCGATGTTCCCCGGTAAATTTCGTCGAACCTTTAATTCCCCGTTAATTGGAAAAAAAGTGGCAAAGGTGAACGAGAACCGCGCAGGGGAGGGACGAGGTTGGCTGCGTCACCGAGTTTCAATTCCGAGGGCGCGGAAGTTTGGGATCGCGAACGGTCGTGAACCGCGAAAGCCTACAACCGGGGTTAACGATAAGGTAACACGGGGGTGGGAGTTTATCGACGTTAAAGAAAGGCGAACGGCGCTGAGACGCGAGCCCCGTTGCTTGGGATTCCTGATAACGAGGGAGCGCGAGCGAAGCTTGAGGGTGCGAGGACGGAAGGCGTCGGCGGTCGCGGTCGCGGTCGGAGCTTATTCGCCGCGATGTCGAGCGAAGGTGTGCGCGCACTGGCACGTCGAAGTGGCACGCGGGAGGGCCGCGAGAGGTGATAAAGTAAAAAAGTTACTCTAGCTATTTTATGGGATCCCTCGACGGGAGGTCCGCCGCGCGATCCTCGGGGCTGGTAGGTGGCGAGGGTAGGTTGCAACCACCGGCGTCATCCCTCCTCCTCGTCTTGCAGCGCATCCACCGACGTTTCGTTCTTGCTTCCTGTCCACCCCCTCGCGCAGGCTTTTACGGTATCGAACGAGTGTCGTCGGGATAAGCCCGAGGTTGGCCTAGACTCGCAGCAGGTATCGCACCGTGAACGCCTGCCAGCCGATGGGAACCGGGGGCCACGACGGGGGTTGCGCGGAGGAAGTTGGCTTGGCCGCAACATTCTCGGGTTTACACCCCTGTCGTGAACTTCCCTCCGGATCCGGGATTAGCCGCGGTAGGCGGCAAACGTTCGTTCGGGAGTTAAACTGATTTTCTCGTAGCATCGAGCGACGCGGAACGCGTGCAGGGCTTCCGCAGACGCCTAGACGTCTCTCGACCCCAGACTCCCGCGGTGTTTCTTTCCACGAATCGCGATCTACCTGGCGTAGCGATTCAGTGGTTCGTAATTGCTGTCTCCGATCAAGGCAGAGTCGAAGGTAACGTCTCGACGCGAGGAAATATCGCGACCGCGCGGCGTTGATAATATCGAGTAGCCAACGGAGAGTAGCTGAAAGTCCGATGTAGCTGGAAAACTGGAAATCGGTATGCGACAGGAACGGTAACTTTTCATCGCGCCAAGACGATCGTACCGTGTATCGTGAATTTCCCCTTTTTTCAACACTTTTCCACACCCCTCCTTTTCCAGCTTCTGTCCCCCTTCGTCCCAGGCGCAATTTATGGGAAGCCGAAGTGCAGTTCGCTGTTCCCATCCGGCTCGAGGTGTCATCAGGCATACGCTGGCACGCGCGAAATCGATGTAATTGACGGACGTATATATTCGAGGGAAAAAAAAAAGAGGTCGGTTCGGGCAAGGGAGACGCGCGTTTTCTGATTCGATGCGACTGTTGTCCAATTTTATTCCGGTAAATATGATGACGTTTTATCGTCCCTCCGCGGTTTTTCGAAACGGTAGTTCGACCGCGGAGAACTGTATTCATTTGTTTCGTTTAATATTTTTGTTGTACGCACTGAAATACAGAGACTATTTTCGTACCGAAATCATATCTCATATTGGAAGTGTGTAGATCGTTAAGATTGTTCGCTTTAACGACTTCTTAATGGAATATATTAGGTCATCCCATAACTAATGTCGTCTTGTACGGTACTGTTAAGAGACATCATTTTCTAGATCACACATAAAAAGGATAACAATAAAGGAATGCATAAATGAAATCTTTTATCACGTCCACCATACATTTCGACCGGTGCAACGTTTTTTAACCAGAAGAAAGTTAACAATATTGGACACGTAAAATCAGTACCACACGAGTCTTCTAAATCAAATCACGAATAGTTTGAAAAGATGAAATTAGGGCGATTATGATTAAAGTAAACATAAGTTTTAATTTCTTTCACCGAAAATTAGCATCTGAAGATGACATTAATTATGAGGTAATCTAATATATTCCATTATGAAATCGTTAAAACGAACAATCTTAACGATCTACCCGCTTTTAAAGCACTTCGCCCTAATGTACGTAACTTTTCCCATTCGATCAGAGATCACTGCTAGAAAAAACGATCCAAGAACGTTTCGACGTCCTCGAAGGATACAGGACTTTAAACGGCCACCGTCGTTGAATCCAGTTTCCGGGCAAATAAAAACGCGAAATGCCGCTATACTTCACAAAGGAGTTGTTATCGCGAGTTGTTATAGCGTAGCGACTATTAAATGAGAGGCGTAAATGCATTACATTGCATATGCATGATCCTTTCTCGTTTCATAAGCACGAAACTGGAATAGCCTCCAGCGCGTCCGTTCTTCTTCCCCTTATTGGCAAATGGCTACGTTGAAAAGTCAGATGCGGCGTTGGATTATTTCTGTTTTATATCGCGGCGTCGTACGATCGACTCGACGACGTGGAATCCCGCGTGGGGCGAGGGCGGAAAATGCAAGGAAGCGCGGAAAGTGAAAGAGAGGAGAAGTTTCCAACTTTTCCGGGTGCATCTATTTTCTTGGCCCCGCGTGAGGCGAAGCTGAATTAGAAAATAGTGGCAAAAATTCGGAAAGTTTGCGAGTCGGTTGGTAATTTGCAGATAGGAAGAGGCGAATTCTGGGTGAAATTATATCATCGAGTGGCGGGGAAGGGGAGAGGGTGTGCAGTGAAAAGCAAATACAGAAGAAATAGCTAATGCTAACTGCAGGAAAATTAAAAGTAAACAAGAATTTATTTGCTTCGCTCGTTTTTCATTCCAATCAAATAATTTATTTCTATAATATTTGGCGTCCGTGCATGGTGACGTTAATCTCGTACGACACCCTGTTTAAATAAATCGCGATAACATTTCGAGCGACAGAATTCGACGCCTGATTTTTGTTTACATTATCAAACTAATAGCTACGAATCACGTCGCCTGATTTCGGTTTCGAAGCTCGAACCATACAGAATTGCGGCAAAGAAAAATTACTCGCGGAAATTTGCGGTCTGAAACGTCAGAGCATGTTTAGAGCACCCTATGCGTCATGCGTGCACAGAATGCATTATTCCCAGGTAGCGCATCTTCGCGTCGAAACTACGTGTTTCGCCTAGTTTGCGGACGAAATAAAGTCATTACTGTATATAGTAACCAGTAATTTAAAAATATAGTTATACGCCCGCTCAAAAGTATGTGGACACTTCCTTAATAGACACAAATATATAATAAAAGTTGCAAATCAATTAATGTCAATCATATCATTAATGTTTCGATGTGTTTGTGTTGGAGTAGTGAACATATTTTATCGATAGTTTTTGTTTTAATAGTACATCAGAAATGGTAGAAAAACTATGGAGATAACTGTAGATAATGTTAAAGTTTCTTGTACAAAACTTGGATACTATTAATTTCTTCATTATATCCTAAGTAATATTGTCTCATTTATTTTGTAATATTTCGCCATAAATATTTTTAATATATTAAACATTCTTTCTGAGCTTTTCTATCAAAACCATCTCATAGTTCCACTAGAAATTTGAACGTGGGACTTAAAACATTCGATATTATTAAATGTTGTTAAATACTCGTTCAATTTAGGAACAAAATTTGTACAGTGAGAAGGTAGTAAGTTTCCATATATTTATGATCGAGGGTGTACCAGTACTTGTCTAGTATTTTTATTTTTTGACAACGGTCGTACTATCGATGGAACAAACGCTCGCGAAAATTCCAGCTAATCCCGCGAACAGAACATTCCTGCATACCGTCGGCGACGTTTTGATTTACCAAACGTACGATGGGATTGTTCGTTTTGCTTTTGCCGCTTCGAAAATTATTTTACTACTTTCCCCGTGCGCGGGAATGGTTTACAAGGGGTTGCAAAAAATCAGGGAAAGCGAAACAAACGAGCCAGGGCTGTGGGGAGGGGGAATAGGAGGGGAGGGGTCGAATATTTCGGTCGAGCGCAATTCCTCGACGTGGAAATAAATTTATCTTAAATAATTTAATTTCGCGGATGTCGCTGAATATACGAGCTCTGGGGCCCGGGTAGCTTCGCCGCGGGTTTCACGCGCATTCGTTGGAAAGTTTCGCTTTTACATCGTTTCTACCGGAGGATACGACGCTACTTTTGCCTTTTAACGCGACTAACTCCGCTTCCCAGTATATTATCGGACGAATTTATATCGTCGGTCGAAACGGATGGCCCCCAAAGCGTGCGGAACATTCCTGAAATTTCGAATATTAAATTTATGATGGATCGCTGCCTTTCGCGAGGGTCTGCCGTTCTCCGGGAGTAGAGCCAAGGGAAGCTGATCCCACGGGAGGCTCGGGCGGGGTGATGGAAGTCGGAAAATAAAGAGGCCGAAGTAACGTTGTCGTCGAGGCCAAGATATACGTTTCATCGTCGCGACGCTCCTTTTTCTATATGCGACGCCGAACAGGCGCGATCAATCCGTCGTTCCCAGCTCCATTTGTCGATGACAACGTTGGGAACTCCCCTCTAACGAACTCTGTAGGGTAAACTTGCCACAATCGTGAGCCCTTGGAGACTTTTTCGGGACGAAGTATTCGTCGAACGAAGTGACAAGATGTGTAAATCAAAACTCTCTTCTACTTTACTTTTTATACGACGGAGTGTCGAAGATTCTGAGAGCCGCGACACTTAGACGGGAAGGTTGGCGAAATTTTGCTGCTATTCAGTTGACGAGCTACCGTCCCATACCTTCGAGGCTTTCAACTGCTTCCCCATGCCTGAATGCCATGTGTCCAGATAGGTTTAATAATTGCTTTATACATTAACTATATATAAAGTAAAGAATGTATACATAAAGATATATATTCAATTATGTTTTTCGTTTTGACAACATTGCCCTTATTCAATCTTAATTTTATCCATTAGAATAGTTTTTCGATTAATATTTACATAATATTTTCTAACTCATATAATGATATAAGCATTAAATATTATGTGAGTAATACATAATAAAGCATCGGTTGTCCTAGCAAAAAGCCTACTAATAGGCTAACGGTCGATAAAGTGCTAGAAGTTTATTTTCTGGACTTAGCTGAGAATGTCTTCCTGTGAGCTAATACATTTGTCGCCTCTTTATTTCTATTTCTTCAACTTTGTTTCGTACGTGCTGCTTCCACGTTAGCTTTGTATCTATGCGAATTCCTAGGCACTAACCACTACACTATTAGATCGCATTTATTAACATTACAAGATTCGTAACAATTAACCACCTGGTGTTTACGTTTTCGTCGTTGGAGTTCCACCAGCTCTCCCTGAATTCAAACTACAACTCTCCTACCTTTCGCGACCTCTTATTTTCAAATTCGGGATCGTCTCGAGTCCACTTGTTTCCATTTTCATAACAACCACGATTCCTGTTGCGCTCGCAATGTCGTCGGGAACGTTTCCAATTGCTATTAACGTGCATCCACGATGTGGCAACTTCGCCCCCGACTCGGATTCGTATCGCGTCGTATACTTTCAAACGGTCCATTAACCGCACGTACGATTACGGTAGGGTTACTTATCGATTACTATTATAACGGGGTTCGAGAAGTGCAGAGGAAGCCGAGGAAGGCAGCTCACGCTCCCTGCGTTCGGCTCGTGGTCGCATTTGTATGGACGGCGCAGGCGAGTGTGTCGCCGTTCCACATAGTAGCACCATAATTCGCAATAACTGCCGTAATAACCGTGCCTCCTTACAGGCTCGAATACTATCGGGGTAATTGCCGCGGTAAAAATGCTTCAAAATCCCTTTTCTTCTCTCTCTTCGAGGGTGTTTTTTTTTCAACTGCGCAGCTTTCGGCTCGTTGAACCAGGGAATCGTTACCGCGATATACTGCTGATCGCCGCGTGTTCTACTTTGAGGAAAGTGGAGTTTGCGTTCTACGTCCCACTTTGTTTTTTTTTTATCAAACTGAAGGACGAAAAATTAAGTCAATTTTTCTTGGTAGCGAAATTGCCTTCGCTTTGGTTGAAAGAAATTAGCTTAGTCTTTGACTCAAAGTATTCCTACTAAAATAGTGTAGGATTTAGTTTGGTAATGGCAATTAGTGTTACTATCGCTATAGTGGTGGTGCAGGTTTGAACCACGGGTTTTACTGTTGGTCGCACACGCACTTTGACTTTCTTACACTGATCTCTCGGTTAAAAACTGGACTCTTAACTCTAAACATTCGGTCGATTCCATTTGCTTTCTTCCAGGCACACATCAAATTGTCCCGCGCGGTCCAAACAGGGTTTCTTTACGCCTCAGGTTCTCGTCGCTCATGCATTCATCGAACTCACTCTAAACCCAACCACATTTATTTTTCATTCGATCTCGATTGTCTTCAAAATCATGCTCTACAATAGCTAACCCTAAATACACGCTTCTCTCGCGCTGTAGTTCCGCCAAAATTTGAAAGAAATTAAACATTTTTCTGACTTCTCAACACGCCAAACTTCTCAGTGACGGCGATCTATCTCTGTTTCCGTCGTTACGAGTTAGCTAAAAACAGAATCGACGCGTTATTAATTAGACGGTGTAGCAATCGGCGCGAATAGACGAACGCCTTCAACGAAAACCCTAACTACCCCAAATTGAAAGAAATTAAACATTCGTACGTGTTAGATACTCCCACGTCAGGGTACCTTCGCTTTTGCGCGAAAAACGATGGCGCAGCAGCGAGGTCAACGCTTCCCATGCCGACGGGTTGCCAAAAGCCTGAGGCGCACTCCTGCGTGTTCCCCCTTACGTTTCCAATTTTGCCTCGCATCTACTTTTCGCGCTACTTTTTCCCCGACGACGAATCTTTCCACTCCGATGGCGCTCGTTCCGAGAGCGTCAGCTCTCTCGCAGCGGTACTCCGGAAGTTGTCTACCGGCTGTCACCAGTAACGTCGCAATTGCGCTACCACCACCTCCGCGAAAGTTTTGTTCGCGGGTTTGATACGGGATCGGGTTACAGAGTTACCGAGGCCAGGGCACGGGATTTCGAAAGTTGCGCGTTCGCCTGGCGGTGGTAAAACCCGAGAAATGGAATCGACGGCGTTTGCAGGACTCGGGAACGAAACGCGAGAACGCTGTCTTGAAATTTCATCGTTGAGGTTTCCTCTGGGCGAACCCGGCACGCGCTTTTGCTTCTTTTCTCGCGGGGCGAAACCTTCTTGCCGCCCCGGACGGATCGATAGCGCGTACCTTTTTCCATTCGCAAGATTAATAAATCCATTTCCGGCACGCCTTTGTATCGCGCTGGCAAAAAAATCAGCCGACCCACCTAAAAGCGAACCGCGGAAGAATTTCGATGGAAATGCCCCGTCTCGATTCCACGGAGATCGGTGAAATTCTGATCTGGATAAAAATTGAGAACCGGGAGTAATCGACTATTCGTTAGTCCGCGAATTGAAAATTAAAATTCGAGCAATGGAGTGGGAAGTTTTCTCGTAATGAACGCGCGTTAAGTACGGTTGTAACGCAAGGTTACACTTGAAGAAGATATTTCTTATGGATTATTCTTTATTTTCAACGCTACGGTTCTTATATGCAATTCACATCAACTCCACTCTTTTGTTAATTACTCATCACTAGTGTTGATACGCACGAGACGAGATCAGACGAGATTTCTACGATCTCGATGTTTAACTCCAAAAATCTCGAAACATGCATATCGATCTCGAATTTTCGACAATTTAGAATATATGATCTATACAATACAGTTAAAATACAGATTAAAAATTAATTTCTGACAATAGTTACATGAATTATTAACAATGTTTGTTCAAGCAATGATCGAGAATACGACTTCGCTGTAATATTACAGCGCGTGGACAGCGGTAGATGCTTTTTCTAAAAATGTATATATTTCTATACATATATATTTCTATAATACGTCGCACTGCGTACCGATTCCCTACGTATTATTGAGTTTAGTAGCCCGCGAAATATTTTTAAGTGCACTTGAATAAGTGTCTGTAAGACGAGTCTAGTAGAAATATTGGATTGCTTGGAAAATCCATGTTGATTGTTGGTAGTTGGTACAGATCTGAATATATCGAAATAATTGAAAATAAATAATCGTGGAACAAAATCGTACTTATGTAATTCAATAAATGTATGTCAAAAGTCGAATGTACCTTTGAATTTTTCTTAAGAATTGGCACGAACTTTCTGGACAACCCAATAGATACAAATAAATGTTGGTTGGCTTAGTGTTAGGATCGACATTTTCGATGAAATATATCATTAACGAGAAACGATCTCGAGGACACCAGAAAATTTCTGTCGAATAGAAACCGATTGGCCGTTGTCGCGAGTACATTGAGCCGAACTCGAGAAGCGGTTCGCACCTGATGCCTCTTACCCGCTTAGACTTTTACGATTCATCGATCGAGATCGTCCGACGCTTCTGCATGGCGGAGGCAGCGGCGAGCGTCTTTCGCGAAATTTACAACCCTACTTTCTTTCTAGCTGCCCTGGAATGGTCGTTCGCCTCGAAAGAAACGAATGTAATGGCCACAGAGCGATATACGTACCTCGAGGTACGTACGTTGCTCCGATTGTTGGACTCGCCACTTGTATTATCCGCGTTGCGATAGATTTGTCGACGGTAAACCTGTTAGCGACGTTATTGAGTCCAATAGATCCAGCTAACTTACTCTGTTAACCAGAAACAAAGGTGTCGTTTATGTTGCGTTGTCCGTGGGTTCGTTTACTTTTCACTGAAGCACAAGAAGAAACGAAGATCCGAAATAATATTATACAGAAGTACAGTAAGCTTCGGTATTATTATCCAAGGATCCGTATCTGCGCCTGAGGACCAGACCAGATCCCACCTGATGAAGGTGATGGGTTCGTAGAATGACAAATGGACGTCAAATGTCTGATTATTTTTACCAGTTACTACTGGCGGGGGTTCTTATTCAAACGAACTACCCAGTGACAACAAAAACGAAAGAGGAGAAACTACCTTCTCCACTAGGATTTCAGCGAGGCAGGTACTTAACCCTTTGGATCCAGTCCTTCTGATTTCAGTATGTTTTTGTCGAGCTTAACTCGACATAGGTCTGCGAAGGGTTGAAGCCCCCATAAAACTCTAGTTACACGCACTTGCAAGAAGTAGAATTTAACCCTTTCAGACCTGATTTATTTTTTGTTCTCGTACTAATGCAATTTAAATTTTAGGGTTAAAATTGCACTAATTGGACTAAAATTAGTATAGAAAAAATTTGAAGAAAGATCCGAATAGTACAGTTTTCGAGGTAAACTGGTCTTTCTTCGTGTCCACAAATAAGGACATTCGGCCTAAACGATAGTGTCGATAATTTTAAAATTTTGTGTCCTCAATTGTGGACGCCATGTCTGAAAGGGTTAATGTTCAAATGATTGTATCTGTGTGGGGAGCCACAGTCGATAACTCTCCGTTACAATATATGTTACATTTTCGTAATATAGAAGTATATATGTAGTTCGACCGAAAAATCTAGGTTAAAATACTCCGTAAAGTCCTTCTTCTCACTTTTTCGCTGACCTCGGTTTAAACAGAACCCCGCCATAAAAAAAATCAGCCAGTGAAAGCATGCTGAATATCCTCGGCGAACGAGTCGGCCGAATTGCACTTTCTTAAGTACCCCGTTACGTAACCGGAAAAATCTTGCGGGCTCCCTTTTTGCGAAATGCTCCTTCCAGGATCTTTCTTCGCTGCGCTCCGCCGTTTACTTTTCATTTTCCGGGTTACCTTCGACTCCTCCGCCACTGTTCCAGCGATTCGAGAGCCTCTGAGACGCGACCGCCAGGAATATATCCAGGATTTCGAAAGGCGATCCGGAAGATCCGAGTCTCCGTGACTTTTTGTACTTCTGATTTCCGTCGGAAGTTGCCCGTAAAATCGGCTTATCCGCGAGTTCGCCGCAGAAGAATCTCGCCGGAGGAAAATTACGCCCCCGACTTGCACGCGGTTGACCCTTACGGTCCGTTCCCACCGTCACCCCCGCCCCCGCGGCTTTCCCTCGCCTCGCCGGGCACTGCTTTCATCCTAAGAATCTTCGCGTTCGTATCTTAACAGCCCATCTACGTTGTCTCGAGTACGTTTTGCGCTTTTCTTCTTATTCGCCTATTCTTTTCCTTCGCTAGCCGAGAGAGAGGTTTATCGCGAGCTTTAACCGCCGCCCGCTACCCTTCCCATTGCGAGAAACTGCAAATCGTTGGACGCTATTTCCACTTTGTCGACGATAAAAGAACTCCCCCTCGGTGTTTAGCCCGTTATTTTCTCTGCATCTACCGCTGTCATTGATTAGATCCACTTAATTGGCCTGCGAGGAAGTTGCACCTAAACGTCCGCTCGAGCACGATCGTTACCACCCCGAGGAACCCGCTCCGATCGTTTCGATAATTGCAAAGGAAGTTTCGAACGCTCCTTCGCGAAAGGGCTCCATTATTTATTTCCTATTTTCATACACCAGACGAAGTTTCGCGACTCCTTGATACGCCAAACTTTCCGACGGCCACCTGTCCCTGTTTCCTTCGTTACGAGCCGGGTAAAAACAGAATCGGCGCGTTATTAATTAGACGGCCTAGCAATCAGCGCGAATAGACGAACGCCTTCGACGAAAACCCTAACGAGCTTTCTGTTTGAGGTGTTCCCAAAGCCTCGGGTTCGTGCGCCACGCGATCGTGTCTCCCTTTCGTCTCGATTCGCGCCCGTCTCCCGGTACATCTTTCTCCCTTTTCCGAAGCCGCGTTGTTGAGAGTCTCGCAAACTGGAAACTCGACGAATTAAGTGCTAACTTTGCTCTCCCGCGAGAGACTCGGTCCAACGCTTCCTTCCGTGTTGCACGTCGGAGAACTGGAACGTCAACGCCACCGTCGACGAGTCACGTACTCGAACTAATTGCAGTTTTGTACGGAGCCGCGAATTTTGTTTATCCGTCTATTCGCACGAGGCCTTGTTGCATGAGCTGAATATTACGATATTCAGTTGGAACGCGTAAAGGAACATCGAGCGCTCGTCACAAAAGTAAGCAAACTCGCGAATCTCGTAGAATTTCCAATAATATTTAGCATTAACACTCTCGATACCACAGACGAGATAACTCGCTACCAAAATGTATTAGGCCGTCCTAAAGGTTCATGCCATTTATACCTCTGCTACTCAAATTAACACGTTGACTTCCGGACTAATAATGGTGAAAATAGCTACGAAGGTAGAATTTTATTTCTACACCATTTAGATATTACGAAATGTAACATTTGCGGTGGTACTTATTTTTGGAACTCCTCTAAATTGTATCAGTTCTACCTAGATTCGTTTTCTTTAACATCTCACCTTCAAAATTTGTTTATTTATTTGCTTCGGCGAAAATTCTTGTCACCCATATGTGGGTGACGTGGCGCTGAACGTGTTAATGACTCTCTCATTTTACAATATTTTCTCATCTTTTTAACGCAGTCATTATACCGTCACTACACAATTTCTGTAGTTTATTTTTTTTTTTAAATATTGACACAATCTTCAGCACGAACTTATGAGATGACCTAATAATTTGTACATAGCATCACAAGAGCGACATTTTGATAGCGAGGTATCTCGTCCATAAATTCGTCCAAATTACGCTTTAGTAGCGGGATATCTCGTCTAATTCATCGAAAGGGTTAAAATGGGCTTCGGAATACTTTTACACCCGTGATAGATAGCATTGCTTGACATAAAGTCAATCCCATAAGTATTCGTACCTTTTATGTCTATTGAAAGCATTTGTCTAAATTAATTGACAGGTTCGACGTTTCCAAATAAATTTTTTATAAATATATATATATATATTTGAAGTCTACTTATGTACATATTCATAATGAATCATTTATTTGGAAACGTCAAACCTGTCGTTTAATTTAGACAAATATCTTCGATAGACATGAAGGGTACGAATACTTGTGAGACTGGCTATAACAGTCCTTAATGCAAACAGCACCGTCGAACCGGAATGATCACGGCAATAAGTTTCGCCACCTTCCCTCGCAGGTTGCAGCAATCCACCCCCTCAACCGAATCGCAACCCATCGTTGGAGTTACCGTATCCAATTTCAAAATAACACGGGAAAGAGTCGAACAGGGTGTAACTTCAGGGTGTATCAACACAGAACCGTGCAATTTTGTACGTCGAATCCGAAATCCATTACATCGGAGTTTAAACTCCACTACATCGAGGCTCCAACACGTGGTATTTTTATTTCTGCAGATGCGGTAGACACTTTTTTTTTGGTGGGGTTAGATCGCCGTGCGCAGGATCGAAATCGAATACCCTCGGTCGGTCTGGGTTAGCGGAGGAAATCCGAACGTGTCAAGAATTGGGCGCGAATGGAAACGCTCGAGCAGGACAGGGGTGGGATCGAAGCCTTTCTTCGAGCGCTGGGCTAGAAATTAAACGGATAAAGACTTCTTCCTTATTTTCCTAACTAAATTCCCAGGAAACCGATCCTGCCTGCTCCTCGAGTGTGTGCCTCCTCTCCGGGAGCGATCTCGCCCGGATACCGAGGGGAACCTTCGCAACTTTAATTACTTCGCTTACCAGAAACGTCATCCAATTTAAAGATCAGCTTCAGAAATTACGGGGGAAAAAGTCCTTTAAGCTTGGTACCCATGGAAAATCTAATTTTATCGGGACAAGCCATCCACCCAACCTCGGAGAGTATTCGGTTTGTGACGCAGGGGCTGGGGAAATAAAAAAAGAAATCGCAAATTTGTCGTCGACGAAATTCACGGGGGTTCTCGCGCTTACGCGAGGCGGCGCGCGTCGTTTGGTTAGGCGGTAATCGTAATGGTATGCAAACCAGGCCCCTCTCGCTGCCTTTGGATTAAGTCGCGGTAAGTTGCGGTTCCCGTTTCCTTATTTACGGCCGTTGCCGGTCGACGTCGCCGCAAGTACAAGGACGCGTGCGGTTAACTCTGTACCGTAACGTGTACAGAGCGGTTGCGGCAGATCCGAACTACGTTTATGCCGAGCGTGTAGCGTACTGGATCGTCTTTGAGCATACTTTCGGCTTGTTTGGAATCGGTCTCTGTCGAAAACTTCCTGGCTGTGCACTGTCGTTTCCATGCCAGGCTAAATTTTTGGGGGAGTTTTCAACGTGGAAACTGTGGTGTGTAGAAAATTGTAGATTGTAAATATATTTATTTATTTATTAACTGGATAGGGAACTCTTTTGGTACTTGAGATCAGAGTTTGGAGAAACTCTAAACTACGATCACCTGATATCTGGCGATATCGTTTGTCTCGTTTCCTTCTTTGCGAAATGTTCAAGAGAGGGAACGAGACAAGGAATACCGTCAAACTTCGAGTAATCGTAGTCTAGGGTTTTACCCAACTGCTTGAGGTACATAACGCGAAAACAGCTTAACACTAAATATACCACGACAGGTCAAGTGACCGTTTTCCATTTTTTGTGTATAATTCTTATATGCAATTGTTTCATGTATTATTGATTATAGTAAAATATTTTTATTGAAGGAATTTATCTAAATTAAATGATAGTTTTGATGTTTCTAAATGAATTTTTCATTATATGGTATATATTCAAGTGTAAAGTTTATCCATGTTTATATTTATCATGAAACATTTATTTGTAAGCATGAACCCTATTATGTGATTTAAACAAACTTCTTTTTTAACCCCTGTACAAGTCCGACTCGTGATGAAGATTTTGGCCTAAACATGAATATCAGTTTCCGGCCCGAGTTTCGTCGAGCTAAACGGTTTGGGAAGGGGTTAATAAACATAGAGGGTACGAACATTAATGAGACTGACTGTATATGCAAAAATGGTAGGTTGTTCGATTAAGTAACACTGCGTACACAGTCTGTCAAATATATTTGTGAAAACTGGACGTTACTGCTCCGCCCAGCAGCGGCCCTTTAACGAGACTGATCTCTTCACTCGTCGAAGGACAAAATCTCCGGTAGCAACTCGAGAGTCCGCGTCGTTTCTTCGAACGAAGCCGTAAAACTCTTCCGTTTAATTGGAGGAACGTGACGGCGGATAATGACGAACCAGTCGATCGTCGACAAGAGAAGAAAAAAGATTAGATCGTTGCCTTTTCCTGGAGGATCTTCGACTTTTTTGTCGATCGTGCTAACAGCAACGGTTGCTCGGTTTCTGTTAACGATCGTTCTACCAATATTTCCCGAGTTTGTTAGGGACGAGTAACGAACCTACCGGAAACGTAACCGTTTAGCTCGTAATTGTAATCGATTTTACGGCGGTGGCAGTGTCTCGACGTATGCGCTGAAAGGATTCGCGTGTGCATTCCACGGTCGCTATTACCTTATCGCTGATATTCGTACGTTTGTTGCCGACGGTGTGGATACTTTAACACGAAAAAGTTTCGTACGTTATACAAGCGTCACACGCGATTGCATCGGTCTTTATTAATCCGTCGTTAGATATTTATCAAACCTGTGAATTTGAATTACCAAGTCACGCGTATTTGAGAATTAAATCGCGTTGTCTTTCACCTTACATCTGCGAGATGACAAGGTCGCCGTGGATCTATAGTTGTCCAAGCAAAAATTTATGATTCCGTCACGACTTCGCTTAAAGACCGTTATCAACCGGCAGTAATCGTTTTCCGTGACCTGAATTAGGACAACGAAGATTAGGAGCAGATCTTTTTTTGGCAAGGGATGGAGATCCGGAGGATTTGGTTAGGCAGCTTTGCAACGGGCCACGTACCACGCAAGGGATGAGAGCACGGGGAGTGGAAGAGAGAGAGAGTTACGCGTTTTATCCCTTGTGGCATGCGTTGCGTAAACCCTCCGTCCATGATAAACGATCGACCAAAACCCCCCAACCTCTCGCTTCTCCCTCGTGGACCAATCTCGCGGAGGAATTCTCCTGACGGGGGTTGGTCGTGAGGACGCTCCGGCGCAGATTAAAATATAGATTTTATTGTTTTCCGGGTGTGTCGCACGCGCTCACCTACGATTTATACGGTCGTTACTCACGCGAGTCGTTTCCCCCGAATCACATATGTATAATAATTCATCCTCGATGCGCGTTTTATGAGATTTTCTATTAGATGCGCCAGCCCGACACCGATAGCGAATTGCGCGCGGGTGGCCGACCCGTCGATTCGATTCCAGTCGTCTGTCCAGCGTCGAAACGAACCGACGCGACATTAATGACAGCGGGACCATCGATACTCTGGAAAGGGGACATTAAAAACGATTACGGATCTCGATTGTTATTCGTTGTTGCGTCCCTCGAAGCTTAACTCGAATTTGGGTTGCCAGCTCCAAGACGTTGGTATTCAAACACCAGAGGACATCATCGAAGTATATCACAAGTTTGTCAAATTCAATTTTACACCATTTAATTCACCGTCGAAAATCGTGTAAGAATACTTATTTTCAAATTTTCATATAGAAAATTACTGGTAGTTAATTTCCTCTCGAGTGACCTCTCTTAAACTAGTTGAGATTATGTTGGAACTAAACGCAACTGAACTCGAATTTAGGTTGCCAGCTCGAAGGCGTTGGTATTCAAACATGATAAGACATCATGGAAGAATATCACGAGTTCGTCGAGACCGGTACAAAACCATCGAAGATAAGCTATTTGTGCATCTTCCAAGTCTCTCGCGTAATCTTCTTACCCATCCTTGAACTGTTGGCTCAAAATGACCGAGCATCCGCTGCACGAGGTCTAAGCCACTCGCGATCGGCTAAACCCGATTAACAAGTTTCGAGATCGAAAAGTGGGTTAGTTTCGCGTCGAGTCGACTCCTGTCTCGATTTTTCAGCCTCGAACAGCAGCGTGGTTTTTATGGGTAATTTGTTCCTTGCAAAGCAGCTGCTGTTGGCATCCGTGGACGACTATCGCACTTTTAATTAGGAAGTAGTCCGTTGACGAATGTTTTCTTATAAAGGCTATCATGGTTAGAATAACGAAGCAGCTTTTACTATCACACATTTGAGCCGTTCATTGGATAAATCGATTAACCCCATAAAACAAAAAGTTGAGAAATGCGACGAAATATAAATAATTATGACTATACCAAGTGCTTTGACGTTTGATTTTAAGATTTTTCAAAAGCTCCATAAAACAAACAGCTGAGAAATGCGATGAAATATAAAAAGTTCTGGCTATACCAAGTGCCTTGGGACTTGAATTTAAGATTTTTCAAAAAGTGGAATTAATTTGTTAGCGCGAGTGTATATGTGTATATAACGCTTACAAACTTATCGATCCAGAGCAGGTAAAGAACCTTCTGTTCAAAATTCTACTGCGCCACGACGCTCCCCTATTTGTTTATAAGAAATTCCACTTCGCCCCTCGTTCTACTTTCCCCTGGACTGGATGAGCGTTGACGTTTTTCCACGGGGACACACGATTGCCGGATGGTCTTTAATAAAACGGAAGGGCCAAACGATCGACGTTCCATCGACGTAATGACTGGTTTCGAGTGTTGCGGTTGCGTGTTTGGCCAGGTTGGTTCGAGTTCGGCGTTCGAGGCTGCGACGGCTCGTGTGTGTACTCGACGACGTACATATTATGTAGGCTAACGCAAAACCGACGAAGTTTCTTCTCGACACGCCATCAGACCTCCGTGAGGGTGGATCGCGTGCCGAAGGTTAGATCGACCATGCTCCCAGACCAACTGGCTGGCTCGCTTTTACCTCTTCTACGAGCCGCTGCATAGGCGTCTAAACCTACTTTTCCACTCTTGGATAAACAAATGGTAGAGAACGTATCCGATTTACAGTCAGTCCCATATGTATTCGTACCCTCTGTATCTATTGAAGAGATTTTATTAAATTAACTGATACTTGATATTACCAAATAAATTTTCTATAATCAATATCTACACAAATAAACTTTACATGTGCGTGTATCTATAATAAAAAATTTATTTGAAAACACCAAACCTGTCATTTAATTCAGGCAAACTCCTTCGATAAACACAGAGGGTACGAATTATTGGGTTGATTCACAAATAACTTCCATTTTTTAACGCTAAATCTACCACGACCGTTTAAATGACCGTTTTCAAATTGTTGCGCACAGTTTTTATATTCGTTATATAAATTATATGCAATTGTTTTTCATGTATTATTCGATTTAGTCCTGCGTGAAAAACTTCTGCATCCAATACAAAAATGTGTCCATAAGACCAGTCATTTAATTGATTCCGATAATAGTAGGTATAAATGAAATGTCGGTAGGTTTAATATTAGCTTACATTTTATCTCGAAATTTGTTTTTTTATCTTTCAATCGAGAATTGACCTACAATTTCCATTATCGCCGCCAGAATGGTCGGAAATTTATTTTTGTCACATAATACGGCAGAGCGCGTCGGTTCAGCCGTTTTCTCGAGGCAGGGCGGTTTCTTCCCTTCTCTTTAGCCCCGTTTCAACAATACCCGTTGGCTCCGTCGCCTCTTTACCCGTTTAGCCGTCGTTTCCTTGTTCCTCCATCGGCTGGCTCCGGCGCGGGCAATCCAACCGACGCTTTATGAGAAAACGTTGAAGAGCTCCTTCGCTACCGGACGTGCCTCGTGGCTGTTATTACAACAGAAACCGCACCAGCCCATACCTCCCCGACGCGATTAGAAAGGATGGAAGGCCGCTTGGTAGCGGCACGAGAAATTACACCAATTTATGCGCTCGTGCAACGTCTCGAGGAAGAGTCAAGCGCGGGGGGATGTAACAGGAGGATCCCAGGTTTTCCAGTACACGCTTGCCAGCTATTACCTTCCTTCGGCAATTTTCCAAAAGCGTCTTTTATACTTGTGCCCTTCGTCCCTTGTTTTCTCACACCTATACCGTTTTCTAATCTCATTTCAACTTTTCCTCGGGACAATGTTTCCCGCGTTCCCGTCGATACGTGGAAAGGGTGTATCGAGACGAAACCGAACGGTCACGCCAAGGAAAAACGGTGACCGACCTCAGGATAATAGCCGAAGCTTTCGCTTCGAGAAAGCAAAGTGGATTAGTCGGTTCGCGGCGAAGTCGAAACGGCCGCGACGCGATTTCCTACCTTCGCGTAGCTGGGAACATTTTTAGGGAGAAAAGTCCGACCTAACGAGGTTCGAGGAACGAGGTGAGGAATCGGTGGTCTTGACAATTAACGTAAGAGGATTACGTGGCTATATAACTGTGGCCGAGCATGTTCCGCTCGCACATTCGTGTCGACTGCGGCTGGACGTCGCGCACGCGACGTAATTCGCGACCCCGGGAAACTACACCGAGAAAGGTGGCTTTTCGTTTCGAATTCTGTCGCTTTTAAGCGGATTTTCGTGTTCCTGCCCACTCGCTGCCTCCGCTGAAACTCCCTCCAATAACGAGCGCGATTTCCGTTCGTCGCTTCGCGGACCGGTGTGCTCTCCCTTTCTCTTAATTTTCCTCCGAGTAAGACGGAATTGATCTCAATATTTGCCAGCATTTTGCAGTATTGAGACACTCGAGCTGGGTTGTCATTGGTAATTGGTTGGATATTTGGGAGAAATTGGAGGGAACCTTTATTACTGGATCGGAGTCTCGCGAGTAGGGGTGAGGGTCGCAAATAGGAGGGTCGTGATGTGTTAGGTTACGACTAATTTCAACCTCTATTTTCTGGCAATAATCGAGGTGCTACCACAGTTAGTGCGTTTGCTGCAATGCTTCCAATTCTTGACAGAAACGCGACTAAATTCTCTATATCGATTCATTTCTGAATATTTTTTCTCTATTCTGAAAGCATTTAAGAATTCGTGGATCATCCGAAGACTCACGCGACGCGAAAAGTAGCATTTGTGCAGAGGGGTTCGAAAGGAAGCGGTTGCGCTCGAGTTCTCGGTAGCGAACCAACAACGACCTCGAAAACCCAACGACTGTCTTAACCACGGAGAGAGCTGTTATTAATTATTGTCTACTTTAGGGGATTGGAGTCTGTCTCGGTTTCCCCGCGGCGTCTGATAAATGTCAGAACAGACGGATACGGCTTCCCAGTTTCTCGGTCGCTCAAGGGGCTATAGCGGCGCGCCGTTACCACCCGACAAACGACTTCAACCGACGCTCGTAAAAGAACGTTTGCGGTAAAGAAGCTCTCCTCGATCCCTGCCTCTCCATCTTTTCGCTCCGCGGTCGGTTTCGGATGCCTATTAAGCGATTCCATTAACTCGACCGTCGCAAAGGGAAAAGAACCGGCCAGGAAGCGCGAATCCATCCTCGCGATCCCTCTAGCGCATCGAATGAGGACAAATTCGCCGGAACGATAATTACCCTCGAGTAGGAGACCATCGGATAACTATGACTTCGCGTACTTTTAACGAGACCATTTTCCTCCGCGGTGAACCTGGTTTGGGTTGAGTGGAAGTGTTTAGTGTTATTTTTTCTTTATTAACGAAGTGTTAATATTTTGAGAGGGTGGATGTAGCATAAGGGGTCGGGGAGATACAAAATTAACTATGAAAAGTGTTGAAGGTTTTTTCTGAAAGTGGTAAACGAATAATTTCGAGAGGGTAGATGTAGCATTACGGGTCTGGTAGATACAAAATTATATATGTTTTTCGCGATACTGTAACGATAGCGGTATTGATGGAATCGCGAGGGGTTTTCCGATAAAATTATACGTAAAATATAGACACGTAACGGAATAATTTTGTTTAACGTTAATTTTGTGGACGTAGCTGGAACGTGGTCGTCTTTCGACTCATTTTCACCGCGAGAACCTCATCGATTCGTTGATAATACTTTCACCGTGATGTATCGAAGAATATAGAAATTTAAATTTGCGTTACCGAACGCTCGGTCGGTGACTTTTATTTACTGAATTATCAGTCAAATGAATCGACGAGTGACATATGATAATTAAACATAAACAGCGGTGATGATTCGCGGCGCTCTAACGAGATTGAAAAATCGAACTGGACATGTTAACGTTGAGAAAACCAGCCGATATTCCCCAAGTGTAACAGGAGGCCGCTTTCATGCGATTCCGCGAAACGAGGCGACCGGTTTAAGTAAACGAACGTGGAACAAGAGATTACAGTCTCCTCCGACACGCCGTAACGATAACGAGCGCCTATCGGTGATCATTGCTCGTTGAACGGAGCACTAATTGCCGGGTATTTAAAAACTGGTGCTCGGAACCCCTTCCCACCGGCGCGACTCGTCCCACGAGGCAAACGATTGCAGAGTATTTTCCAACCCGACGACTTATTTTTGCATGGTCGACGCGTCGAGGGTTGCAACGCCCCGTCGGACTCGAGGCGAGACTGCGAGGGTATATCGGCGTTGTTGCTAGCAGCATTTGTAAACTAGCTTTTGATTGCGCTAGGAAATGGCGTGGCAGAGCGGTTGAAAGTTCCTCACAGTCCCCGCCTCCAGACCCGCTTCTTCTTCTTCTTCTTCTTCTTCTTTTCGTCCTCGACGCAACCGCTTCCGCCCTTCGGCTTGCTTCTTTTTACTCTTCGCCTCTGTGCACGAATTCAACGAAATTTGCCGTGGAGTCTGACCAACGAGAAAATAACTGACGCTCCCGTAAGTCTGTTCCAAAATATCCACGCGCTCTCCGCCTCCTGGCGGCTACCTGGTCGTCCTTATTGCTCCCCTTTCCCCAGTTGCGATTGCGGCCCCCCCCCCCACACTTTTTTTTACCGTTAAAAGCACCACTATTTCTTTATTTTCGTTACGATCGCGGGATAAAAGTTTGCTCGTTCGTGTTACTCGTCCTTTCGTTGCCCGTACAAAGAGAGGATGCCGTTGGAAACTACAGTTTGCCTGAAACTTCTTGGCAAAGTAACACGACGGTGGCTGTCGCGCATTAAAATAAGATCTATCTCTGCTAGTGCCAGCAGGATCCTTAGACCCGTCTGTGTCCCGCATCGTTTGGACCCTCGCAATCGCGCCTCGACCTGATCCTTTCCTTCAGCGGCTGGAGAGGAGGCTGGAGAGGAGATCCGCGGGATAAAGTATGCGGGCCGCGATGCACCGGGCGTATATTATAGCTCGCGCGACGCGTGGAATCGGCAAGCTGAAAAACGTCCCGGATTCTGGCAAGCCTTCCCCTCTCGGTATGTAAATTCGTACGTATATCTTCAGGTTCGGACCTGCTCCTCTCCTCTTTCAACCGTTGAACTCGTCTTCGGGCCTCTCCGTCTATCGCTGGACGAAACGCGCTCACCGAGCTCGCCCGTTTCTCTTTATACAACGAAACGACGAGCGGGAGGCGACCGCGCTCACGCTATTTGGCGGCCGTCCAATCGGATAAAGCCGCGGTTACCGTGCGCGAGTTAAACCGCCATGTGTGCCGTGTCTGCGCGCGTGAAACGCTTATTAACGTCACGAAAACCGTGACACCGCGGGAAGCCGCGTTCTTAGGACCCGTTTTCGTCCTAAGAGACGCTTCGTTGGCGTTAATTGCTGTTCGTGGCTCCTCGTGCTCGATGTACGTACTGCCCTGCTTCTTTTCTCGGAAGTAAATCGGGATCGACGGATCCCGCGAACGGAGGAGAAATTGTTTTCGGAGCGGTTGGGGGTGGTCGACGAGGGTAACGGGGATTCATCAATGATCGATATCTTAATTCCCGATTTCATGATTCTTTATATTTTTTAAGGGGCGTCGCTCGTGGAAATGAAGCGACAGTAATTTTTCAGATATGACTTTAAAGATAGGTATTCTTATCTGGTTCTAAATTCAGTCAGTTTTCGCATTTTCTGTCGTTATGTTGTATCCGCCATTTCTAATTGTTAAATTCTAAGTTCAGGTTTGGAATCAGCGACCCCGAAAACCCCTGTATACCAAATTTCATCCAAACCGAATCAATTTTCCTATTTTGGTCCGCCATATTGGATCCGGCATTTTGAATATCTAAAGTTTGAGTTCAGATTTGGAATCAGCGACCTCAAAACTCTCTGTATGCCAAATTTCATCCAAACCGAATCAATTTTCCTATTTTGGTCCGCCATATTGGATCCGGCATTTTGAATATCTAAAGTTTGAGGTCAGATTTGGAATCAGCGACCTCAAAACTCCCTGTATGCCAAATTTCATCAAAATCGATCGTCAGGAAAAATGGATATAAATGTTTCTCTTTCAAAGAACTTTGAGGGATTCTCTAACCAGGAAATACTACAATGTTTACTATTATGTCAAGGAATTTAGAGGGGTGTACCTTCCAGGAAATTCTACAATGTTTACTAGTATTTCTCGGAATTGAAACGGCCTTGCAAGGACGCTATATGTACATTATATGTAGGTCACTACGTCTGTCAGTCATTTATAATTGTCTATAAAATAGGAAACTTTGAGGTGTCATAGCTCAGCGTGGAATTGTTCGATTCGATTCTATCAAAATTCAATTTGAAGGGCACAATTTCTACTAGCTAATACATAATTATTATCATTGTCAAATACATTTAAACAATTGTTGTTTTTTTACAACAATGTATGTGACCTTGAAGTGCTTAACTCGGCATAGAATCATCTGATTAGATTCTAATAAAATTCAAATTAAAGGGTGGAATTTCTACTATCTAATAGGTAGTTACTATCATTGTTAGATACTCTCAAACAAATGTCTTTTTCAATATATAATTATTAAATATTACCCTCATTGTACCATGTAACTCGGCGTGGAATCGTCCGATTCGGCTCTAACAAAATTCAAATTAAAGGGTAGAATTTCTACTATCTAATAGATAGTTACCATCATTGTTAGATACTCTTAAACAATTCTCTTTTTAAATATATAATTATTAAATATTACTAATTTTGTCCAGCAGTTTAGTTGAAATTATGTTAGAAGTAAACGCATTAACACCTAGACCGTCATTCTATTACCTCGAAAATTCCTACAAGGCCAAATTATTTTTCTATGCCACTAGGAATGGTTTAATCCAATGTCTATGTTAGTACTTACTTTTGTAACTTCTTTAAAATTTACCGATTTCATCCAGATTAATTTTTGTTAACACAGTACCTTCAGAATTAATTTACTTAATCCCTCAGTCAATATCCTTGTCACCCATCAACGGTGTTAACCCCCTTTACCCTACGATTTACCTCGTGTGTCACAGACAAATATAAAATCCTTTATGCGTGTTTATACGACGTGTCTGACTCGTACTTTTCATGCTCGACTCGAATTTCTTACCACGTGTCTGACTCGTTGTTATAGGCGAAAAGGTTAATCCGCTAGAATTAGTCTTTTTATTCCGATTTATTTCGTCAGATGATAGTCGATCGATTGCCTAGGAACAAGGTCAATCACACAATTACCTACCACCCTTCAGCTTCCTCGGTCCACTTTTATCCACTTTCAAGGTAATTCCGTGTCCAAAAATTATCCCTAAGTTTCGTCGTCCATGTCGCGCTTATCCTCTAGCCTCGGTTAGGTCGTCGAAGCGTCGCTGCTCTGGAAAGGCGCGCTTAGGTTCGCGACAGGACTTGTTCGCCGAATTCCGGCTACGCGAGATTCGCTGCGACGTCGAAGTCGCGACGCGGCGCGGCAAAGTCGCAAGAGGGTCTCGCGCTCTGTTTGCAAAGGCGAAGGCTGATGTACAGGAGTGGCTGGAATTTACCAGAGGTTCCAGGCCGAGAGGACGTTGCCGCTTGGTAACCACGGCTGACACTCGAGAATGCCTTGAAATACTAGTCTTCTTGTTTCTTCTCACTCTCTCTCTCTCTCTCTCTTATCGTCGCCCTTCTACACGGGAAATCTCGCGTTTCCGCGCCAGCACGGTTTACGCGCGAGCGTTTCTCACCGATATATCAATTTTAGAGAAACGCGTCCGATTTCAGCAACCGGCTGCGCTCAAAGACGTTGGGGGGGTGGGACGAGGAAGTCGTGCTTCCTTCGAGAGTGTCAGATTTTGCGAAATCGGCTAGGAATTGGCGTTTGGAGCCGATCGATCTCGGTTGGGTCACTCGAAAATGGCAGCGGGTCACATATACCCCTACCTCGAAGTCCCCTAGTTGACACATGTAATATCAAATATATGCATCGTGTACCTTTATTCAAACGCGCCGCGAAACATAAGCTGCAATTTCCATCGGGACGTGGTTATGAATTATTTTTGGAGCCATTTTCCAAATGGAGTTATTCAAGCTCTGGGTATTATTTTGATTGAAGTCGGTATTCATTTCGCTAGCCGTGGGTGGCCCCTCGGGTGTACGTAGTTAGTCAACTCATCGCGTGCAAAATGTTCACAGCCTGAACGATCTCCCGTCGACGTTTAGGGACGCGTATTTGCTTCCATATTTCCGCGTATTCCTGTTCCAAATTGTGGAAAAATATTGACTCGTCAAGCAACGGTAATATGTCAAAACAATTAATTTTTGTCGGAAAATCTACGCGTGGCCGAGTATTTCGCGATGCAGCAACGGTCGCGCGACGAAGTCCGGAACGAAAATACTTCGATCAGCGGCAAATTATTCCGCAAAACGTTAAGACGCCGATTCTCGTCGGAAGCTATTTCGGCGTAAAAGGAAGTCGTGGAGTCGAATGGCTGGGATTGCAGAGGGAAAAGGAGAAAGCGTTTTGCGAGCAGGTACGCTAATATCCGGTTGCTTTATTCCCTGACTAGCCTTCGTCGTTAGAGATACACAGAGCCGCGACGGGGCGAGAGACGCGGGATCGACACGAAGGAACTCGTTCGCCCGTGTGTAATAGAGTTTCCACTGCTCCCTTTCAACGGACGTATTCGCCGGGTGGTTGTATCGGAACAGCAACGTATGCATCCAGAGAAAAAGACCAAGGGAAAAAGGGAGACGCTCTACACATTCCGGGTGACGTCGCCGTGAGAGGCTGAAGAAACGACGTCGAAATGACTTTCCATCGTACTTTCTTAACGTCGTCTTCTTCATCGACGCGCTCCTCGATCGAGCCGAAGTCATAAAGTCCCTCGTAAATACGCGCATTATGGCGATTCTTGAAGAGGAAAATGAGACGGATAACGCGAACAGCTATCGCCGCGTCTTCGTCTCGGCGTCGCGCGACAAAGCGTTCGCAGTGCATCCACCGAAGTTTTAGGACTGGCTTCATAAATAATTTATATCGTCGAGTAAATAACTTCGCTCCTCCCCGGCTTTCGATATACTCTTAGGGATCTGTACGTCGAGTGATATGGTCGTAGAGCTTCCGAAACCTTCTATAAAACTCAATTCTTTCGGTAATGTTCGAGTCGTATGTTAAAGGCATACAGTCAGTCCCATAAGTATTCATACCTTCTATGTCTATTGAACAAATTCGAGGGACGTGCATCAATGAGGAGGCAGCTCCAATTTTTCAAGTTTATGGAAAATTACAAGAAAAGAAACGTTTTAAAATTCAGATTTTTGAAATTTTCTTTCTTTTTCGGATTCGAGGATCGTGGATTCGAACCTCCGCGCCTTATATTTCGTTTAGACTCCTACAGATACTTTAAACCGAGCAGATTTTTCTGTTCGCAATATTATTCGAAATATTTAACTATGATCGCGCGGACATACACGGTTTGTCTAAAAAGAAACCGAAATTTTGCTATAAAAAGAAAAGAGTACAAGTAAAGTTTTTACACACACGTTTATTTACTCAAAATAATCTCCCTCTGCGTCAATACACCGTGTAGACCGCGTAATTAACATTTCGGAGGACCTTTGCAGCTCCTGTTTTGGTAGCCCGTTTAGTACGGCGGTTACAGCGGCCTGAATCCCCGAAATGTTGCTATAATGTGTCCCTTTCATTGGAATTGGCATTGTTACCTTCGATCATCCATCCTACTCGCCTGATCTGTCTCCCTGCGATTATATTCTTTTCCCAAAATTGAAAATTTCAATGAAAGGGACACATTATAGCAACATTTCGGGGATTCAGTAACCGTCGTACTAAACGAGCTACCAAAACAGGAGCTGCAAAGGTCCTCCGAAATGTTAATTACGTGGTCTACACGGTGTATTGACGCAGAGGGAGATTATTTTGAGTAAATAAACGTGTGTGTAAAAACTTTACTTGTACTCTTTTCTTTTTATAGCAAAATTTCGGTTTCTATTTAGACAGACCGTAGGGACCGCATTATTATTTTTTCTCTTTCCCGTGGCGTCATTTGATTTTAACGAGCTGTACATTTCAGAACCTTCCTAAATCCCAAGCGGATATTCTGTATGTAAAATAAGCAATCCGTGCAGAGGCTTTTTCCATGTGATTTTCGTACATGACGATCCCTGAGACGGCACAACTGTGTTAGCATCCGTATTTTTCAAATGCGAAAATGTGTACGTACATATGACACGCTGAGCACTTTTTGCGATAAAACGTGTGCTGGATTGAATACAACCTTGCTTTCCATCGTACAGGAAATTATTTCAATATTCGATTCGTTACAAATTTCGCGATCGTCTCCGTTGAACGTTCCCGACAACATCTACTGACTCGAATAGTACCCGCGAGTAGTTGGTCATAGAAGAGGATGGATGAATAGCAGGAAACGTAGCGAGACCCCAAAGCTGTATCGCTTCGGCTTCCGGGAGCCAACAGATTGCTTTTTCGCTCCCGAAACTTGCCAGTAGTTCCAGCCTTTCTTCCCGAAGTAACTCCTAGATAATCTGGAAACCGTGACTGGGTCTTGGGAAACTCGTCTAGTCGGATAAAAACGAAAATCCGAATTAATCCGGTAGCTTCGGGGCCGTAGCCGTACATCTACGCGCACGACCGGTTCGTGGTCTGGTTCAACTTGCGAGCGGAAGTGGCGTCACACATCCGGCTTCTACGAACTAAGTTCGTCTTCCACCTACCGTGCACTCGGCCCCGCACCTCTTTTCAGCCCTTTCATCCCACTATTGCACGGCACTTGGACCCTTATCCGCTCGTCCCCGCCGCCTCGAGCCCCGCGCGTACCAGTTCGCCGCTGCGGCGAAATCTCACGAACGCAATTATCAGCCGCGGCGATGGTCGGGAACTCGCCAAACGCTGAATAATCCCGATTGCTTCCGGCCATTCGATATCCCGCTTTCTACGCGTTTCTTCTTTCCTCGAACGAACCGTGTACAGGACCGTGTCGGACCAAGAAGAACCGTAAATGCCTCGTCATTTTTAGGTTTCACGAACGATATCGGATCGCAAGAACATATCTCGAGTTCGAGCACAGGTTTAAACAACTGGGAGATAATTAATTAAGAAGGAAATTTTGACGTTATTCCTCGAAAAGCAACTTCATCTCGGCATGTTGTAAACAAGAAAACTTGTTCATCGCGCGGCAATTCGGCGCTAATTATTTGCTTTTCAATGGTATTCAATAAGAGCAAGTTCTAACAACTTCCTCTTTCCATTTTAAATTTCGCTATACAGTTAACACTTTGATATGACTTCGGTGCGCGCGCTCAACCTTTGCCAACTTAAGTTTTCTATTACTAAGGAGCTAAGGGGTACAGGGTAACTCTTATAATTAGAATTCTTTGGTGATGGAGGAGAAGTATTAGGGGGAAGTTTCGGAGCCGGTAAAGACTCGCGGAAATTCCCGAAGTCTCGCTGAATAGGTTAATGATTTCGAGCTGACTATTTCGAGTAAATGGTTTAATTCGATAAATAATATCAGCTGGGAAATGATAGGTTCGCGAATAATAGTTTTCCGCGAATATGGTGGGACGAAGTTACCTTTCCAATGAAAACGAAATTACCGAAGTTTCGGAACTTTTTCTCGTCGTCCGATTGGTTTCTCCTTCTGCAGGAATTACTCTTGCGGCGAGTGGAACAAAACCGAGCCTACTAGAGTCCGTATCTGTCCTTTCCCTCGACGTCTCCTTTTCAACAAACCCTTTTATTTTGCATTTCGACTCATATTAGAACGTTCCCAGACATAGTAATACCCGATAAACTGTTTCAGGCTTAATCTAAAAGTGCACTTCGCTTATTGTACCGACCGCGAGCTTTTTCGTGTCACGTGCAGCCACGAGTGAAACAGCGTTCGGTCGGGTGTATATCGAGCGGACCGATGCTCTTTAAACCGTGGGACGAATTGGCATCGATTTTCGTTCGGAGCGCCGCCCGCTTAAATTCTAACGCGTCGCGTCTCGATGCTCCACGTCGTCGACGAAGCTCGACGCCGCCGACGTCGGAGCTCGAATTTCGATAATTGATTGTAGGCCGCCGACTGAAAGGTGCGGGCTTTCCCGTGGGTCGTTGTTCCTTTTTCAGACAGAATACGTTCCCATCCCGCGGCGTCTGCCCGCAGGAAAAGAACGAGGAATCCAGGCGCGAACCGAGCGAATTCTTGCAAACGCGGCACCTAAGTCGAGGGAATCGAGCGTAGAATTAAATCGCCGACCAGGCGACGGGGGAAGGGAGTTCATCCAACGAACAATTGGCAGGACAACGAACAGTCGGTCTGCCAGCGGCGAAACTGCAGATTGTTTCGACGAAGCGAGCCAAACCTGGGCCAAACCGCATCGCAATAATGCAACGCGTTTCACCGTAACAATTATATGCCTACTGATTTCGCTGGTAAAGTACCACGCTACGCGCACAAATGTACCGTCGAGAATTACCGGACCGTTTCGCGTCCCAATTAGCGCGTATCGCGGCCATTTCGAAGTCTGGCCAATATCGAAAACACGTGGCTGCTCGACCGGAAGAAGAAGAATTCGCGAAAAGAGAAGCCTTGGGAGCGGAGTTGTCATAAGTTAAACGAAACGGGAAGGAATAGTAGAGAAAGAGCTTAAGTGGCGCGCATAAATGGTCGCTAGCAGACACAAGAAACAAAGATACAGCGATATAGCTTTCTTCCTTTGTTCTATGTGACGTTACGCCTGCGTGAACGCGTTGAGCCTTTACTGACACCGTTACTTAGAAGTTACAATGGACGCGACACCTAGCGCCGCTCACGGCAGGAAGGCAAACTGCGATATTCCACCGAGTTACTCATTTTTCTACGCTTTGAGAGTTCGTACAAAACCGAAATTTCGTCGTCAGAGCATCCCATGTCGGATAAAAATGGATGTTTAGGAAAAGATGACCCGCGCGTTGAGATATTCACCGCCATCCCTCTGACGACGGAAGAAGCGGTTTTTCTGGTTGGTCCGTCGCGTTTCCGGGGAGGCGAGTTCGAGGTATGCAGATAGGCAGTCGGAGGAGGTAAAGGCAGAAGAAAGCGGAGAGCAGTCCGAGGTCGCGTTCTCTCCCGGACCCTTTGACGTCGGGTCAAGCAAACATTTTCGATGGTTTAATGAAAACAGTGTACACACGCGCGTAACCCTCAGCAAGTTGGGGTCACCGACGTAACTGGGGAGAGAGTAACGTCCAAATACGTTGCTTTGACCGCGTGCGTTGGTTAGGACTCGGCCAGATTCAAAGGAAGCGTCTCGCGTCGGTGGACGGGCGAAGATTCGAGGCCGGGCAAACTTTTGGGTTCAAAGACTCGCTTCTTTGCGAAATCCCCGCAGCAGTTTTCGTCGATGAATTCGTTGGCTGTTTGTTTTCGTTGTTCCTACCCCCCGTCGCAACGCTGCTCCTCGTCGTTCCGGCTGCGAGGGTGCTCGGCAGACCACGAATGGTCGTTTGGCTGGTTAATGGAAACTAGGCGGTAGAGATATTGTCCGCGATGCATAATCGGAGTTTAAGCCGGGCCAAGAACGCGGGCGAGATATTTCCAGGAGCGGGATGGGAGACGGAGAGAGATGGTAACGATTTTAGCGGGCAGAAGAACAGGCGGGATGGAAAGGCACGCCTGCCTGGCCACAGCAAGTTGGCCTCTCGTGGCACGACCACGGTCAGGGGGTATAAGTTTAGTCGCGGGCGCATCGAAGCGGAGAAAGCCACGTGTCTGTTTGCGTGGGAGGGAAAGCGAACGAAGCTCGCGTCGCATCGGGCTGTTTGCGGTTGCGCCTGCCTATCGTGGCTTCCTCTCGTTTCCTCTTGCAGCACGCGTGCGTACGCGCACTATTGTCCGTATGCCTCGATCCCCGAGTGCTCGCAAAGACGGAGAGAAGGAGGAAGCTCGATTATTGCCGTATTGTAGCGGAGTCAAAGCGTTGACGTATTGTCGGCCGCAGCTTGGCCAGCGAACACAATGCCCGGCATTAATGGACTAATATTCCACGCCACAAAAGCAGTCGGCTTCCTCTTCGGTAGCGGATGACCGCGTGCACGCGTTCACCGTTTAGCAGGGTCGTTTAGTCGTACCCATGCCGTTTGGCATCGTTACGTTTCCCACTTCCAATCGGGCCTCGCGTGAAAAACCTCGCGAGGAAAGGGAGCGATACTCCGCGCAGCTTATGGGTTGGACCATTTGCGATAGAACATAAATGGATCCGCTAGCTCCACGTTCAGTGGCGACAATGGACATCTGACTGAGTATTCGGGATTCTCTTTGTCATTCGACCAGCGGGAACAGTGGTGATTCGAGCAGAATTAATTTGGCCCGTTATTGCCGCAATCGTGTATCGTGTATGCATGTTATTTTCCGTCGAAGCCCTTGGCGGAGTTCGTTCTAAACGTTTCCCCCCCACGCGCAGCGATTCGGAAGTTGGCATCAGAATGCCGAAACTTCGGAGGGTACTTCCACCTCTTAAACTCGAGTTACTGCCGCTAAAAAAATTACGCATCCTTCACTCGCAAATCCGCCAAGTTTCGTCCGAGCCGGGTGGAAAGATACTTTGCTGACGTTCCTAGTAAGTAGCCGCGATCACAACTTCATAGGCGTGAATTTCGACCGTTCGAAATTAAAGCGAGTCTGCCGAAATTAAGCTAGCTTCCCGCTCGCGAAACTTTCCTTGGAATAACTCTCGCGCCAGCGAAAGAATAATAAGCGGTTGCCGTGAGCCGACGTCGTCCTCGAGAACTTCTCGATTTCCGCGGACTTGGCCGACGTTATTTATGGTAATAATAACTGAACGGATTATCCAGGATCCACAGGTCCGTTCGTGCCTGTTTGCGAATGAACGTGGACGTCTTGCGTGGCGAATAATTTCTGTTGTCTTTTTGCAAGTAAATGTTTATTTGAAACACAAAATACACTACGAAATGTTGTCTCAATAAAAGAATACAACCGCTCAGAGCAACGTCACGTAATATAATGTAACGTAATAATATCGAAAAGCGAACAAGGTACTTTGTCAATGAACAAGAAAAATGCTAAATACAATCTTAAATAATATTAATGTCCTGCGGGACACTAGGCCGTTCCGGTGTGTTAAACCGTAGAGTCTACCAACGCTCGGTATATGTCATTGCATCTTTCAACATTTCAGTTTCCTCCGCGTTTCTTCTTTTCTCGATCGACCTAGAAGCTAGACAAGGTAATATCCAAGAGGAATCAAGGCTTATAACGAAAGCGAAAATGGTGAATGGCGAGCAATCGACGGAACTTAAACTAGATGGAAGCTAGCTAAGATTCGACCCATGGAGCCCTCTTAATATTTTATCTGTTTATTTTTCTGACCATACTCGGTCTACATTTTCCCTCGAAGGGCGAAGGTGAAGGTGGCCAAGAAGAGGGGTGAACGGCGTCGAAGGTTGGAGTCGATAGCAAGATCGTTGGCAGCGACGATGGGTGGCGTTGGCGACGCAGGTAGAAGGGCCAACCGAGGCACGGCCAACCGAGAGTGCCACCCTCATAAATATTCACGATGAAATCTACCCAACGATAATAACCGCGCCCCGAAATATACGCGCGAACGACGGTATCCGATAGGGGCGCCGGAGACGGTCAAATCGACGCCCGAAACCCCCCAGGGTGTATTAAGCATCCAACCTGAAACTTTTCGTCTTTCGATCATGCTGGTGGACTTTCAGGAACCCGGGACGTCCATCGATTATACCGTTCCTCAAAACACCTCGCGAGTTCTCTGCAGTTAAGACGGTGCCCATCGAGTTCCACGCGTCTGTTCCCCCTGACTGGTTCGAGGATATTTGCGTTTCGTCTTCTTATCGATACTTGGCTGTCGGCTCGTCCCGCCCGGATTTGTTCCTTTCTCTCGGCTCGTTCCTTTTCCCCACGGGGTTCCTCCCGTCGCTCTTACGTTTGCCAGCAACGAGAATAGGAAATTCTTGGTGTATCCAGCCGAGAAATCGGCTGGGTTTCGTCAAAGTTAAGTCTACAGGAGAAAATCGAGGTTGCTCTGATAAAAAGAAAAAGAAAAAAGAAAATAAAAGAAACGAAGAATGAAAACGTAAGAACAGAGGACGTTCGTCGCTCGATCGGAGGATCTCCCTCGCGACCTCCTGCATGGGGTTCGGTTTCCTGCTGTCGCCCTTTGTGCTCGTCATCCTGATTCGATTCCTTCGTGCTCTCGTAGGAAACGGACCGCGGATAAAAATCGCCTTTGAGAAGATACAGGACGAAACGGTTACCGCTGTGCAACGGGCTGCGCTGACGTTGAGCCGATCGTTCACGGTACTCGAACGTACATCCGAGGTTACGTTTTACGATGAAATTCCTCGGGGTAAGAGGGTCTCGCGGACCGAAAACAACGCCAGTAGGTAGCTCTTTGAAAAGGGGTAGAGAAAAAAAGGAATGAAAATGTTGCGAACCATAGTTGGCCGCGAAACAATCAAAGCGATGCACGCTACCGACGCCTCGGGAGGCACGCGTCTTCTATCCAAAGGGTAATTCTCGAACGTTTTAGCCTACACTTTCTAATTAGTCGAGCGTTACGATATGAGGACAAATCGGTCAACTCGGTAAAACAAAAAGTTGAGAAGTGCGACGAAATAATGTAGATTGTTTCTTAAAATGTTTAAATTTAATTTGGAAAATCAGGCTTCTAAGAGTTACAACGTGTAAGACTCGTGGTCGAAAAAAGAAATTGGAGAAACTAGCCCTCTCCAATATGACTTTTCCTTGAGGCAAGTAGTTGGAGAACCCGTAAAACTCTAGTCACGAACAATTGTGTAAGATAACAACACCAGAAAACGAGGAAGCTCCAAGGAAGAATATTGACGATGCAATGACACACACAAGAATGCTTAGAATGCAAGAACGATTAGGCTGGAATTCTATCGATCGACGAGGCTCTTCTCGCATGAAGCAGCGCAAAGAAGATAGCTAACGGAAGGCGAGACCTTCAACTCGAGATCTATCTATTTTCTACCCGTTTCCGATCCGATGAAACGTCATCCCGTCTTAGCGTTCCGGTGGCCGTGTTTTCGAGCAGCAACGAAAGTCCAAAGAATTCGTTTCGCGAGAGCTCGGACTCTGATACGCGAGTCCAGGCTCGCCCAGTTTCAGCTAAGCGATCGCCAGTGCCCACTGCGAAGCTTTCGACCTCCGTTCGCTCCACTTCCATCTGGTCATCAGGTCCAAATGAGATTTTCCACTTTCCGAGCAGGCAGCGCTCCCCGGCCGCGGTTTCACGCCGAACCGCTCGATATTCTATAAATTTTTACGGACTCTCGCCGCAATTCTTTCGCGAGCTTTCGCAAAGCTTTTGATTCTGTTTGTCGCTCCACTCCACTGGCCGAATTAACCGCCCTTCGCATTCGCGGAGCCGTTTCTCCACGCCTCCCGAACTCCGTGTCGAAAGGTAAAATTAAAAAACCGCCGCTCATGATGGGAACGAACGCCTCAGCCGAGCCAGTCGCGCGAAACTAAAAGAGCGCTCGACACTTGTACGTTTGCGTAATTCATTTACGGGTATTTTTTTTTTTTTTATTCAAAATAAAGATTCAGTTTCGAAGTGAAGAAATATTTTAGCGAATATATATTTACCGGAGACACCTTGCGAGTCGTGTGTCTGGAAGCCACACGTCTGGACTGGGGTTAACGACCATCGCTATATGGTAACGATTAACTTTCCGAACCTCGGTGTTTTTTCGACTCCATCGATTTTAAATACTACTGCCGTTTAAAAAGCGATGCATATCTATTTTTCGATTTGGAGGGTAAATGCCGTAGTTGTCGACACCTTTAGTTCTCTTCTAAATTTAAGAGTCGAACCGCGATCTTACATGATCAATTAACGTCCAGATTAATAAATGTCAACGATATTTAGCTTTCGTTAAATTAAATAAACTGAAAGCTAAAGTAGGATCAGTCGTACGACGGCGAGAGTATCAGTTGGTTAATGTTTCATTTCTTCTGATTTTGAAGTAATGGGATTATCTCGGACAAGATACGCGTCATTTTTTAAGAGTTGCATAATTCGCGCAAGAGTTGCGAGCCTCGACTCGTTCGGTGCTCTCTCGGGCCACTTTTTTTTTTTTTTTTTTGCAAATGATACACGTGCGTTGGAAACATCGTTACGCAACTGGCACAACGGATACTCGAGTTGGCAGTCGCGAGAAGGGAAACGGTTGAATCCGTCGTCGAAAAAAGAGTCTGCGAGCGCCTGGTTACGGAAAAAGCCAGCGTGAAAACTGGAAAAGGAAGAAAGTGGGGGGAGGGGTGCGACGGGGAGGAAAGGTACGCGTGGCGCAGAGGCAAAGGTAACGGCGACCAAAAGGGAGCGACCCAGTATGAAAACGAACGAGACGCGAAAGCCGACAACAACGGACCGGATGATTATATTGAAAATGTTCCGAGGTTCGAGAAATTCTAGCCCGGGGGCTTTCGTCGTTCCGTTTGTTTCGCGCCCGTGTACCCTGACTGCGGATTCTGGTGTGTCTGGCTCCGCCAGCGCCACCTGGTGCCGTTTACCAGCGCCATCTACGTCGAAGTTTCGCGATCTCGAGCCACCTACTCTTTCGACGACTTCTCGCATCCTCGGGATGCTTTTTTAACGAAGACTCATCGACGATCTTGCCCCGCCATTCGCGAAGTTGTCGACGACAAAAACGAAAACGCGTAACAAACGACGAAACGTGCGAGCCTCGCGAACCACCCCCGCCCCAAGTTAGTTGGTCAAACTTTCAGATTTACACGACTTTCCCGCGGAGTTCCAAGTCTGGGTCGGAACTTTCAGGGTAACTCGGACGCGTGGGTCGGAGAGCGGGGGACAAAAAAAAAACACAAGGTACAACTTGTCCCGATCCAGATACGGCACGCTTAGTTAATCTCCAGCGTTAGGGATTGTTGAAATCGAATTGAAAACCGAAACTGATGGGGGTGCTGTTTATTGGAATTTATATGCTATTGAGAGCGAGGGTAAATGATTCTAATTTTAGTAGTATATTTTTCGTGTTCTTTAACCCTTTATGGGTCACAGGTACTCATTGTTACCACTAAGGAAGGGACGGAAATTTTGTATTTGTATGTTCCTACGCTCGTACGTTTTTTTTTACAATTAAAAAGTGGAAAAAAGTGGCCAGGGCGTTCTGCCCTATAAACGGTCAAATTGATCGGTGTTGACCATATTATACGTGTGTAGTATATAGTACATATATCTAGTACAAGATTTTAACTAGTTCTTATTTGCGTTTCGTTGAAGCAATCCATAAAACTGATAGAGTCTTACGAATTCAATTATACCTATTCAATTGTTTCTGGACATTTCGATATAAAGGAACTTAGAGTATTCCCCAGTTTTACAGCGTTGCCAACAGTGTACGATTTTTATTGGCAACGTAGTTTCATGCACAATGGCAAATTTTATTTAATGTATATTACACGTATATGTCGGCATATGATCTCCAATCGTATAGAATGATCTTCATGTTTTGTACAAAAGTCGACTGAATCTGTAGGTGTACGATTTTAAGCGACAGTCACTATACTACACTTTTTACCCAACCATAGTTAGTCTTATAAATATTTGTAACCTCTGTGTTTATTACAGAAGTTTGTCTAAATTAAATGCCAGGTTTGATTTTGCCAAATAAATTTCTGTACATATTTATTGTAGAAAATTGATTCGGTAACGCCAAGTATCATTTAATTTAACAAAATTTCTTTAATATACGAGACTGACTATATGTATCTAGTCACAGCATCGTGACCATAACATTTCCAAACATTTCTAAGAGAATTTCATTAATTTTATTCAATGTACTAAATATTACTAAAATTACAGTAATATTTTTTTAACATATCAAACGAAGGAGTAGCGAAGTTCATGCTGGCATATAATCTCCAATCGTATAGAATGATCTTCGTGTTTTGTACAAAAAAAGTCGATCGAACCTGCAAACGTACAATTTTAAGTGACAGTCACTTTATACCGCACTTTTCATCCAAGTATATATCGCCTAGTCCCAGCATCGATACCGTGCATTTCCAAACATTCCCAAGAGAACTTCATTGCTTAACTATGTCGACTCTACGATCGAATTAGGATGAATTCGCCGCGACTGGAGATCGAGTCGCTCTTCGTGATTTCCATTTAATTCGAAATCCGCGGAAAAACGGAGCCAGTTCGACCAGGGAACGAGAAGAGAATGACTGTCGCAACGAGCAGCCGCAAGTTGCCTAGAAACGCGGCAGTCGTCGTTGAAATCCACGGCATATACAGTCGACTCGGGCGAAAAACGATTCGCGCTCTAGCCGCTCGCAGTAGGAGGATCGACAAAACGCGAAACAGACGGCGACGTCGGGCGCGAGATTCGTTTTCTTGTCGAGACACCTTCGCCAACTTGGTCGCATTACTGGTTGCGGGCAAAACCGCCGACTGTCGGGGCAAATACGCCCAGTATGCATAGTTGTCGTTCCCGTCGCTCGTTCCCGAGATGCGCTCTCGATATCGCGATTCCGGTAGTTCGAGTCAATGGTTTTTCGGACCGACCGACGAATTTGCTTTCGACGTTCCGAACTGCTGCGCGCCCAGTTTTGCGCCGAGTTTCCCAAGCGCCCGAGTCGTTCGCCCTCTCGAAACACACGCGCGGCTCGAGAAAAAGTTATGTCAACTATGCCCGCAGAAGAAATAAATCGATTCTGGGAAAGGTTTCATAGAGCAAATTAACGAAACGATCAGCGAGTCGATGGAAGTTCATTTTTAAATTCATTTAATTTAAACGGATGTAAGGATTTTGGGTGTGGATGAGTCAATAAGCCTTTGAACACTGTAGATTAAAAACATATTTGAGTTTCTCTCTAAAATATTTGCTTTTATTATTTCCATTATATACAAAAACCTTACTTGTAAAAAAACGACATTTAATGTTATTAACTTCAGTGTCAATGTCTAAGAATAAATAAGCTGGTTTAACAGTCTAATCGACAATTTAATTAAGACGTGTTTCCATGTTCTCGTAAAAGTCTTCTCTTCTGTCTGACCATTAGAGTTACATTGTACCGAAGCTCGGCAGAGAGCGGTAATATTCACATTAAAGAAATGTGTTCTCTTTACATATATGTGTAACGAATAATATACCTGTCGCAATAATACTCTTAGCACCGATATGCACGCTGTGTTTCTCCGCTTTTAACTAAAATCTCATTTCTTCTTCCAATCTCATCTGTCTTTTAACCTCTGACACAGACAACTCACACTCTTACCATGCTCTCTCAACCATACAACCATCCCTTAGTCTAACTAAACTCTTTTCTTACACCTCACGTTCTCGTCCTCCACGCATTCTTTACTCACACTCTACACATTCCAATTTGAAGTTTTCCTTTACAATAAAAAAATGTAGAAAGATTTTATTTTATTTCATATACTAGATTAAAAATATAGAAAACTAAGAACTAATTAAACTAAACTATTTGGTAAAACGCGACTCTGAGACCAAAACAACTAAAATAGCTCCGGTCGCGACTCGACCTCGACTCGTCCGCTTCCAAAATCTGCCCGTTTGGCCGAAACATCCCTTCTTAAAGACTCGCATTTTCCCACCACCCAAACTGTCTTTGGCCACGTATATGACCAAGTATGGTCATGTTTTGCCGTCGCCTATTCGCACCCCTTTTTCTCGAGAGGACCATCGCTGGGCCTGACTCATGCGGTTTTCCACCGAGTCAAGGCTAACGGTTTTTCTGACCTGCCAGTCACGTTCTCCTTCTCATTCTCGCGATACTACAAAAATAAAATATCATCTTGTGCTCTTGTCTATGAATAAAAGAATCCACGAGAAGAATTTAACTATCTATATTGTATTTTGTTAACTCTACAATGATTCAACAGAGGTCCTTCTCAAGCATTTTGTACTATCAATCAATATTTACTATTACTTAATATCTAACCAGCTACAGTTATCTATTGCTATCTATGTAAATAAATATTATCTATCTATCGAAAACAGGAAGTCTCGCGAAGTTTTGTCAGGGCTTCCCATTGTTTTTCGCTTAATTTTCCCACCATTCGTCCGTGGATTCGGTCGTCACCGTGTCAAGAGGACCCGTAAACTCCCGCAACGGAAACATTAAACGCCCTATTAACTTAACGAGAAGAAATGAAACGAAAAATCGAATGTATTCCGCAGAGTCGAAAGCTATGTGACAGCCGCGCGTTTTGTCCGTTCGCGAGCACAATGGAGGATGATACCCTTTTACATCGAGATAAAAGAAACCGAGGGAAAAAGCGAGAGTAATGCCACGGGATATTCGTGGAATATAGTTTCAGCGTATTTGCGCGCGCGTACGACTCGGTTGGCTAACGATTTCAAGGTGTAGCTGTAGCTGTCACGTCAACGGTGAAGTAATATTGTTGAAAAATTAATTCTTCGGTGTTTTAATAAGAGACGGGTGCAAAACAACTATTAAATTAATTTAAAAAGTTTTTAGCGATCGATTTCCCACCCATATATATTCCAGATAATATTTTCTAATTGCCTTTGACCAAATCGCAATGTAGACTTATAAGAACATGCGTGAGAAAAAAATGAATATCATTCGCACGTGGCACGTTGTCTCTTCTTATTCGGCTGTAGCCTTCGATATGTAACCATCATTAGTTTAATACAAGTAATTTCTAAAAGAGATACGAATGAAATGCAAACAGAAAAAAGTCAGGTTTAAGGGTTAACTTACGGTTTATTTCCAAATATAATAGTACGTAGTAAATCTTAATCAATTCCATGGATCTTTCGATTTAGAATTCACCTACAATTTCCATTATCGCCACCAGGAGGGTCGGATATTTATTTTCGTCGCATAATAGTGCACATCGGAATTAATTTCTTAAAGAGAAACGAATAGAATAGGAACTAAGAAGAAAGTCAGGTTGAAAGGTTTAAGACGATTTTAATCGACCGTGGCACACCCGTGTATGGTCATTTTCGATCGCTCGTGTTTCAGGAACACGTTGGAACTCTACTGCAATTGATATCGCGGTTACGCGGTACAAATTCACTATGTATTATAGAGCTTTGGACGGTAAAAAGCTCGGGGTCCGAGAAATCCGCAAGCGCAAGCGAGCGGATCACCCGAGCCGTGCCTCTCTACGTTTCCCTCCCCCAAGTAAAGCTACGACGCCGCCTACGTGCCGGTTTACGATCGCTTTCCCGACTTCCCTCGACCTCGATACCTCCTCGGATACCCTATTGCCTCTTCTTCCGCACAGTCTCGGCCTTCCACCGAATCTGGATTCCCAATGAAACGTCGCCACGGGTCACACGTATTACGAATAAACAATTTCCACGATTATTCGTCGTCGTTTCTCTCGACCTCGTATCGATCCGATTCAACGAACGATACTCACGCTGGGATACGTTGAATTTACTCATGAACACGATTCTTTCTTTATTTTAATATATTTTTACTGTAGGAAAAACATAAATTTATTTGGTCTTTCCTCATTGCTGTTATTTAGAGAAACGCGATCGCATTGCATACGATCCACGCCTATTCGGATCACAATAAATTATACAACAAATGGGTTGTCTGGAAAGCCCATGTCGTTTTTTGGTAGGTGGTACACAGGCCTGACTTTATCGGAATGGTTGAAAATAAATAACATCCCGTAAAAGGTGGAAAGGTTATTTTCACGAATTACCTATATAATTCAATAAATATATATCAACATTCAAACGTGCCTTTGAATTTTTCTTAAAAATTGACACGAACTCCCTGGACAATCCAATACGATACAAAGAAATTTTCTTGAATTGGCATCATTTCTGCAGAGTTTATTATTTGGAGATTTTCAAGTAAGATAAAATTTCTAATCAACCAATGGACGAATCTCTCGTACAGTAATCGAGCGTGTACTTATCTTACCAATACCTAGCACGGTTCGTAGTCAGAGGGTTAATCAACGCGGCCGCGCACGCGTCGAACGAGGAAACGCTTCAATCGGTAGGCAAACCTAATTCCCATTACGTAACGCGTCCAGTCTTGTCCCAACTTTTGCCCAAATTTTGTTCACCAAGTTCGCCAACTTCGGATAAACAATTTACCAATTCACTTGAGTCTATGCTCGCCGGAGCACGACGCTGTTGATTCAAGACAGCGCTGAATAATACCAAAGCGAGCGAAGTTCGGGGTACACGTTCGGGCGCGTGCTATGCCGGAATATCAGTTTACCGTGTTTTCGAATTGTTCATCAGTAGCCGCGATGCCGGGGCAGGAATTAACGGCGGCGATGTTAATTCTCCCTAGGAGACTTCATCTCGCCGCTTCGTCGAACGCTGATATCCGAACTTGCGCACTACCAGGACGCTTGGAACGCCGAAGATAACGACGCGTAGCTCTGGACACCGAGAAAGTACCATTGTCGGGGAAAATCGCTGGCCACGATGAGAAAAACAAAAAAGAGGAAGCAATGTTTACGACGAGACGCGTACGTGGACGACGGAGCCCAATCGGACCGAGATTAAATCGTAAAGCGGCGGATGACATCGCAACTTCGTTTCTTGCGCGTTTTTTTAGACGTAATCTTTTTTTCTTCCCGAGTCTCCTGAACGCGTGGGCAAAATTTGAAGACATCCACCGCGTCGAGAGATACGTTGGCTCTCGTTCGGCCGCGGAACTTTATCGTGCCGTAAGGCGAAATTGCTTGTCGGCGAACGGTATAAAATCACGCGCGGCGCCAAGAGACGCGAGAAAATTGCGAAGAGAGATCGATGTGACAGTGGATTTTGGTGTCAGGAACCAAATCCCTGGCAAACCCTATCGCAGAGTGGGCAGTTTCAATTTTCACTCTGTTGATGATGGGGTCCAGCGCGATCATAACTATTACACAAGAGATGACAGACCCTCGTGGTACTAAAATTCGTGTGCTGAATGAGTAACAGATTCAGTTCGGTAAGACTCGGCAATACAGAACCCTATTCCATCGAAGAACTTATCGACAGAGGATGGTTATTTCAACCGACCGTTCTACGTTACCAAGTAAACGATTCCAATTTAAAAAATTCTGCACGTAAAACCATCTTCAACTGGAAGGAAGTTCTATCTAGCGCGAGGTAGAAGCCTCGAAAAATTATTACAAGCGAGGTTCCGCCCAAGATGCGAACCCATGTCACAAAAATTCGTGTGCTAAATGAATAATAGATCCATGTGGGTAAAAATTGGCAATATAGAACCCCTATTTTATCGAAGAACTTATCGACAGAGGGTCCCTCAGTACCAACAGGGGACCCTCTCTTATCAACCGACCGTTCTACGGTACCGAGTCATGGATTCCAATTTAAAAAAAAATCTGCGCGTAAAACCATCTTCAACTGGAAGGAAGTTCTATCGAGCGCGAGGTAGAAGCCTCGAAAAATTATTACGAACGAGGTTCCGCGCGAGATACGGAGCTTTCCAGCGAAGCTTTACCGTCGTAATTAGAATCGCAACGGCGGTCGATCCGATTAAGCCATCTCAGGGAAGAGCGGAGGATATAAATCCTGGGTTTTTCGATTAATCATCGGTAGAGCGTGCAGGGCAATTCATTCCCGCGAACGTTACCTTCGCGGGATGGTTGCAGAACGTTCGACCGATTTGCGACACCTATCCTCTCCGTTCCAGATATCGCGTTTAGGTGTCCGTCTCGACTGAATGGCGCGTGTTTCCTCGCTGAGATAGCCGTACGTTGCTCAAGGGATGGCGAACAACAGCGGTGGTACGGGAGCACGGGGACCGATGTTCATTTCATGGGCCGTCAGCTCGTATCAGTTCAATGGCTCAGGGTGTGATTTTTCCCAGGGAATTTCGGTCTGTTTAATAGAGATCCTATATACCGTGCACCGCTGGTTGGGTGCGTTGCTTTGCCTCCGCGGTCGTCTTTCGAATTCGATCCCTGTCTGGCTCGTTTTTACTCCTCTCATCACCGCGAGGGAAAGACAAAGGGAAAAGGAGAGAGAAGATAAGACCGCGAGGGCGGATCGAAACGGAGACTGAACCGGAATTGTTTTTAGACTTGATTGGCCGTGGACCTTAATGGATATCGCCTACGATAAAAAGGCTTGGCAACTCGGGGTGTTCTTGCGTCTGTCGTAACCATTTGGCAACTCTCGAGATACTCTTCGCAAGCAGCGACTATTTCTTTCTTTCTTCTTTTGTTTTATTATGCTATTGAACCGCATACAGGATTAGCAACATTTGGGTGTATTAACATTACGTACACGATGATTCAAGATACATTAAAGTATGACCGTGTTACAGTAAACACGTTAATAAAATATCATGAAATTCAGAAGTACTAAATAGATAACTTACAATTAGGCGTTCAAAAGTACAAACTATGCTTCTTAAGAAATTTGTGAATAAATATTAATGGAGATAAACATGGTTTCCTTAAGAAAGTATCCATTGCGTAGAGAGGACAGAGTCCAATCTTACTCAGATTGCAAATCCCGTTGACCAGCGACAATTAATTCTACTTGAATGCAACTTCATACTTACGAATCATAAATTTCTCTTTCATTAGCTTCGATCATTTTCTCTGAGCGAATATTCGCTACATGGATACATCACTGTCGTTCTTCTGATGTTCCATGCGACTAACAAGGATGATTCAAAGGGGTTGTTTCTGCTCGCGAGGAACCACGGAAGGGGCCTTCTCGGCCTTCCCGTCCATTCTCTCGTGGCTAGTTCGTTTTCGTGAAATTTCCACGGTCGAAAAGTGGTCGCCCACTTCTTGCCGGATCTCGAGATCTTTTTCAAACGCGAGACCACTTCCCGGGCCGGCTCCGCCTCGATTCTAGAGGTTAAGACGTAGGAGGAGTTCTTTCCATTCGGATAGCTGGTCAGGTTACTTCCCCCTCGACTTTCTTCGTCGGTGTTCGTTGTAACGAACGTTTCGTGAAAATCACGGGGCTGTAACCGCTCGAGAGGAGGCAACTTCTTCGAAAACACGTTCTTCTCCATTGTGGCCAAAGGATAATTATGCATTGTGGATCGTATGGTTGAACGCGATCAAGTGTTTTTGGTCAAAGTGAACCCGTTCGAGCGGATGCTTGCATTAGGATCAGAGTATCGAGTGTAAATGACGAGATAAAAATTGGAATACGTGTTTTTTTTTTTTTTTTTTTATCATTGAAGACGGAACTCTCGTAACGTGATTTTCGTTCAGATTTTAGAATAAACTGAAGAGCGTCAGGTGCGAATGAAAGATGGCGGGTGGAAATATATTAAATGCGCCTGCGATCCGACTCGGTCTTGGAATGGAATTTATTTCCGTTTCTTCCATTTTTAGGCTGACAAGGGGGATCCTACAGCTGTCCCACTTGGAGATTTCCATGATATTTGTAGGAGTGAATCTAGAAGTCGAGGATTTCAGAGTATTCTGTTCCAATTGGCATTTTGAATGTTTAAATGTCGTACAACTTTGCTCGACCATGTCGATATTCCTAGCGAAACGTACACGAAAACTTCTACGCTGTGACACGCGTTCGGTATTATATTAATTTTTGTAGTTACATGTATGATACACGTCACGTATTAAAAACCGGTGTACCGTACGGAAAACAAATTACTCCTCGAAAAGAGAAATATATGTAGAAGCTTAACAAACGTAATAAATATTTATTCCGTATATACGTTTCGAATAAAAATGTCCGAAATTTAATTATTGGAAACGAAGGTTCTTTGTACGTTACTATTGTTCCTGTAAATGCGTCATCCTTCTATCTGAAAAAAGTCAATATAACGAACGCGTATCCAGTTGTGGAGCGTGTATTCAAGTCCAGAAATTTGAATGCATTTTTAAACTAGAATTTTGATGTTTATGAAACGAGTCCACGTATAATTTCATTATTTAAACCGTTCACTGCACAAATCGATTAACTCTATAAAACAAAAAGTTAAGAAATGCGATGAAATGATGTACAAATAATAATGATAATAATAAATAATAATAATGCAATGTTATCATGTTTGTCGTCTAATGGTGTTAATCTTTATTATTCGATAAAGTTATTATGAATATAAAAAGTTACGACTATACCAAGTGCTTTGATACTTAAATTTAAGATCTTTAAAAAAGCGGAGTTAATCGATTCGCGCACTGAACGGCTCATTTAACACGGGAAGTCTGCGGGCAAAGATCATTTCGAACTCGCTCCCTTTGTTTTTCCAAGCGAACTTTTATTTCGAAACGTCACAAGTTTTTTTCTAACGCAAATCCGTAATATTGCTGACAAGTATAAACGCGCCGGAATTCTGGTTTCGCACGATATATTCGTCAGAGGCGGAATTCATGGACGATTTGGTTAGAACCCATTGGCATTCGATGAACTTGACGCTTGACCCGGCAGTCAGATCTCTGATTCCTGCGGGATCGCGCCTCGATTATTTTGCGCTCGGTGTTTTGCGAATATTCGTGGCCATTGTCGCGAAACGCCTGATCCAAGCGCAGAGGTATTGTTTTCGCGACGGGGCCGTGATATCGCCATAATTAACTGGTATGCCGTTGATGGAACAACAGGCGGTGCGCGTCGAATGCACTCGGTGCACGACGATTTAGCTACTTTCCATGGCAGCCGTTTCGTGAAAATCCTGCGCGAAAAAGCTGCCCGGCGAAGGTTGCCGGTGCAAAACGGATGGGGGTTGTTCCCCTCGGTGGGAAGAGAGCTGGAACTGGGACAAGGTATTTTAATCCTTTCGATACCGGTATATTTTCCTTCGGGCGGATACGATTGGTCGCACCTGGTTCGACCCGAACGCGTAATCGCGCTGAGAGCGGTACGTTTGATACTTTGTCACGTAACGTTAATAATGGCTGAACGAGGAATTAGAATTCGATGCGCTGCGTAGAATAATCGAATTTAAAAAGCTGTTTAATCGTACGATTGCGCGTGGAATCGAAATATTTTATGGCGCAGACGAATAAATATGTTTGTTCGATAAAAAGTGGGTGGGTTGACGAGGGCCGTTTTTTGACCATCATACACTAGAAAAGAAAAGTTTCGTTTTTGTATGCTTGACGGTATGAATTTTGTTTTTTCTTTAATGTAAGATTTACGTGATATATAAAATAGTAAGTCGTAGAGAAAGATTAAACTGAAATATATTGAAATAATAGTACTAATAACCTCCGTTCAACTTAATCTTGCATGTAATGTTTCATTCATTATTGATTTTGTGGATTAAAACTACTGACAATAGCGTTTATTTTCATTAATCCTTGTGACTGCGAAGGACGTGTATATACGCCATCGAGAAATGGGCTCAGAGAAGTGTTTGTATCCGTTAAATCAATTTTTAAAAAATATCAGCTTATAAAGGTTGAAGAGACGAAACTTTTTTATATTTACAGTTTATTCATAGGATGCTTAGTATCGGAAATAAAAATTATAAAGTTAGAAATTCGTCACAAAAATTGAATTTTGGGAAGATCTTCTAAATTTTCAATTTTTATCTTTGAAACTAAACGTCGTATGAATAAACTCTAAATATAAAAAAGTTTCATCTCATCATACCCTACAAGCTGATACTTTTTTTTTAAATCCACACCTCTACGCCTCTTAGAATTATCAGCAAAAACCATCCCGCGGTCAAAGGGTTCGTGTACATAATACTCACTCAGTTATTTATTTTATTTTTCCCATAAATTATACAGCTTTAATTTAACATATTTCTCTTAAAAAGTATACTAACGATAAGGTCGTGTCAAGAAACTGAAGGGCGAAAAATGGTGCTCATCAAACGCCTCCGTTTCTTTAAAGCGATTTAACTCGTATCTAATAAAAGTAACGCGTGAGAGTCCTCGAGGCTGTTCCTGGAGTTCGTCCTTGTTGCTCGGTATCGAAAGGATTGAGCTCGCAAAGACGATCGTCGGCCGCGAGAAGAAACATTCGAGGACGACGCGCGATGAAGTTCTCGGTTCCGCTTCTTGCTCGTTATAAACTCCGGGACGAGATTCGAACCGTGGCACGGAAAGGGTGCGCGCGGGGGCGCGAGAGGTGACAGAGAGAGTGGAATCGGGACGCGAAGAATGGAAACGATGTCGGGGAAGTTGTCGAGCGAGCACCCTTAGCGAGATCTCGAGGCGTCGGTCGCGGTGGCAGCGACGGTGGCGGCTGCGGCACGTAATTCGCTGCGCGACAAGTGCGTCAGTTCGTTCCATCAAGTATTAAAACTTCTTAAATCGGCGTGACAATAAAAAGGGAAGAGAAATCGTCGACATCTGCGAGATTCTGTGCCACGTTGCATCGTCTACCTTCGATTCCTCTCGCGGCACTCTTCGTTCCCATTTCTGGTTGTCATCGTTGGACTCGCTTAGCCGTGTACCACCTGTTCCGCTACCAAATGTCGGGACCCCCCCTCCCTGAACGAATTCGCAAAGATGCGCAAAATTAAACAACCCTTTGTTTATAAATTAACAATTTATTCGCCAGCAGTGCGCTAACGCGCTTAATACCAAACGCAATTGAGTAACTTGCCTTTTGGTTAGAGGGATTGAAAAGGCCCGCGTGGCCATTAAATTCCGATGTAACTTGGTTTCAGCTAATTTCGTTCTGATTCCGCAAAGAGAATTCTCCGAGAAAGAGAAAGAGAGCATCCTTCAAGAGAGCTTGAGATTCCTCTTCAAAGACTCTCCGAGAAAATCCAGACAGCGAGGACAGGAATTTGTCGGAGGTGAACTTTTGGATTTGTTTGCCTGGGGTTTGGAATGGATGACAGCGTTGAGAGTTCCTTTACGATTATCTGCTTCTTTAGAGCGTTACAAGTTAGTTAGTTAGTTTATCGTAAGTTGATGATGAGTTAGGTGATAGTAATTTTACTCCAGCTACCAGAAGATGACCTTTGGTACTCTTGTATAAATCCTGTAGAGACTGTAGTACATGTGAGACTATAAGATGCTATGTTCATTGCACACAAAAAAAATATCTACTTGCAGAGAAGAACAAAACGGACCTTTTTTTATATTTACAGTTTATCCATACGACGTTTATTTACTTTCAAAAATTGAAATTAAATACGTAGAAGTCCTTTTATCTGAGATCTCGTAGTGGTCTGATCCTGTTGCTGTTATCTTAAACAAATAAAAAGCAACAGTCGAACAATCGAATTTTAAAAAAATACCACCTTATAGGGAATGACAAAACGAAACTTTTTTTATATTTACAGGTTATTCATACGACATAGTTTCAGAGATAAAAATTGAAAACTTAGAAGACCATTTTCCTGAAATTCAATTTTCACAACGAACTTCTAAGAGACTCCAGCTCCAAGGTGATGACCTTTTGCATTCTTCTACAAATCCTAAAGGGTCTTAGTACACATGAGCCGTTCATTGCACAAGTAGATTAATTCCACTTGTTGAAAAATCTTATTCAAGTTTCAAAGCACTTGGTATAGTCATAACTTTTTATATTTATAATAACTTTCCTATATAACAAACATTAACACCATTAAATGACAACAATTTTTTGGCCACTGAATAATAAGTAATTTATTTTAGAAGCTATTTTGATCGCACTTCTCAACTTGTTCTTTTATCTAGTTAATCGATTTCCGCAACGAACGGCTCACATGAGACTATAAGATGAGGTGGCCCTTTGGTTCGCAAACTTGACGCAATTGATCCTCTCTAAGAGTCGCGTGGACATCCCCCACCACTTCTTAGCGCCGAGACAGTATCGTCATTTCGCCAAGTACCGACTAAAATATCGCCATTCCAGCGCAGCCTGGTAGCAACTTTTGGAATAGCCGAACAATCGTCTACCCCTTCTTCTTTCTTTCCGTTTCCGACTCGAGTCGCTTCATACACATACAACTACATCCAAGCCTTCCAGCGGTGGCGGGACAGCGCGTAATTTGCTCGTATTGCGCGATCAAATTTAGGAGCCGTTCCCCGCAATCACGAGCACCGTTCGCGGGAACGGCGTGGTTTAGCCGCACGCTATTTCTTACCGTGACGTCTACCATTTAAACGGAATGCACGCGCTTTTTTTCCTCCTGCTCGTTTCGAGAGTTTCGTTTCACCGAGCTGAACGCCGGGCCGACGGAACGGCGTTTCGTGCTTTGATTTAAGACGCAATCCACCGTGATTCATTGCCCGTCGAGCGTAAACTGGAATATCGAAAACCGTCAAAATTGTTTGCTCGGGCCTTTTTAAACTTCGACTTGGAGCGGAGCGTTCCGGGAACGCGGCTATCGCGCCGTCCCGCCCTCGCGTGATGTGTGCATTAGCGTGCTCGGTTGTTTAGCGAGAAACAACGCAGCGTGTGTAAAATAGTTCTTTGTTGAGTTATTGCAATGCGAAATTGTCGTATCTTTATGATTTTGCGTTTTAGGCCATTTTCGAGTCCTTGCGGGAACTGTACGATTTAATTTTATTAGATTCGATCAGGTTTTTAACTACGTTGACTGTCGAACTTTATTCATATAGAAATGTCTACAGGGATTTTCTCTCAGGACAGTTGGAAACTATAGAATTTAACATTTCTAGTATTACTTATTTTTGTATTATCATCAAAATTCGCGAAGTCTATCCAGATTTGTTTTCATTAGCACTCGGCCCTTAAAATTAATCGTTGAAGTTTCTTAGTGAAAAGCTCTGTCACCGAATATACAGTCAGTCCCCTAAGTATTCATTCGTACTCCCTATGTCTGTTTAAAAACATTTGTCTAGACTGAATGATAGGTTTCCAAATAAATGATTCATTATAAATTTGAAAACATTAAGCCTGTCATTTAATATAGACAAATTTCTTTAATAGACATAAAGGATACGAATGCTTATGGGACTGACTGTATAAATGACATGGCATTCAACGTGGTAATACAGATTTGTATCCTCCTTTCATAAAAAAAAAAATGTCACATAGAGTACTGGAAACTTTTTCCTAAAACTAAAGTAAACGACTTTGAACGAAATCAGTAAATTATTGCAGGTCTTTTAATTTTCAAGCCAGCGTACCATTCGTTTTCTTATAATCGTCCAAATCTTTGATATTCGGCGATAAGACGATCGTGATCCCGATTCGTAAAACTGTTTGCGGACGAAACTGTACGGCGAACTCGAAGTGGGGAAGTTTTATAGGGTCGAGACGTCAGCGTGGATTGATGAAAATCGTGATAAATTTTCAAGCGCGAATTCCAGTGTCCAGGGGAACTTTCCGCGAACAATGGGCGAGTGATAATCTTGGGGCCGCCCGAGGAAAATAAAAGTAAACGAACGCGTAAAAACGGCGAAACGACCCGTAAAACGACTCACACTCCGCGGAGGACTGTACACTTCTCGCAACTGTCCCGTTCGCGCTTTAGCGGCGAACTTTGCGACGCGTCGCGACGCATGGCTATTAACCTCTTAGAGGACGACAATATCCTCCGGCCGAAGCGTAAGTATTTCGGTGAATTTATTTCGTGCAGCGCAATCAACAGCAGCGACTCAGAATTTTACCATTCATTTCTCAGGTGTTTACGATACGAAAAATATCTATTCGAGGATGATTTTTTATGGTATCAAACAGAATAAATAAATTACGCTCACAATTTAAATGAAGTTGTTCTTGACGTACGTCTTACTATTTTTCAATAGTACAAAACCGTAAGTAGCTAGAGAAGGGCATTGATTTCAATATGCATTAGACAACGATAAATTTCATTTTTAAGAATTTATATTGGCAAACACGTGGTCGAACATTTATTCTCTACGAGCGTAAACGGAAAGTTCAGGGAAAAATGTTAACTAATTATCGAAGTAGACGGAACAGTGGTTGTCTCAAACAGAAATTCGTTCTTCCTTGGAAGATAAACTATCGAAGAAGAAGGCAGTCGTTTCGTTGAATCCCTGATGGTAGCAGCCAACTAGCGCGTTGTAGATGGGTGTGTTTCTTGATCTACGATTCGTTGGTTCGATGGACACGAGTCGATTCGCGGTACGAGCGGGTGAGGTGGATGTAAAGGGGCGAGGAGAGGGTGAAGTTTTCATAGCCACGAGGCACTCGGTGGAATGCCGGAAGACGGTGTCGTCTAGCGGAGTCGCATTACAATAATTGAATTGCAGAGGACACGCGGGTCTTCTGGTGTGTTCAAAGAACGCAAGAAAATAAGCAGAGAGGGGAGTCGCGTTGCGGGGAACGAGATGGCTTCCGGAAAAGGGGCGGGTCTCCGTCACGCGGTTCGGTGGGTGCAATGGGTGGTGGTTGAAAGAGGCGAAAGGGGGAGGAAAGGGTGCAGCGTGAGGTTTGGAGCGCGGAGGGTTCGTTCAAGAAGGGGTGTCTGAGAAAATCAATAGACGCGTTCGTACGTCGCGTGCAGTTAAGTGACTAAGAAATTAATATCTCGATGAGGTCGAGCCACGGTCGCTCGTCGACCCGAGACCCGCGAGCGCACGAAAATAAAAAAAGAAGAAAAAATAGGACGAGAAAAAACGGGGTAAAGCGCGCCCCGAAACGACGCCGCCCGCTAGGACAACGCCTGTCGTAGAAGGTGCGCCCAGCGCGTCCCCTTTTTACCCCGCTTAGTCAAGGTTAACTCTTTGCGGTCGTCAGCCCCCTTCGAGAGGACTTGCTCACTGTTCCTCGAACTTCACCCTCCTATAGACACCCCTCAAACCCTTCGATAACACGTTAACCGATGGTGAAACACTTGTGGAAATCCTTGCGGGGGCGCAGATTTTATTTTTTGACGATTTCAAAGCACTTAATGTAACGTCAATTGTAACATTAACTTTTGCAAGGTTTTCTTTGAAGTTGAAACTGTTAGGTGGACTAGTCGTTTTTTGCAATTTTAAGTACTTGTTTGTCACACATTAACTCATGATTTTTATTGATCTGGCATTGAAAATTTGCACACTAAATGGCAAAAGGCTGTTGATTACGAGGGCGAATAAAATGATTCATTAATTGATTAAAAATAGAAATTTATTAAAAATTTGTTTGAATTTAATGCAAGAGAAACGGCACTAGAACCCCTCCTCTCTTAACGAACATAAAATATTTTCTTTTTCTTCTGAAAGCTCGTGGGTCGAAGCTCGAAACGAGCCTATGTCATCGGTGTTTTTATCAGATGCGACGATAAAATATTCTGCCTGCGGGCATTGCCGCTCATATTTATTGTTTATAGAGAGAGATTGCGTACGCCACGGTAATTGAATAATGCTCCCGCAGTCTAGCAGAGAGAGGCTCGAAATACAGTCAATCACACGCGCATTCGTACTTTTATTATCGACTAAAAGAACGCACTCGCGGGTCGCAATAAATGTTCGATTACAATTATATTTTTATTACGGTGCATCCCTAATGGATATTCCACTTCAACAAATTCGAACAACGTGTTGCTTTCACATTAGCGTCGCTTTCGAGCATCATCAAGACACGAATAGGATAAGGTTACCCTGTTTAGAGCGCCGCGCAAATTGGACCCCGTTGAGAAATAGTTAAAATTAGTGCAATAACGTCATTTATCGCACGTGCTTTCAACGTTGCTATGATATTACGGTATGTGGTCGACTTTCATATTCGGAAGTGTGACAGTTGATTTATTACGCAGTAAAATATAATTTTGAGAAGCTTGAAGTAATAATGAGACCTCGCGGAGCTAGTACTGGGTTGACGACCCAAATGATAATAAATTTTAATGTTTTATATATTTACGACTTCATTCGGTAATTTTGCGAAAATCTTTTTGCTCTTGACAAAAGAGCACTTCGTGATTACGTTACGATTTCTGAAATTGAATGTAAATTATATATTTTTAGATACATCGTTACTAAAATGCAAAAACAAAGCACACGTTCTCCAAAGTTTGCCTTAATCGTCAATTATTTTTTAATCGCGCTCATTCTCGATATTTTCCCTTCAATTTCAGCGTGTTTCGAAGTGTCCATGTGTCGAAACAAGCGTTCAAATAAAATACAAATTATTAATTTGTTTATTAATTAATAAAATTTATTAATTAATAAAACATATAATGCAAACTGTCATTGTACTCGTAAAAATAACTCATTTAGCGACGATACAATTCGAAGCACTCCTAGGGAACATAAGGCTTGCCACTCTGGACGATGACACTTTTCGTTATTTCACTTTTTGTACTCGTTCTACGTGGTTCGATCATTTTTATCATCAACTCGTCCTGAAGTCTTCAACCCCCGATTACCCTCGTGAGGGCCAATATGGATCCACGTGTTTTTGAAATTTGCAGATCATTCGCAATAGATTCATTCTCATGTGAGCAGGAGAAGGAGGTTTGGACCTGTTGGTAAAAAGTACTAGGCTCGGGTGTCTAGTCTACCATAAGACCAAGCCTAGTTCATTTAGGTCCTTAACTTTGACGAATTTTGTCAAAGGCTGCAGAACTTGATGCTGATAACAATTGAAATATAAGAAAATAAAAATCGCAATGATTATGCATTTATAGGAAACATTAATGTGCGAGAATCTACAAAATGCACGCAATATGCGATAATACAAAAAATACTGAAAGCAAAAATCATATTATAATATTTGCAGAGGTATTATTTATATTTAAAATAAGTACCTGTTTAGGTTTAATATTTCTAGGTACGTTCACAAACATTTTATTTTACATAAATATCCACAGTCTAGTAATAGTAAATAATAATAATAACCGAGTGCTACTGGTGAAAATGTATATTCAGAAATTTCTGTAACCGAAACTGTTAACTTTATACTTTGGCAATGATAGTAAACCGTTCTGAAGGCTGACGAAACTCTGTACTACTTAAGGCGTCTGGCCACCCCGAGCGCTCGCCAGATGGGTATTATTCTTAAAAAATTCATAAATGTGAAAGTATAGAAAAAAAAATTTTTATGTTTTGACACATACTAAAGAACGGTTTAATGAACACATGAAAAATTTTGTGAGATAACAAAAAAACATGGCGACGGTTCGAAAATTTTGGTGAAGGCCTTCAGCACGAAACGCGCGTGGGTTGTCGCATTATTATATTCTTTAGGTTGCATGTGAAAAAGAAAAAAAAAAGTATCAGAGTGTTTCTGGAGTTTGTCGCAAGAGAGTAGCAATTGGATTTTTTTTACCATTAGGAAAATTATAGTGATCTGAAGTAATTTTTTTTTTATTTTTCACCGAAATTTTACGAGAAAAATTGTCAATAAAAAAAAAAACAAAACTAATCAAGTAATCGCAAAAATCCATTGCTACTCTTCAGGTAATGTATCTAAAAGTAGCGTGTACAAATTTCAGAGCAATCGGACCGAGAGTTTACGAGATTTACGTTGTACCATTTCGAAAAATGTAGTTTCGAGATAATCCCAAAAGAGAGTAAACGTGCGGTCCGATTGCTCTGAAGTTTGTACACACTACTTTTAGATACATTATCTGAAGAATAGCAATGGATTTTTGCGATTACTAGGTTAATTTTTTTTTAAGTATAGTACCCATCTGGCGAACGCTCAGAGTGGTCAGACGCTTTAAAAACAATGAGTGAGCAGCCCCTAGTCTTAAGTATTTAAGAGTACATCCCCCGATACTGCTATCCTCTAATGCTCCGCAATCGTATCGTTAATGTTATCGTCATCAGTATCACCTATCATCAGTTCTCTTGAAGTGACCAAGTTAGACAGTTCGGAAGTTTCGTTGGTCCCATTTTGTACCTGTGAGATGAACCTAGGATTAAATTGCTGAATTTTCCTTCAACTTTATTCGTCCCTGTAATTTCTATCGGCCACCTCCAGTACGCGACGGATTTTTCTTAAAATTCTCCGTGAATACGCAAAATTTCTGAAAGCTTCGTCTTAGGGCCTGGAGACATCTTCCGAAAGCTCCGAACGGAACACCTGACGACTACCTCGGCGACGGTTGTGTCGGACCGTCGTCGAGTCGTTCCGCTCGCGCGGGAAATTCGTGGGAAGCCCAGGACGCGACAGGATCTCCCGGCTCTCGCGGAATCCGTGTCTCGAGCGGAACGGGGCGCAGTGGCAATTTACTGGCAATCAACCGCTCGAGTGTTTTGTGGCCGCCAAGGGAGCGGGCCCCGGGACGCGCTGTGGTTTATTCGTCGTTGTCATAGAAGAATTTATAAGTCCTGCGGCGCGAAACAGCGCGGGAGGGGTACGTGGCTCGCGCGCGTGATAAACACCGGCCGAAGCGATTTCCAAAAATCGACCCTTCGCAACCTGCGACCATAAATCGCGCGCGGGTGTTAGAATTTAAAGAACGGGCTTGGTAGATTTCCGCCGAAAATGACGATTAAAAAGAATCGCACGACGAGCGGTCCGCGTTGACCGGAACGGGCTGTTATTTCGACGGCGAGAGGAGTGCGGGGAGGGGGGCAGAACGATTTAATTAACGCGCGTCGTTGATTTCCAGCCGAAACGAGATCGTTGGCGCGGTTGTCGCGAAACCGACCGCCGACGGATGTCGATCCCCCCGCGATGATCGACCGATCCTCTGACCCGTGAACTGCTCCTAGCAAACAGTAAACGCGCACAGCTGCTCCAGTCGAGATAATCGTCGATACGGTGATGCTCGGTTTTATTTCTCCGTATTCTAACGATGGGGTAAGCGACGATGAGACTCCCAGATACGTTGGACTTAATTGATTTCCACCAAATAGTGAAAATAGCAAAATGGTCGTACAAAGATGTTACGAGCCGAGGGCTGTGAGGCTTGTTTCGCCCGCGCTGCCGAGGATTAGTTGTCATTTGGACAATTTTTGTTAACAGAGATGTGCGTTCGAGGACGCACCTACGTATGGTTAACGTAGGATTGCTACTAGGAGGTTGGAAAGTTGTCGTGGACGCACCAACGTATAGCTAACGAAGGGTTGCTACTAGGAGGTTGGATGTCGTGGACGCACCTACGTATGGCTAACGTAGGATTGCTACAACAGCCAGGACTGTTAGTTGGCATCGTAACTTCTATTATGCAATATACCTCGAGCGATAAAGGTGTATTGCTGTGGGTCTCCTTAACTAAATAATTCAAGGGATAGGTACTCAGAAGAAAATAGTTAGATTTATTCTACTAAACTATGTATATATTAAAGGTTTAATTAAATAACTATACAAGTGGTTTCTGTATATATCGCGGAAACTAATTCCTACTCTCAAGGTTACGCACCGAGTTGAAATGCGAGGGTCACGTTTACAATTGAACAAGGTATTTACCAAAACGTTTCAAGACTATGTTCGATGGAGATTCTACCCGATCTTGCGACGAGGTAACACGGTGTCTGCGTCTAATACTTCTCGATTACTATAACCCGAACTTTACTTTACTTTACTTTGCTCGAAGAGGATTCTTCCCGATCTTGCTTCGCGGGTTTAAGATATAGCGCGGTCAACGTGTCCTCAAGAAATGATCCCCCGAGATGCGAAACGCATCGGTTTATATACTCTAAATTCTGTTAAAAAAGCGGTAGTGGGAGTTGATTCTATGAATTCGCCGTATGCGGAGATGCATAGAGGCACGTAGCTACTATTTTTCCGTGGAAATCAGTCCCGCGACGCGCCCTAGTTTCTTAGTAAAAACTTTATCGAAGGTCCGTGGCCACATCCGCTCGAAACGGCAAATGTCACGGAGGAGAGGTTTGATGGAAATAACAAAACAGAGTGAAGTCTCCGCACGTAAGAAAGACGACAATGAGACTCCCAGGTACGTTGGACTTAATTTATTTCTAATAAATCGCGTGTGAATCATCGCAAAACCAGGTTCAACAATTGCCGATGTCATATAGTCGCTGGAAAGGATCTTGTAAGGTCGTAAACCGAAACAGTAGTTATTGCTTTATTGGCCCAGGTAACTGATCCGTAGGACGACAAGGGTGTCGCGGCTCTAAAGTATACATGCCCACGTTATACTCCGGGGCCCCAAGACTTGATGTTTGCTACGCGGGTTTTTCCAAATTGGAAAAACCGAAAACTCTTGACGATGATTGATTAACTAAGTTCCTACCTACCAAAGTATTTTCAACAAGTTGACCAACAGAATTATGTGTAAACATACATAACAAGAAAAAAGTTATTGAAATATGAACATTCTAATTCTGATATCATACGGCCCTGAACGAAAAGTCTAGCTCTGTCCTTGTCTAAAAAGGTGTCAGATTACTAATTGCGGTCGACTTAAGTTGTAAAGATCGATGTCCGACTGACTTTACAACCTCACAAGATCCCTTCCAGCGACTATACCAGATGCGAAGGTGATGGTCGCAAGGATACCTTCAGTCGCGAGGGTCCGGAGGTAGTTGCGAGCGAGGGTGCAAACCCACCCCTTCTTCCGTACAATTTTCGAGACAGTTCTCAATCCTCGTCCAACCTCGTCAGGGGACAGAACACGAACAACAAGCGAACGTGCAACTCGCGAACGAAAAACTCGACACAACATACTGAAAATAGCAAAATGCTTGTACTGAACACGACGATGAGACTTCTAGATATCTCGGACTTAATTTATTTCTAATGAATAGTACAGATAACAAAATTCCTGTATTTTAAATTCAGATTTAAAATCAGCGATCCCGAAAACCCCCTGACACGAAGTTTCGTGAAAATCATGCATTATTTCTAAAGCGTCGACTCGAACACCATCGGTGTTTGGTGGTACAGACGTCAACGAAAATGAACGAATCGGCAGGTGCCTCGCGACGGAGACGTCGCAAGCGAAGCTTCGACGTTCGAGCTGAAAATGAAAACGAAATAAGACAACGAGCTGAAACGAACCCACGGAAGGTGAGTGGCATATCGTCGAAGAACTTTTAATATCTTCCAAGCTCACCTCCTTCCTCCTCCTACCTTCAGTTTCACGTCTCCGTTCGACGCATCCCGCGGGACGCAGGTGTCTCTGCACGCTGCCATCCGGACGGTGGATTCCATTTTTCGAGATGGCTCCGTCGACACAGAGCGGAACGTACACCGCGACCTCGTTTCATGAAACCTGCGTTAGGGTTACTCAAAATTGAACCACCTCCGATGCTGTTTCGGGATGACGGAGTACGGAATTAAAATTGCTAGCCGTCTATCTTGATCAGAAATTTGTTCGATCTGAATTTTCAGCTCTACTTGCACGATGATTATTATAAAAAAATAAGGTAAGGTAAACTAAGATTTCGTAAAGATAAGGTGGATTCGAAGAATGCAAGGTCTCACGGGGATACGTGCACTGGCGATGACGACTCGCCTTCAAGAAAAGGGCTGGTTTCCAAGGGAGACGAGAACGACGCTGGTAGAATTATACGCGGTCTGGAAACGACGGCACTCGACCGTTGTACGAGTTTCGCGTTCGTCGATCAAACGGTACGGCTAATTAATTGATTCATCGATATACCATGCCGGGAGGCGCTCCGCTGGCGGGTGATTAATTGGACTGCTTGGTTGCACGAAATTCGTTGCACGACGGAGATCGACTTCTCCCGATGATTAATCGCCCGAGATCCGCGACAGATACGCGAACGGAATGCCGTTCGTAGGTTGGCCGAGCATCGTCAACCCTGGAAAACGCGGTTTCGCGTGTTGCGAACGTATCGAATCGAGTCCAGTCGAGTCGACATTCCTTCCAACCAAGAAAATGGGAGTTGGAGGAAATTCTGCTCCGCCGCAGGAACGGACGAACCGTGGCGATTGTTCATTTCTTATTCGCGATAGTTTGATTCCGTAAGTACCATGAATTCAACTCTAGGTTTACGGAGATCTTGTATCGGATTTCTATTACCGATGTAATCCTTTAATAAGCGAAGTTTACTAAATTGACTAAAACCGATTAGGAGGCTTAGAAAAAAATGAATTTGAATATATGCTTGTTCTTTTTATGTGGGTAACAGTAAGCATAAACGGTCGAAGACAAATTTAAAGTAGAGGTCAAGAAGACGGAGATTAATAACACGGGTATTTTTAATACACGGGTACCCGGGTATCGAAATACGCTGACATCCGGATATCTAAATACACGGATATCCAGGTACGTACACGTGCATCGAAATACACATACATCGAATTATACGGGTACAGTATCCAATTAGTTTTATATACAAACATTTAAAACAATGATCCTTATTAATTTTGAAAAAATTGACAAGCAATAAAACAAATAAATAAAAAAAATATAAACATAAGAAGGATAAGTATAACAGAATAGATTTTGTAGTGTAATTTATAAAGTTTATTGATTAGTTAAAATAACTGTTCAAGTCAATGTGCGTATTCGTGTATTTCGATGCTCGTGCACGTACCTGGATATCCATGTATTAAAAATACACGGATTAAAACATGGATCCATTAATTACCCGTGTATCCGGGTATTTCGATACACGTGAAGTAGGGATCTCTAATTTAAACGGTTTCCAAGTAGGTAGGAAATGTTAACCATTACGTGTTACGATAATTTTATAAACTAATATGTCACACGAAATCTCCTCTTGTATAATGTTCATTAACTATCGATTTTGTCGACATGGGACGCTATTTTCGAACCATGTCTAGACTATGAATTTAACGCATTCGTGATACGTATGAATATGAAAAACGTCATGCAGAATATATGGCCGCATGCGCAATAGAATATTAATATTATTTTATGGAATGTTCCGCCACTCACGTTTCCAATATTAGCACATCACGTATATGCATAAAATTCGCAGTCTAATCGTGCCGCATAGAACGAGTTTTATGCGACCGCGATCTTTCGAACATTTTAATACCTTATACGCGGTGCCATGAAACTGACCCGAATAAGTGACCGATGGAATATAGGGTATTCCAATCAAATATGCATCTCTCCTCCATCATGGTCAAAGTGTATTGAATAAGTTACATCTGCCGCTCAGTGAACTTTTTTACCCAAGTCACTTTTTTAGAAGACGAAGGTTCCCTCCATTAACGCGCCCTAGTTTTTGGAAAATCCATAGGTACTATCGATCCCGTAACAATTCGATTTTGTAACAGTCAACGACACATGCTCAGGAGGTCTCGAAACCTCTATTGGTCATGTAGCGACGATCAGCTGGCGCCACATCGTCTTCCTTGTGCTTAGATTTTGTAAGTGGTATGTCTGGACGGATGAATCGAGGTGCGTGCTGCGCGACCGCAATGAGTGACTGTTTAGGTTATAGGTTCGAATGTCGCGAGAATGTTACTTCGGTTGGTTCGAATGTTACTAAGGGTGAATGCATTTGTTTAAACAGAGTGAAAGAGATGCGTGAATTGAAGTGAGAAAGGTTTTCGTGGCTATGCTTGGGAGAACGAATGGCTAGTTCGTAAGTTAATTCTGTAGAGGATCTCGGCAAAGCCTGACCGCAGGATACGCGCCTGCCGAAATAAACTTCCCATCTTGTGTTATTACTGAGTCGCAATTGATCCGCCACCTTACCCCACAGTCACATTCCTACTCTATCGCACGTTTCTACACCTCCCTCGACCTTATTCCCTGTAAAACCACCGATTCTTCGGATCTACCCTATCTCTATAAGACTTCGGATTCTTCGTCGACTCCCAAATTTCCTTCGGCAGAAGTTAGGCTGTCGCTGGTTCGAAGCGTCGCGTAGCACGCTTCGCGAGTGGAAACGTCGAAGGACGAGGCAAGTATCAATCGCGGTGGCGCGTAGAAGAGGGATTCGGTTCGCATATCAAGTACTACGTACGTTCCCTTTCGGCTGACGGGTCGTGAACGGGGGGAGGGGGGGGGGTCTCCCGCAGTTTTATTCACGAAGCGTAGCGTGGAGCCAGCTACCGTATAAATGGCGGCATTATGCCCCCGTCCAGCGCACTCTCTGCTCCCTCTCCGTTATTGGCGACCGCGAAAGGGACGAGTAGTTGCGCTTCAGCTTTCAATATTTCAAACACTTATCGTCCGCGGGTCTGCGGTTCGAGCTTTTCGGCAGAGAGGCGGAAAAGGTTGCCGCCGGTTCCGTACCGAGGCTCTCTGTAGAAGCTAAACTGGGAGGGTGTAGGAGGGGGTTGAATCGACCCACCCCCGTTCTCCACTCTCGCTCGGTATAATAGTCGCATTTATATCATCTCCGCCCGCCACGGTTTTGACTTTATAATTTAACGTGGAAACCCTCGACCGCGCCCCTGCAACGCCGCTCGCGATCCAAAGGGTAGCCGCGACCTGGCGGCCACCTGCACAGCCACCGTCGCGATGAATTATGCGAAAGGTATCTGATTTTTCGCCCTTCCCTCCTTCGCGGCAGCCCTTTTTCCCCTCGTGGCTTTTTGGCAGCAACGGGGCGCGATCGTCTACATCGCCGAGGGAAACGCAGCGTCTCGGGTCTACTTTATTCCTTCGCGATTTTAGGAGGTTGTCTATATTTGGACCACGTTCGACTGGGGTGGAGCGTTAAGGACGCGTGTGTCGAGGATTTTATTTTATTTCTGTACTTACCTTGTAGAGGGGGCGGGGTCGAAGGTTTTATAAAGCTCTGAGGAAATGTACTTTATTAGCAATCAGAGTGAAAGTTACGTTACATGCTTACCGCTAAATCTACCGAGGTTTCGTGTCTACCTATTTATACTGTGATCGATTAAATGACCTGTTTCAAAGACCTTTTAGTTGAATGTAAAAATATTTCACGTGGTACTAAATTGAACAATACATGTAATATTTGTATAATTTATATATTCTTTATAAGAACAATATACAAAAGTTTGAAATCGGTCGTGGTAGATTTAACGTTAACAAAAACTCTTTTACGATATAATATAATGTATCTGTTTGACTAGATTATAATCCTGAAGTACCTCATTGTTTCGTTACAATTTTTTTTATGTATATATACATACATATATATATATATATATATATATATATATATATATGCATTTTTTATGTATATATACATATATATACTGCACTGTACGACTGCACTTTTTACATTTATATATATATACATATATAAATGTAAAAAGTGCTTACCTAAAGAACAAACCTATACAGAATACAGACGCGATTAACCACACCCTTGTAACGGCGTCTAAAATAATTTAATAGCACGTCGACAATTACATTTTCTTAACGGGTAACACGAAACGCAACGCAAGTACCTGTCGTTACGTAATGAGTTTACCGTATTACGTCATAAATATGCAAAATACTGCAATATAATACTTTCTAGGTTACAAATCTATTAGCTGCACGGTCTTCGTATTACATCAAACTCCTCGAAATTAGATTTCGTCCGCGTAACAAACGAACCGTTGCATTTCCCGAACGTGAAAGTCGACCATGCAACACAATATCCCGACAACGTTGAAAGCACGCGCGATAAATGACGTTATTGTACTAATTTCGGGGCTCATCATATGAATAAACAATGACTAATTTCAACTATTAATCAACACGGTCCAATTTGGGCGCACCGCGCTGACGAATCGTACAATTCGGGACAAAAATCGAAATTCGCTCGTAAACGCCAAAGTAGTCGGTTCTGTTTGCGGCGAATGAAATTAGTAATTGAAATTTGACCAGCTCCGTAGAATTAATCACGGGTTCATCATTTGACGTCATATAATCAGGACACTCTTTAATTTACAATTGTCTTACAAAGCCATGGCACTGGCTACTTTAATATCACTTTTTTTTTCCGAAAACGAAGAGACGTTGACGCGAAATCTTTTGCACGGAATATTTATTATTGTTGTAGATATTAAAAAACAACATTTATTTCGGATCCGAGACATCAGGCCCAGAAGGTACCCCTGTTAGTTTCAATACATACAAAACTTTGTCAAAGCTTTAATTAAAAATTCTATAATATAAGAAGATCTATCATAACGAATAGAATTCATGACGAAGTATCCCTACAAATATCTTTAATTTAGAATTGTCTTAGTTTCAATACTTTTAATTTTAATTAAAAATTCTATAAAATAGAAAGATCTACCTTGACGAATACAATCTATCCCAAACTATCCGTAACAAACATCTTTAAGAAACACATGTAAAACACCTGCCCGAGTATATCTGTAAATGATCGAAATTAATCTACTCGTTCACCGAAGCGTGTGTCTTGTAATGAAACCCATATCCTAGCATTTCAATAAAGCGCTATGCTGTCGCGCGAGTCACGTCGTGCAGAATCTCGTCGATTTTTGTCCATTGACTGGCGCACTGTGAGCCAATCCAAATAAGGCAAACCTTCCCCTATCTCTCGACGAGGCATCGCCCTCGGGTTTCGGTCGCGCCACAGAATTCCACGACGCCTTTCGAATATTGGAATCGATGGCGTGGCGAAAACTCGCGGGAATAGGATCCGTCGACGCGTCCTACGTCGACGAGCGCGCGACGCGCAAAGGCAGCTTTTATCCGTCTCGATTCCGAGTCGATTTTCTCGTGCAGCTAGCGCGCGAATTTTCTCGAGAGCTTGCGGATCCTTGCACCGGCACAGTAAACGTTTGTAGCTATTATCCTGACGTACCCCCGTTAGACGGTTCGCGAGCGTCTAAAAGGATTACCTTGGAGACGGAAAGGCGCGTTGTAAATCGTAGATTTTTAGGAATTAATCGCGACGGGACAATGTAGCTGGGAATATTTAGGTTTGTGGTACATGGCTGGACATTGCAGAGTAGTCAAATTTTGCTTTCTTTGAAAATTGATTTTTGTTGAAGACGAGGGACGACCGAAGTAAGGACTCCTTAGCATCTACAATTTAATATACCCCTTAATACTTTTCACTCTAGTGAGACATGTCTCTTCTATATGTATGGATTCTAATGTTCCCTTAAGGGTCACATAGCATCCACTTCCATTTACAATCTCATTACACAATTTTGCTCTATCCTTGTTCTATCCTTAATCTGTCCTTAACATAACTAACGAGAAAGAGCGAGATATATCTGTTGTTGGTCAGATTACAATTGAGACTTACAGGAACATATGTTTAAAAAAATGAACATCAATTAATCTGGTACAAATTGGCCCTTCTGGCTATAGACTTTGATTTAGAGCCAACCCTAAATACAGTTAAATTTTAAGAGAGAATCGAATAGAATTGAAATAGAAATCAGCCGAGTCGAAAGGGTTAGGTACATTGTTTTTTAAATGTTTCGTCGCTCTATATAGGGAGAAAGTTGGTCTTTTTTATTTGTCAGAGTATCTTGCTCCCTTTCAATCTCTCAACAGGGGCTTCGTTATTAAGGTAGACCTTGTCGTCTGGATATGGCTGGATAGATCGGCCGCGCCACGATGGGGCGATATATCTCTTGGACTGTGCCATGCCAGTGTGTCCTTAAACTTCTCTCTTGCTTAGGTGCGTGGCTCCCGTGCTCGGTATTTCTAGCTTTTAATAAATAGCCAATAGCGAGCGTAATATCGGCGACGGTAAATCGTAAAACGTAACGAAGCCGTATAACTCGGAGAGTCGTGGTATTGCGCTTTAAATTGTTTCCTGGGTGTTCCACACGATTCACGGGAAACCATCCCACCGCCGTTCAAACTTGCCGGCTGTTAAAAGGAGTTGGATGCATCCGAAGTCGGGGAGTTCAACACCCCGCGAAGAATTCGAACGACAAAACCGATACTGGTTCGCTTCTCGAATAACTCTGCGTTAGTGATACTATTTTATCCTCAAAGTATATATCATCCAAAGGTGACCAATTAGGGATGTACGGAATGCATCTAACAAGAGGACATATCACGTCTATGAGATTAAAAAAAGAAGAAAAAATTGCTGACAAGGTGTTGTGGGATCGGATGTATATACAGGTCAAGACACTCGTGTAACTCCGTTGATTCCGTTCCTCACAATTTTATTATGATGCGGTATACTACGGACAGCGATACGACCCGTGCTGAAAACTGAAACGGACTGTTTTCCGCGCCCGGCCATCGTCTCTTAAAAAAGGGCATTCGGTAAGAAGGAAGGAAAATTAGATAGAAAAAGAAGATAGAGGAAAAGGAGAAAATTAGAAAAAGTTTGTAGCAAGGATAGCGGAAGAAGACCACAAATAAATTACTGAAGTGGTTTCGCCTGGGCCTGGGTACGAGTCAGCTTTCAGGCCCCAGCGAAACCTTGAAAGGGACACGGTGAATTAGAGACGATGACAACGGGTTCTTCGCCTCGCACGGGTCTGGTCGCCAAATGTGTAAGAATACAAAAGAGTAGAAAGTTCCACTGGAAAAGGCGTATGTGGTCCTTTGGTCGCCACAGTGTGACTACGACGTTCTAGCCACTAGGCCAACGATAATTGGTAGCTATGTGTTTTTAACTTGAGATCTTTCAGTGTATGTCGAAACTTTACAAACTTTGACAATTTTCATTATAAAAATTAAAGTTCCGTAACACAAAGCTCTCAGAGGCTGTACCATGCAAATATGCGGCTACAGTACAGGCTTAGCGACCCCGGGGTACCCTAGCTATACTTCGTTCAACGAGACGAATCACCAGGTATAAACACGAACACATGAGCAGGGCAGGAACGTCTTCCGAGATCTTCCGGATCCCCACGTCGCGTCTCATCGCAAGATAAGCTTTTCCTTTTTTAAATTACAATTTTTGGATTATGCTAGGGAATTATTCGTTATAGCAGGATATAACGCAATGAATGAAAGTACAATAGAAGTTCTGTATAATTATTATTTTGATTATTCAGAACTGGTATTTTCTGATGAACTGGTATCGTCTGAATCATTTAAATTTATAATAAATGGTTCTATTACTGATTCAATTATACCATCTAATTGCCAAAATTTATTTTCGAAATTAGTTACTACGTGATCGATACACGTTTTCCACTTGTCTGCAGTAACATTATTTACTGCCGGACCTTATCTGCAAGAGCCCTCGGCAAGGGACCACCATAACTTGGCCCTGAGTTGTAACATCTGAAAGCCAATGACTGTAGTCGCAGAGCCGATCACGTGAAAAGCGGGGCAGATGTTTGTTTTTACTTGGTGACTCGTCTCGTTGAACAGAGTATAGATAGGGACCAGTTGGTTGCAACAAACGTGTACCAAGGACAAGACTAACGTAAATGTAATGTACAGAGTTGCCATAACGCGAACTAAGCCAAAATTAAGGAGTTATGGAAGGCAAAGTAATGCCAAGAGGAATAGAAATAATTGTATTGCGATGTATGGATTCAGTGCAATAACTAAAGTAACAGTTATGCACTCGAAAAAACCAAGCAAGCATGACACAAAAACTTCGAGGGTTAGGATGTTGGTACCTACAGAATAAACGTCTAAATCGTCATATAAATCCACAACCCCTCTCAACTGCTTTATGAAACGTTTCTATCGATAGCGCGATGTCGCAAATTCTAGTAGTACGAGTCAACGTTCGTCGCGACACAGAGCTTGGACCAGACGCATAACGTAATTTTATAAAATTTGGCAATCAGTATCATAAAAACTAAGGCCCAATAATGGCACAAATGCCCTCTCAATTGCCTCGTGACACGTTTTTGTCGATAGCGCGTCGCAAATTCTAGTAGTACTAGTCAACGTTCGTCGCGACACATATCCTGGAGCAGATAGCTTCCTTTCGCGGCGATCGAACTTGGAGCCTATTAACCGACTCGTTCCACGATTAACCGTTCCCGAATCGATCGTCCCTCCTGCTAGTGGTCGTGGTCTCCGTTTCTTCGACATCCCAGACCGAGAAAACGTCGGCGAAATATCCCAGCCACGGAGTAAAGGGAGACGGGTGAACCGCTCGTCACCCGAACACGCCACTCGCTCGTCTTACGTCAGTGCCAGTTTTCAAAACGTCGATCCAGCATTTTAGAGACACGACACCGACGGAAAGGCGGACAGAGTTTATGACAACGAATTCCACCTTGACTGGATCGGTCTGCGATGGAATTCGATCGGAATTCACCGGAGGTCGTAGCAGATTTCCTATTTCTTCCCCCGATGTTCGTCGATAATGCTTCCCGGCAAACGGGATCAGCGTTTAAATTAGATATTTTTCCGCTTTTCTTTCGAGACGAACGTTTCGCCGAGGACGAGGGAAAAGGAGGAGGATGGGAAGCGATACAAGGAAACTAGCAGCAACGAAGTCTGCCCCTCCCGTCGCCTCAACACGATCGCGGAGCTAACCCTCGAGTCGGGCTGAGCTAAGGAGACGTACCTGAGGATGCTGTTTCTTTAGATTTTACTTCTAAATTGCCCTTTATATTTTTGATACACGTGATTTCGTCAGAACTTTAATATTATATATCGAACGACTAAGGTACCTTTATTTGATTTCGAAATTTTGGGTAGTCTCGAAAAGGTATCAACTTAAACCTAGACTAGATCGAAGTGAAATAAACACCATATGTCTCATACACATATGGTTAAAATAAGTAGTACAATCTCTTCTATTTTCATAAACTACAATTGACTAATACTTAGAAAGGCATAAAATCTTCTGTGATTAATCCGTGTGTCATGCCACGTAAACACCGAAAGGACACTTTTCCGCAGAGAAAGGCACGGTCGAACTTGCCAGAGGAACCTTCGCGTCCATTGTGCGAATAGGAGCACCCTCGTAGGTAGCAACGTGCATCCGCAGATAAGGTACACGGTTAGTATAGAGCAGTAGGGCCTTGGTGGTCCCAGCAGACCACATCACAGTACATTACCGACCAGGATGCAGAGCTAGTTTGGTTTCCGTATATTCCACAACACGCCCCGACCTCCTCTCGTTGGCATAGGTGCCGGCGGCGGAGTTCCAATGATAAACATCGTCGACGTCGTTCCCTGGCGTTGTCGGCGACTCCTTCGCAGAGACTACGCCAGCGATAAACAGCCGAATCGTCCACCTATGCCGTCTAAAAAATATCCTCGGTTTTAGAAACGGAAAAATTAGTACTTTCTTTTCTAAATAAAGGTATTCAGGATGTTGTTTCGAATGTTTAATTAAGGTAAGTATAAGGATTTTATTTAAGAAAAATTTTGAAAAGATTTTCAAATCTCGCTCATTTTGGAATTCTGGTGTGAACGGTAAGTATTTTCTTACGCTGTATTTCACTTATTTCTTATTTATTAGCTTTACCTTTTTTTCAGTTTCCTTGATTTTTCCTTTTCCTTTCCATTGTATTTCCCTTATAAAATCCCCCACTTTCCACTACATTTTCCTATTCTTTTTCCTTTTAATTTCTATCACTTTCTACTTTCCCTATCTTTCACATTTCCTACATTTTTCTTTCATTTTTCCTAGAATTTACACATCATTTCCGTTTCATTTTTCCTACATTTTACACATTATTTCCTTTTCATTTTCCTTACATTTTCCCATAATCCACGTTTCCTTATGCATTTTCCCATGATTTCCTTTTCACATGTCCTACATTTTCTCATCACTTTCCTTACACTTGAACTTCGATTTCCCAACGCTTTAAAACATTAAACAACCTAACAAAGTTGCAAACTGCTTCTCGCGAGAACATTTTATCTGCAATACTTTTTGACACCTATGAACACCACGTAACAAACAAACACCTCATAAAATTTTCTAACATGTCCTATCATATCTCAGCACCTCCCAACACCTCCCAACTTGAAACTTGAGTGATTAAAAGTACTCATCTACCTATATCATGTTCTTCTGATCCCAAAATGTGAAGTCAGGCCAGAATTTGAATTTGATACGTACCAAAAATTTCTCGTGCCACCTCTTCACCACATATTATGTTCTTCTGATACCAGGAGTAAAACTCGAGCAAGAATTTCATACGTACCAAAGATTCCTCGTGCCACCTCTTCGCATATCATGTTCTCCTGATACCAGGAGTAAAATCTGAACTAGAATTTCATACGTACCAAAGATTCCTCGTGCCAGTAGTATGCCAGGAAATGAAGGAGAATTAGTGGGAAGTTTGCTAGAAAATGGAGGGAAATGTGTCAGGAAATAAAGTAAAATTAACGGGAAATCTACGAGGAAATGTAGGGAAAATGAAAGGAAAATTATTGGAGAGTGGATAAAAAGTTATGATATAAGTAGGAGAAATGAAAGAAAAATGCTGTGAAAATGTTGGAAAAATGGATGTATTGAACAGTAGCATATTTTTAATAAATTGGATATAGAGAGAAAATTCCGGATAACAATGTTGAAAGTACCACGAATTGACTAAATATTCATTCGATTCCATCCATTTCGTTCCAAACAGATGCAAATCTGTTATAATTAGGCACGAACAAGATAAGGAAACATCAGAGGTAGGTGAAGAAATAATGCAGTAAATATTGGTGGATTTTTAAGGTTGAGTAAAGGGAAATTCAAAGTAAATTATTGAGGAAATTATGGGATATTAAAGGGAAGAAAATAGGTTGTTTATTGAAAAGCAAGTGGAAGGTTAATGATAAAGAATGTGCAAAATTAGAAGGAAAACGATTTAAATTTAAAGGAAAATACTCTGTCAAATTATTGGGAAATGAAGGATGGATAAAAGGAAGATAGTCTAAATATAATAAATCAAAAGAGTGATTATAGTCAAATAGATGAAAGCAATAGTTACAAATCTAATGAATTTAAAATGAGTGAAATATTAAGTAGAAATGCCTTACAATAGTCAGACAAGGCTCATAGAAATGCTCTTCCTCGCTTTCTTCAAGTGTTAATTGCTATCTTTAGATTTCAATATATATACATTCTATGGTTTTATTTCCTTTTTCGTCCTACCCGAATGGAAACCTTTTAACAGTCGTGAATATAAACAAAAATGTATGTATAAGTTTATTCTACACGATCGCTGACGAAGTTTGTTATAGATTTACAGTGTGCTTTCAAAGGGAACATCCGATTGCATACAGTTGAAATTGTCAAGGGGGTGCCAACCCTTAAATCGAAAGTCTACCGTAGCCACGATTGTTCGGGAAACGACAATTTGGTTACGATACGCTTTGAATCGAACGATTCCCGGAAGACGATTCGAAAAAGGGGATATAACGCTCAATACGGTAACGAGAGGTGTCCCCGAGCGCGATCGCGAGAATATCGCGTGTGCTCGCCATTCGTGCCCGATTAATTTGCGTGTGCTCTTGCTACGGTCGAGCCGCGTCTCCTGGGACCCCCGACTCGACTCGAATCGATACTCGTCGACCATTTTTTTCCCCCAGTTCCGTGGAACGGTTCCCTCGCGATATAAGCCCCGTGATATAAGTTCCGCCACGGAGCGTCCGCAGGCCGACATTAAGTATAGTTTAAAATGGAGCACCGAGTCCCTCGAAAGCATTCGTATCGCTTAGCACGCTGGACCAGAGACCGCTGTTTCCGAACCAGAGGATACCAGTTCCTAGGAAACGTGCCCTGGCGTCGTCCCGTGGGGGAAATCTCCCCCGTTTCCTCTCCACGCTTCCCCAAAGGGTTAATTCACATTTATATCCCCAGTACCGGACCGAACCGGCCCTGGCCGAGTCGGGGATATCGTTGGGGAGGGAAGGCGATATTTTCCTGGTGTCACCTAAATCTTGCAGGGAATCCTTCGTCCATTAGTTCCTGCGTCTTACTCGCCACACACTCGTTTCACCAAAGAATAGCCGAGAGTTCCTTGATTTGGGTCGGTGAAACTTGTACGAAATTAGCGGTTATGAAAAAATATCAATCCACGCATGAAAATCACGCTTACAGAATTTACATACTTTTCCAATCCGACGCTATCGTGCTCCGTTAGGAGTTACACGGTAAAGGCTGGTTTCCACTTGAAGACGTTCAGAAACCTAAGATTCTTTTCGCCGCGATTCGAGGCAACGGTAGGTCGCGCGTGGCGATTTTCCAGCCACGAAACAACCTCCCTTGGAACGAGGGTGCTTTTTACCACGGTGAATGCACCGACCTAGGAGGTCAATAGAGGCACGTAGCTGGAATTCATGGAAACGTTTGCGCCGTTCCGCGAGAAACTGGCCCCGTTTCTTTCTCACCGATAAGCGTATCTTGCGCGACTGAGGAAAGGTGGGACGACGCTGTGCATGGCGACTCATTGTAAACCTCAAAGAACCCTTGGCAATTTCGATTTTCAAATGAAATTCCCTTACGTGTATTCTCTCGACTATCGATTTTAATAGTAATTAGTTTTTCTTCCTATTCAAACGTTGTCTCGTTATGTACCTACACGGATATATACAGTCAGTCCTTTAAGTATTCGCACCCTCTATGTTTGTTAAAAAAAATTTATCCAAATTAAATGATAGATTGCGTAAAGTTTATTCGTGTACGTAGTCATAATGAAACGTTCATTTGGAAATGTTAAGCTTACGTTTAATTTCGACAAGTGTGTCAAAATCAGGATTCAATAGAGACCGAAGGTACGAATGGAACTGCCTCTGTAGAAAGATCGTGAAAGATTGAAAAGGTTGATAAGCTAGGAAAAGATTGTCTACCAGTGTTTCGTATATTGATAATCGACTCCAATTTACGTACCGTATACGAGCCACCGCCGTATCCCCAAAGCCTTGCACACCTTTTTAAGCCGAAATTTTCAGCGATCATCGTTTCGCGAATCCTCGCGAGTTACGCGGCAGAACAAGCCAGTAAAAGTAGACGGTCTCTTTCCAGACGGGATGACTCTCATCCCGTTTACGAAGCATCGGCCAAGGAGCAACCCAGCGACGGCGAAACGGAAGATCCCGTCGGCGTAGTTTGCTGCCGGTTTAACGAGACCTTACGAGCTCGTTTTCCTTTGAGAAAACTTGTAGCTCCGCCGGTGGTCGCCGTTGCTACGGATTCGACGATCCGTAAATTCGCCAAGGGGGAAAGCGTCTCGATTGGTGGGGTTTTTCGGTACCTTAGTCGTCGCTGGCGCTTCGCGGTGGCTCGCGTTTAAACACGGGACTCTTTCGTTGAGCAAATTCGTTCCCGGGGCGGTCCTGTTTTCTGTGCAATTTCATTAAGCGCGATCGAGGGGCTACCTCTATTATATAATGTAGCCTCATCGGCATGGTAGCAATCTTACTAATGGGTACTGGTCGGTCGCGCGCACACGGCCGCACGCAACACACAAACGCGTGCACAGAAACGTAGGGACGCGACAGTGAGGGAGTGGTGCGACCCAGCCATACACACCGGATGGTTGCTGCGCGACGCGCTTCAGGCCAACGATGACACACGTTGTGTTGTTCCACGGTATAATCCTTAACGAACGAAACTGTCAAAAAGGGGGGACCTGGTCGCCTCCTTTGACCCTAAACGTGTCACGGGAACAACTCGTGGATAAGGGATGCCATTCCGATTATTGGTGTTGACAATTATTTCGGACGCGTCCACCCCGCTGGCTATGATCATCGTATTATATCTTCGCTCGTGAAGAGTTCTGACGAACGAACGTTTGGGGTGACCGATCAAAATGTAATGACCCGTCGAGAACATTGAGGACACAATCCAAAGAACGGACGACGAACATTTTTAGAGTTGGCCCCGTTTCATTAGGATACGATGAACTGCGTCAAGTATAATCCATTTATTAGGGCAGCCGGACTTCTAAATGCAGTTTCGTTACTCCGTCCACAGGAGACCATTTTTAAGTTGATCTCCAATTGATTGGGACACGGGGAACGAATTTAAAATATAATTTCGTTTTACTGGAACAAGGCAACTATTTTTAAGTGCAATTCCACTTCATCGAGGCAAAAAGAACAGTTTAAAATACGATTTGAATTTGTCAGAATAAGAAGACTTGTAAATATAGTCGCATTGTATTAGAATAACATCGCGTTATTGTCAGAAGGAGAACACTTTGAAATGCAAGTCCATTTTGGATGAAGAAGACTACTTTTAATGTGACTCTATTTTATTTTACAATATAAAAAGGTCCTTTTCCAAGGAAAGCAGTTTAAAGTGCAATTTTAATCTGTTATAATCAGAACTATATTTGTAAATATATTCGTACTTTATGAGAACAATATTAACTTATTATTGTTAGAAGAAGAACACTTTGAAATGCAATCGCATTTTGTATAAACAAGACTAATTGTAATGCGACTTTATGTTACCGAGATAAGATCCTTTTACATTTTATTAGGACAACGAATTAAACAAGCTACGCAACAAATGAGAAATATCTGAACATCGGTCCACTCACCCCTGAATTCCTCACCCCCAGCTTATATCCCCACTTCTCTCGAAATACAATCCAGCAGAGAACATCCGCGGTCGAGCAACGCTTCCCACCGGTAACAAATACGCTGTTCCGAATGAAAAAGCTACACGACCGTGTACGCTATGCCCGAAGAGGTCGAGACAAACAATCGATGAAGCCTGCGGAGAGCTGTCAAGGAGTAAACGCGAGACGTTCGGCTTCGGTCGGGAAACTAGCAGCGAAAAGCGTATTGGGGTTACCCCTCGATAGCTCTAACCGGCCAAAATAGTTGAGAACGACTATAGCACGGCCCATTAAAGGCATCGTCGAAACGGTGCCAACGAGGAGCTAGCGCGGGAGGGGTCCGAAACAAGGGCGCACCGCAAAATTAAAGGGAAAATCCTGGCGCGGACTGGTCGATTCCGAAACTGTTTCCCGTGAGCAGAGTGCCGGGGAATCTTCTCTTAAACGCTCGCGCCTGAACACCAACAAGGAAATGGTTCAGTTTCCCGTGGCGGTCAGAGTTTTTGTCCGCGGCAAATTGCTGAACGCCCCAGCCGTTAAACGTACCGAATAGTCTCGCGACCCTTGGGCCAACGGTGGCGTTGATTTTATCGAAACGATACGACGTTTCCGTGGGGACACCCCCCGCCCCCCAAGCGCTTTCCGATTTTAATTCGACGCGTAATTTGCTCGCTCGTTGTCGTAGTTGTCGTCGTTCGAGCTCTCTAGCGAGGGGTTTGGGGAAACGGAGAACGGGGTCGAGAAGACGGTAACATTAATACGGAATTTAATAGTTTTCGGCGCGATGCTGGAACGCGGCAATGGCACGAGGTGGGAAGGGAGAGGAACGGAGGTGAAAGGTGGCGGAGGTGGCAGCCCGTTTGGTACGCCAAAGGTAGAAACAATCGTCGTATTGTAAGCGTCGCAATCCGGAGTTTCTCGGGACAATGGCGCACCCTAACACATATCTCGTGTTGCTCGACCACCCCGCGCTTTCTCCCGTCGCCATCTCCTTCCAGCCTCCCGGTATATCTCGCTATCAACCGGATGAACAATGAGGACCAAAGGGGACCCACCACCCACACACCCTCTATCTCGTTTCCACGAGCTGGATTCCGCCGACTGACTTCCACCGCGTCGTAAGAAACTTTTCGACGTCCTTCTGACGACGAAATCAAACGAGCGGGGAGCGAAACGAAACTTATTAGTAGACTGCGGATCTTTATGCATTTATAGGAAATTTGAGTGTGCAAGAACCTACAAAATGCAAACAATACGCAAGAATATAAAAAAGATTGAAATTAAAGTTCATGTTATAATATTTGCAGAATAAATTATATTCTTATTTAGGTTAAATTTTTGTAGGCACGTTCGCGATTATTTTATTTTGCATAAAGATACGCAGCCTACTTATTAACGAACAAAATTCTGCAACAACCTCTCATGAGGTACACAAGGAGACATCGCATCTATGGGGTTGTGGATTTGCATGAGGATTTAGACGTTTATTCTATAGGTTTCAAATGTCATATGAATTTAAGCTTTTGTGCCATTGGGCCTTAGCTTTTATGATATTAATTCCCAAATTTTATAAAGTTACGTTATGCGTCTGGTCCAAGCTCTGTGTCGCGACGAACGTTGACTCGTACTACTAGAATTTACGACGTCGCTCTATCAATAGAAACGTTTCATAAAGCAGTTGAAAAGAGTTGCGGATTATACATAACGATTAAGACGTTTATTCTACAGATGCTTGGTTTTTTTTTAGTGCATAACTATCACTTCAGTTATTGCACTGAATCCATACATCACAATACAATTATTTCTATTCCTTTTGGCATTACTTTGCCTTCCATAACTTCTTAATTTTGGCTTAGTTCGCGTTATGGCAACTCTGACGTAGCCAGGGTACCCCGGGGGCGCTAAGCCCGTACTGTAGCTGCATATTCGCATGCTACAGCCCCTGAGGGCTTTACGTCATGGGATTTTAATTTTTATAGTGTAAAATGTCAATGTTTATAAATTTTCGACATGCATTGAAAGGTCCTGAGCTTAAACGCATACATACATACAGAGTGCAGTTTGCCTAGTTGCTGGTCAGAGGGTTTCATCAGGGTCTGTGAGTCGGAGTCTCAGAGTTTCATTGTCAAGATTCAAGAGTCAAGATTCACATGGCTGTCGCGTTGGTTTCGCATCGCGTCTGTGGCTTTGACAATTAATATTCTAAAAAGGTATTAATATTCTCAAAGTTCAAATTTGTTGCAGAGGTATTGTGGGATTGGAGTTAAGATGGTGATAAGAAACGGTTCAAGGTTCGATTAAACTAGAAACGTGAAAGCTTATATTTAACATATATGGTACAACGACTGCGACGACTAACGACTCTCGACGACTTCCTACCTTCGACGACGACTATCGACTGACTGCCTGACAAGACGTCCAACCATCCAACGTTTACTTCGCTTTACCTCGCCTTTGTCTATGGGTTTTTCCAAAAAACGCGCTTTCGTCGCTGGGCCTGAGAGGAGAAGTGCGTTGCAGCCCTCGCTTCCCCAGGTCTGCAGGCCCTTGCCGCGTCGCCGCGACCCTATCGTAAATCTTAGCCTATGCTTAATCTATCGCTTATTCTACGTACACTTATCCTACAATATCCTTCAATTAACCTCTTATATTCCATTGCTATCTTCTAGTCCGATCTTACCGCTCTAGATTTTGCATTAAATGCTTTCAGGAAACCCATATCCCACGGGCACGTAATAAACAAATCTCTCCCGCTCTCTACGGAGCTTAGAATGCGCTAGATCGCCGTGAGATGAAAGTTCTTACGGTTCTCGAGTTTAAATCGCGCGTAGGTGGAGAAGCAATCCGAGCGGAGCGACGGGGTGGTTGGACGAGTATGTACATAGGAAGCGTCAGTGGGTTAGGATGCGATCGAGCCGGTATCCAATATCGGGACGATGCGCAGCGGGACGATTTTTCAAAAAGTTTTCGCCGGTCGAAAACCGTGCCTCGAGTTGGAAGTTGGTCCATGGAGGGACGAAGGTGGACGGTTAGGTCGGGGGCTGGCCCCAGCGGGACGAAGCTAGAGGAAAGCTCGTAGGGACGAGGTAGGCCGGAAGCGAACGGCGGCAATACGGTAGGACATAAATCTTCGGCGTCGTTTCGATTAGACGGACATAATTTACACGCGTTCGTGTAAGGCTTGCCGGCATTCGATGGGCCGGTGTGTTCGCGACTTGCCCAACGTCGATTGCTCTTCTTTCCACCTCCGCCGCGTTCCGAGAAAACAATTGCCTATCGAGCATAAATCTGGGACTACCGTCTCTACGTCTTCGTTGGACTACGTGTGCTCCCGCACGGACACGGCGCGCGCACAATGGTGGGTAACTCTTAAATTCTCGGACTGCGATACCCTTTATTTCGTTGATCGCGTGCTAATCCGGCCTCCTCTATTTTCCTTGGCTTCGGCAGCGTCGCTTATCGATACTTGATTCGTATTACGGAATTCTCGGCTCCCCCGTTCTTCTCCTCCGCTCCACAGTTCCGGTTATTAAGTATCGGCACCGGAAAGAATAGAATCGATGAGGGGGAGAGGAGTTTAACGCCCGAGACACGGACGAAAGTTTCACGAGAAGGAAGGCAGAGATAGGGACTGGCTGGGCAACGGAACCGTCGGCGAAAATTCGAGTGGAAAGTTTGCCGCGGTGTGACAGTGGCGACGCCCGGCACAATAGCTTGTTACGGGACAATGCACGGAGTGGGGTAAATTCGGCCGAATTTAATTATGAGACGCCTTGGGGGTGGCATCGAGCGGCCGAGACTCGTACTCGGGTACACCGTGTCGGCTGGATTCTCGGCTGGCGTGGAAAGAGAGGGCTCCCGCGCTCGGTACGCGTACCCTCGGGAGAAATTGAATACGAGCTAATTTCGCTCGCGATACAGCCACCGATTCTCTCGTTCTTTTTTTTTTTTTTTCCTCCCGCCCGGCGTTCGTCCGCACAAACGAATCTCTTTCTTCTATCTCTGCCGTTAATCGCGCTTCGAAAAACCGCCCGACAATTAGTCCCCCTCGTTTCTCCCTTATCCCGCGCTTTATCCGGCTCCCTGCTTCTTCTCCTCTTACCCCTCCTCCTCCTCTCTTATCGAACCGCTTCCATAAATATTCGATGCTCGACGCCGTCCCTCGCGACTACAAAACTTCCGGACGATTTCCTCCGTATCGAGGACTTTGCGCCCTTTAAACCGGGATAAGGCTAATGCGCGACCGTTACGATACTCGATGGAATATCCAGAAGAAGACAGCCTCGCGTATCCGAGAGGATTCGAATGCCAAATTCTGCGCTCATTTGCGGCTTGGAAACCCTCGGACGACTCCATCCAAGAGTGGGCTACCATCCGGCACTGGAAAAGATAATAGGAATATAGCTGTTGACTAGAACATGAGAAAATGGCGGCTTGGTAACCCTCGGACGACTCCATCCAAGGGTGGGCTCTACCATCCGGCATTGGAAGGGATAATAGTGTAGGATGATTTTGTGTAATAGATTAAAAATAGATTAAAGGTACATTGAAAATACAGGAAACTAAGACCTAATTAAACTAAACTATTTGATAAAACGCGAATAATACAACTCTTCGGCTAAAACACCTAAAATAGGTCTGGTCGTCAGCTTAATGGTTTCTGCTTCGCCAAAACATCTCTTCTTAACCAAATATTGTCATGTTTTGGCCAGACTCGTGAGTTTTCCACCGAGTCAAGGCTCTTTGCTGCGATTATACACTGCGGAGCATAACTATAGCACCAGCTGCAGTCAATCAAATGATGGGTTTGATATTTTCAAATAAATGATTCATTATAAATATGAACATAAATAGAGTTCACACATGTATATATTTATGATAAAAAATTTATTTGGAAACATCAAACCGATCAATTAATTTAGACAAATGTCTTCAATATATACCCCCGCTCAGAAATATGTGGACACTTTGTAAATAAAATAAAAGGTGTTCAGGAAAGGTATGCTGTGAATCTACTAATATCAATTACATTATTTATGGTTCAATATGTTTATGTTGCATTAGCGAATATATTTGATTAATAGTTTTTATTAGTGTATTCTTTTGTGCGCTCTTAAAATTTCTTTTACTAAACTTGGATACTATTAATTTCTGCATTGTATCCGAAGTAATATTACCTCATTTATTTTGTAATATTTCGTCATAAACGTTTTTGATACATTCAACATTCTTCCTGAACTTTTCTATCTAAACGAGCCCATAGTCCCACTATAAAATTGGATATGGTACTAAAAACATTTAATATCATTAAATGTTGTTAAATACCCATCGAATATAGAATTTAGCGTCAAAAATTGTATAGTAATAATTCACGGTGTATATTAATTGCTCATTGATGGTAGTAAGTGTCCACATATTTACGAGCGAGAGTGTAAATGAAAGGTATAAATACTTATGAGATTGACTGTATATTTTATCACGTTGACTGCCAGACAAATCATCTTGAATAATTCTGCTGGGATTAAATATTATTTAGTATCGATTATCGGTGGCTACGTAATCAAACATCTATCGTGGTATTTATTTTCGTAGCTTCTATTTTAGTTCTTCAGTGAAAAACACTGTCGCTCGTAGCATATGAAATTTGTTATTTTAAAAAGAAAATTTATGATCTTCGTTTGCAATAATCGAAATTGGAATAGAAAAGGCTTTAAACTTCTTCCCTGAGTAATTGCAGTCAATTTGAAGTACGAGACATCTCGTAGTTGGCAGTGAATGGGTTAAGAATATTGGCAAAGGTATAGTTATGCTCCGCAGTGTACGGTATAAATTTGAAACACGGTTTCTTCGTCTGGCGTACCGAAAGGATGGATCGTACGGTCGAAGAACGGATGATGGACGACGCCAAGAAAGAGCAGGAGGAAAGGAAGGAAGCAAGGGACGAACGGTCCCTGCAGCGACGACGGCAGATGCCGAGGCGAACCGGAGCTGCTCAAACTCGACTTCGAGTCGCTCTATTATAGTTGCCGAGTCTGCAGTAATCATGTTAGATATTTTAATAAGAGGGAACAGCAGGGAGAAACTGGATCCCGTCGTCCAGCGTCTTCTTCCCCGCTTCCCCTACGTTGCACTGCTTCCTACGGCCAACAACCCGTGCACCGACGGCGATCCTTTCGCCTTCCGTCTACCATTTACATTTATATCGCGACAACGGTGATCCTGTTACGGTGTCTACGCGTGTACCTCGCGTCGCAGATCTTCTGCCGGCAGATAGAAATGGAAATTCCCATTCTTTCGAAATCCTGTTTACTCGGCGACGAACGTTTCGACAGAGAGCTCCTTTATTTTCTCCTTTCGGCTCCATCCAGTGATTCCCTATCGCCGATTACATTGGCTCCGCGTTCCTTAAAGTGTGACTAAACCGGGGTATAGGGAGAAAGAAATCCCTTGGCTTTCGAAGTAGCACGCGAGGACGGTGAAAAGTTTAATACTATCGAAAGAGAATATTAATATTTCGTTAATATTATCACCAAAGATACGAGAAGGTAATCGAATGCTAGAGGTAAATTTGTATACTTTTTAAGAGGCGAAAAAAGAAGGAATGATTTTTCCACGTACACTTTATCCCACGCTCCGTCAGCGCTTCGAACAGGAAAAAGAATGACGCGGTATGAAACAGTTGTTTCTTCTTTATTTTCATTCATTATCTCTCCCTATTATGGCAACCAAACGTTCGCTCGTATCCGCATAATGCTGTGTCAGTTAACTCATTGTGCTGCCGGTTCCGTTTCTTTCCAAGCTCGTTTATCGTTTTATATTGCCATTTATTTGTACTTTATAATTTCTATTATTACCTGTTCGCAATATGCTATTGTATGTTATGCGATTCACCTAGGGGCGTTCCAATATTTTAATTTTATACGAATTTCAACGTTCATCTTCTTTAATAAACATCGTCGATTTTAAATTTACTATAATTCGTTTCATTCGTATTTTCATTTCTGTTTTCACTAGTCTAACGTTAAATAAAAATGTCGATAGAATAGCTAAGGAAAAGTTGCACCTGATTCCGGATAGTCGTGGGGTCCACAGTTTGAGAAACCCTGATCTATTCCTCGTCCCATTCGACGTACTTCCGTCAGAGCTCGGACTCGCTTTTTGCCAAGACAGGGGAGGTTCCCGAAGGATCTTGAAAACGATCGCTCGAAATGAACGAAACCGAATCTCTCACGAGAAGAATCGCATCCCCCCCCCCCCCCCCATCGGGGCGGGATTAAAGACGCGTTCGCGCAGTTTTCCATTTGTAAGAAAGCACGCTTCCGGAATTCCCATCGGGAACGGAGGGCGACGACGTTCTTCTCGGGTTCTCCGTCTCATTGTCCGGAAAAACGAGGAGACGTCGGGGGTGCTAAAGCGCGCGTTCGATGCTAACGCGAATTTATCATCGTGAATTATGACGTCGATGTTGAGAATACAGAATGAGTAACGTTAATGCCGTCGGACCGTTTCGCTCCTGCTCATAAATTAAAGCGGTTCGCGGAAAAAGGAGAAAGACCGCGAGATCCGGATAGAGGGGGGTGAGTTTAATAATTCCCGATATTCACGGGCTACGATAACGAAGTCGATTTTTTAGATTCCTTTTACTCCGCCAATTTCCGTTTCACCCTCGTCGGAATTCGCCCCACGGCTGGCAAGATGGTGGTAATTCTTGTCAAGATTTTTTCCACGTAATTATCTCGTTGCTCTGGGCTTCGTTACGATTTACGACTTAGACGACGTTGAACGGGGAGCGCGATTTAATGAATTTCAAAGCAAACTTTCTCTCGAGTCGAGTTATCGTTATCGTTTGATTAGCGGCAATCGTTTTTCATCGTCCACCTGTAATCGGAACCGACGTTTCTTCTTTCAAGCACTCTCCACTTTGCTCGGAACCGCGTCCCCGCGCGCCGATGGGAAAGGCCAGCGGAAAGGCCGGTTCATGTTTCCCGTTTCTCCACATCGGAGAGAAAAAGATCGAACTTCGATATGGATTAACGTAATCTACGATCGAAAACGTTCGACTGGACGCACGTATCGAAACGTCGTCTACTCTATTTCAGGATTACCTACTCGGTGCAGCGATGTCTTCCGTCACTCAGTCACCCGCGTCGCCTTTCAATCTGCTACGCACCTGCGGTCCCAGAATTACTCGGTAGGGTGAATTTACAAGTCAAGGAATCGTGTTATAACCTCGTAACTAGACTGCGGATGTCTATGCACTTATGGCGAATGATAATACTATTAAATCTATGAAAATGTGCACAAATGCAAAAATATATTTAGAAACTTTGTAAATAACTATAATAAATAATTTTTCATACCATATCAGTCATACAATTGATATACTTTTATTCCTACTTAAAAGTCTGACCCCTTGACAGCCAAACTACTCGTGAAAATTGATATGATGAGCTTATCACTTTGTCTCTATAAAATTGGAACATTTTTTTGGTTGAATTAAAAGTAGCCCTTATTTTTGCAATTTCGCTAAATTCATGAATCCTATATAGATTTATTCGAATCTTTAACATCTCATCTTCAGAATTAATTCATTAAATTTCTTATCGAAAACTCCTTACACCCGATATGAATGTCGTGATGACGATCAACGTGTTCAAAATGGCGCTATAGTTATACAGCGCAGCGTATAGTACAATAAAATATAAAAATCATTCCTACTTTGAAAGAGACACTGCTTGGGTCTCCGTGTTTCCCAACGTGCGTAGTCTAACCCCTGTGGCACCTGTTTAGCGATACACGTATCCGAACCGTCGATTCCAATTCCGAGACAAAGGAAAAAATACCCTCGACGAGCGTGACACGTCATTTCCAACACGAGAAAAGTCTATCGACGTACCCTGCACGTCGTTTCGGAGTAAGTGGTTAAAGTTCGCGAGAGTCGTGTCGGTTCGGGTCATCGAGGGACCGATTCCCATCTCGACGACGCGCGTCACTGTCTAAACGAACGCGACACCCGGATACGTGTTAACGAGAAGCGGCTGCGGTAATCACCGGTCAAAACGCGTACGAACCCGAAGAGATTAAATATGAATACGGACATTCCCGTGGCCGGGGCGAGTCACGCTACCGTTCCAACGCCCGGAAGGGAATCCATTCGGTTGATGCCGGCGCGGCGACTAATATCGGCTCGTCCGTCGGAAGGAAAGGAAAATTTCCGTCTGTCCCTCGAGACGCCTCCGTCCTCTGGCCGCGACAACCCGATCGATGCCCGATCCGACTATTCGCAACTTAATTAATGGCTCGTCGCTGTTTTACGGATCAGAAGTTCCGTCGACTACCGATCGAGTTACCCCCGTGGCTAATGGAGGAGCGAGACCTTTGCTGCCTCTTCTTCTCGATGCGCGTGATTAACGACCGTCCACGATACACCGACGTCCGCCACAGAAATCGCATCGGCGCGATCGATTCTTCTTTCGTACCCCGAGGAGGGGTGGGGCGGGGGGGGGGGGGGGGGGGTGGTGTTTGGGGGAGAAAACATGGTATTTTTAACAGAGGAGTTTCTTTGTCTAGCATGACGTTGCTGCCCTTGTAGAATACAAATAAGATAAATAGGACTGTGGTGGCACCTCCTGTCCTCAGTACTAGAGGAACACCGCGCGTTTCTCACAAATGGTCGGTCCGCCTAACATTCGTTTTTTTAAGCCATTCCCGACCGACCTACAAACATCCCGGCGTCTAAGACACGGGCCTGCTAGCAGAGATGGGCGGATTTGTTTCGTTTCCCTCGTTGGAAAATGTTCAAAAGAGGAAACGAGACGAAAATACATATCAGCGAACTTCAGATTTATTCGAAGCCTAGGGTTTTGTCCATCACTGTCTGCTAGGTAGCCTTACTGACGGGTCTAATAGCAGGCACAGGACGAAACACTCCCTTCGTTCCCTTCTCTCGCTCTCCCCTTCATAGAGCCCCCACCACAGGACCTTAGTTTGATAATGACAATTAATGTTACAAACAGAATTCTTCCACCAGTCATTTCATTTAGACATTTCATTTAGTCCCACAAATATTCGTACTCTCTTTGTCTATTCAAGAAATTTGCTTAAATTGAACGGTAGGTTTGATGTCTCCAAGTGTATGTTTGCGTAAATGTTGCATAAATGAACATTCACTTGGTAATATAAAAACTATTACTTAATTTAGTGAAACTTCTTCAATAGACATAGAAGGTACGAATATTTATGGGATTGACTGTACCTAACCATCCACACTCGACATACGACCTCGGATGTCTCAGAAATAATTCTCTGCAACAGCTACCCCTAAATACACCCTTCTCCGGTCCACTCGAAACAACCCTGTCCCCTAAAGTCGCGACACTTGCTTGTGTTTCGAATCTAAAAAGAACACCCAGCTTCCGCCGCGTCGGCGGAAATGTGCAGCTTCAAAGTCGCGCTCATCTATGAAGACCAGAGCTCACCCCAAACTCACCCCGCCGCAACACGCCCGCGCGATTTTTTTTTCGCATTCCTTCCACTCTAACTAGCACGGCTCGGAACATCGGGAATAAAAAGATAGCCGCGCGTGCTGCGGTACTCTTCTTCTCCGAGTATAACCCCGCAAAACCCCGCGGAGAGAGCATGTGGCGATCGGTAAGCGTGGCGGATATTAATTGGATCGATCGCGGGGCACGACTTTCTGGAGAAAACGATGGGAAGAATCGCGCGTACCGTAAGTGTGCAGGAGCCAAGGCTCGCAATACTTGCGTGGTAAAAACCTTATCTCCGGATGGCGCAACTTGCCGTTGGCTGCACCGTGATTAATAGCTCGCCACCGTCGCGAATCGCTGGAAGAAGAGGGGATGTGGGAACGGATGAAGTGGCCTGGAGAAAGAGAAGGCGCGGAGATTAGTATATACACGAGGCGAAGTTAGTTCACGGAACGGGATATTAATCGAGGGTCCGCGGTCGTTAAATGCCAGCGCATTTCATCGTTGTCCTACCGTTACGGCGCGCTCTCCCTTCGCGAATAAATCTGCGTTAGGGATACTTGAAACGGAATCATCCCCGGTGCTGTTTACGTTTCTTCTTCTCAAGCGACAGCTGGGGAAACACGAACCGGCTGGAACATCTCGTCTTGATAAAGCATGCGTAATATTCTTTGGTAATGAGAGCAAGCTGTCTTGACTCTGTTTTTCGAATGCTAGTTTGGCCGCGATTCGGACGCATTAACAGTTTAAGGAGGGAAATAGGTTTGGTACTGCGTTTTTTTAGTGATTCCCATGAATTTCTATAGCAAGAAAGAAATGTATGTAATTAAATGAAACTTTGAGACATTTTACACATATGTTCAGGTAAATATTGTAATTTTTTTTGGAAGCATTTCCTCGGCAAATATGAAAGATATCAGCTGCCATCCATCGGAGGTCACCATCATTCATTCATTTTTTTATTTAAAGTGCGTAACTTATTATACAAAGTTCTTGCACTACTGCTTACTTATTACTAGCTTATTCCCATTCTTCTTATCATCGTCTTACGTGACTCCCCTAAAGGAAACTATCTGCTCCAGGATATGTGTCGCGACGAACGTTGACTCGTACTACTAGAGTTTGCGACGCGCCATCGATAAAAACGTGTCACGAGGCAGGTGAGAGGAGTTACGGATTTACATGAAGATTTAGATGTTTATTCTGTAGATAACAAACGTCATAGCCCTCGAAGGTTTCGTGCCATTGAGCTTTAATTGCCATACTATGTATTAATCGTCAAATTTTATAAAGTTACGTTATGCGTCTGGGTCCAAGCTCTGTGTCGCGACGAACGTTGACTCGTACTACTAGAATTTACGACGTCGCGCTATCGATAGAAGTGTTTCATAAAACAGTTGAGAGGAGTTACAGATTTACATAACAATTTAGACGTTTATTCTACAGGTACCAAACATCCTAACCATCGAAGCTTTTGTGTCATGCTTCCGTGTTTCTTGAAATGTATAATTATTACTTCAATTATTGCACTGAACCCATACATCACAATACAATTACATCTATTCCTCTTGCCATTACTTTGCCTTCCATAACTTCTTAATTTTGGCTTAGTTAGCGTCACCGCTACTCTGTACATTACATTTACATTAGTCTTGTCTTTGGTACACGTCTGTTGGGGCCCGCTGGCCCCCCTCTAGCTCGGGTACCTCGGGGTTGCTGAGCCCGCACTTTAGCTACAAACACCGCTACAGCCGCTGAGGACGGAGGTCACCATCAAACCTTTTATGTAAAAATAATATAATCGCGTAGCTGTTTCGCGCACATTCTGGAGGCCGCGGTTCGCGAAGGAAATCAATGGGGATTTAAATTTACTTTAAAGACATGTATTTCTTCTATAGGAACCTAAATTCCCCCCTAAAAAAATTGAATATTGCATTTTTAGAGGTGTTCGAACGAAAGAGCAGAATTTGTTGCCATTTTTGTATATCGTTTTTCGCAAAAAAAGGATACTTTAAACAATGATATTACTAGATTCTTATAGAAGAAGGATGTCTTTAAAAGTTAATTCAAGTCTCCCTTGATTTCAGCTGAAATTTCGGCTTCTACAATGTACCCAAAACAGCTACGTTTGATGGTGACCTCCGATGGTTGCCAACTGATATCTTCCATATTTTTCGAAGAAATACTTCCAAAAAAGTACAATATTTACTTGAATATATGTATAAAATGTTCTCAAAGTTTCATGAAATTATATAGATTTCTTTCTTGCTCAAAAATTTACAAACTTCGCGCACACGTAAGAATTGAAGAGATTGAAAATCAAGTGACTTTTCAATCAAGACAAGAAGCTTGTATTTATCGATCGTGAACAGCCCTAAGCGACGATAGAACAGAAATATTGAATACAAAATGTCTCAATTGTATCATTTACATTTAAAAAATGTAAAAAAGCAGCTATGTGATGTAAGTGCGTCAGTAAAGTTGAGCGCGTTACTTCGACAGTCAGTGACTGCAATATCACGATTGTCCATAGCGTTCGAAATGTACTTTTCGTCAGAAAATCTCGGTAGCAGGATCGCGCTGCTTCGGACTCGAACGGTTAATCGAGGGATTCTTACCCTCCTGGGAACGTCCGCGGATCTACTCCCTCGGAACGCGAATTATCACTGTTTACGTGGCGCTTCGAGTAATTTTTCAGTGGTGGATCCGCGAATTGGTTCTCTCCGCGCTTGGTCGGAAGGAAAACCGAGCCGAATCGATAGAGCGAGCGAAACGAGCGATGCTTGGGCGGTTGGGAAATCGTCTGGGATGCTAGCAGGGAACGCATAGGACGGAGAAAGGGCGAGAGTGCGTAGAATGCGAAGAGGAGGATAGGGGTGTGGAATTGGAAGGGTAACTAATGGACGTTTTACGGCGTCAATTATACACCGTCGTAAAATATGAATAATTGCTCGAGATTATGGCCGCGCAAAATTTCCGCGGGCATCGCGAGTCGTAAAGTATACTGCGAAGGATTAAAAGCGAGGGACGCCTAATCGAGGTATATCCGTCGCGAAACCGAGCCGCTTCGATTGCTCGAACCGGTGGATCCGTGTTGTTTTGTCGTGGAGGCTTGCCCATTGGACAGGAGGGAACTTATGCGCAAAGATAAGACCGCTGGGAAAATTGATATCTCTAGTCTCTATGACTATCGAAGTCCAATGCTCGAGTATAAAACAGACGTGCATGCCTCTGGGGCTCGTTTCTTGAAAAGGTCAGTTTATGGTCCCTTGCGAGCATACAGTACGTAAATTTACTGCTGGGTTTACCAGCTCCATCTGCTGAAACGTCTCGTACGTCTCTCATCGCGTCAAAATTGAAGGGTGAATTTTCGTTTACGTTGAACGTACTCATTTTCCACGTTTCATTTTGCACATAGAGTTCCTTAAGCCTAGTTAATATTTGGATTCCCACTCTAAGATAAGTCTACAGCGGAACGCTTTTACTCGAGGTGAACTGCATTATTAATACGGTCAGTGTTCGCCTTCGAAGCGGCCTACCCGATAGGACAGGGGATGTAAGTCGTGTACGGGCCACGAACACCGAAGGCGTTACGATGCCAAATGTAACACTCCCCGGTGGCTTTCATACTTCTGCTACAGGTGTTAGTTAACCCTCTGGTTACTCTATTTTATTATTCGTCTACCGACCGCAGTGTGTGGACAGTATATTTCTGGCTCTCGGAGAACCCCATCCTAGAGCATACAATAAACAAATCTATTTGTCTAGTGGTTTCCTGTTGTTCTGCTCCAGGGTTCCACCCTCTCCTGGTGTCTCATGCAGCCTCGTCAGCAACCACCTAGTTACTCCTTAGCGTAATTTGTTTACCTACCTGCACTGTACTCTGTAAACACTCTGCATTTCTGGCTAAATGCTCTTAAAGGGACACCGTCACATGTAATTAACAAATCTATGTACCTCCCTATGTATCTATGTATCTAGCTCCCTGTTGCTCAGTTGCGAGCAACCTCTTAGTTACTCTTTTGTATCGTTCATCTACTTCCTCGATATTTCGGATTGGATGTCTTTAGGAGGCCTCCGGGATAAAGCGTACAATAAACAAGTCTAACCATCTATCTATTTATCTACCATGTCCCTGTATTCCTATCTCTATTTCATATCTACTCAATATTCTGACTGGACGCCTTTAGGGAACTCCGCCACAAAGCATACAATAAACAACTCTCCATCTAGCTGATAGGTCCCTGTTGCTCGGTTGCAAGCAACCCTTAGTTACTCTTTTGTATCACTCATCTACTTATTCTACGTTTCTGCTGTCTTTAGGGAACTCCGCTCCAAATCATTTAATAAACAAGTCTATCCATCCATCTATTTATCTATCATCTCCCCGTATTTCTGTCGCAGGTGTATCCACCACAAACAACCCTCTCCTCCCCCAACACAGTTCTTCCCCTGACACTAAACCTCGTACCAGTTCCCCACCGACACCCAGCCATCGTTTTATCCCTCTGCTAACGAACTCCGGTCCACGCGGTCTCCCAGCCTCGCGGATCATCGAGACCGGAAATTCCGCGGATGCGTCGCACTCCAAGGAATCGCGGTGGACCGCGTAGGATCGAAGGACGTCCCCGTCGTGAACGCGGTTGAGGAATATTTCGGATTCTGGGATACGACGCTCCAAGACGACGCAGGACGCCCCGTGTCGGGGTAACCGCGTCTCCGACCGCGCGGATCGGAAGCGTAATTCGTCGCGGGGGGGTAAAGTAAGCCAGACCAATGGGAATTTCGGGCTGGCCGTGGCGAAATGACCCCGCAGCCGGCGCCCACGGAGCACGATCGCCGGAAGGACGAAACCGGTCCTCGTACGAGTTCGGTAACGGTACTTAAACGCATACGCCGATTTTAACAACCGGCTGCTGCTCCTGATTTCGCGCAATTCCCATTCACCTAGCGCGCCTGGTCGCCTCGCCATATGCGCAGCTCGAACACGGCTCGTTCCCGATTCCATCGCCCTCCTGGGCGTCTCCTGGTCTCTCCCGAGGGTCGCTTCCACTGATCGTTCTAGTTAGTGGACTATAGCGGGGCTCAAAAGTATTGGTCGCTTGGGTGAACGTGTATTTTACCTTCCCTAATACGTTTCATTCGATTACTTAGGAGGTGTTCTTCGATGTCCCTCGTTCTTTTGATCACCACTGGTACCTATCCAAAAGGTTAAATGCTCTCGGAGAACCCTCTCTTAGAGCACATAATAAACAAATCTATTAGGTAGACTGGAAAGTAATGTCGTTCATTTTTGTTTTTTTTTTTTTACATTAAAGTCAAACAAATTTGTAATAAATTTATCAACAGCCTTTTGTCATCTAGTATGAAAATGTTCAATTCTAGATCGATAAAAATCAATGAGTTGATGAGTGGTAAACAAATATTTAAAATTTCAAAAACGATATAGCTTTTCAGTCTACCTAATATTTGTCTAGTGGCTTCCTGTTCTTCTGCCTCAGGGTTCCAACTTCGGGAAATAAGAAATAGAAACACTTGATGTATTACAAAGTATTCGTTGTGTATGTAAAATCGCGAACCACTCTATTAGATAGATTTCGAGGGTCGATCTCTCAAAGCTGCGGATACTGTTCGAACCGTGAACAACCCTCTCAAGCTTTGAAGAGTCTGAAGACTCAGCCTTTGAGGTTAAGCCTCGAAGATTCAAGCTTTGCGTGCAAGCTTTGAGGACCCAGCTAACTCAACCTCTTCGAGGGTAATCCGTAAAGCTTTGAAGACTAACTTCACACATCGTTACCGTGAACCCCGTTTATCGATGGCTCTGCCATAGAAATCAACGAATTTATTTTAAATAACTCCTTCGAGGTCGCTCTCGATGCGCTTCTGTAACTCGCGGAAGATTAATCCGGCGAAAAGCATATGTTTAATCTGGGAAAATGGTGCATTATAAAAAAGAAGCAAGATGAATAAGAAGGTCGAGCGAACCGCAAGATCTAATCGATCGGGTCGCGTGCGAACCACGAGCCACGTGTTTGACATGCCTGCTCTATATTCTGATTAACTCGTCCGGCGACATTCGCTCTATGATTCCCTCTCAAAGACTGCCTCGCTCGACCTCGCGTACCTCCAAAATCTCCACGCGAATTCTACGAATTCCTCCCCACGCGCGCCTCCCCCGTAACCCCGATACTGTACCGCAGATACGAGTAAAATTCCCTGCAATAATTAATAAGTATTTCAAATTCTAATCCTGACTCGTCTGGCATCCCAAATGGATCCAATTTTCCTTTATTAACCGCGGACCGAATGTAATTGAACATAAATGAATTTTTTTAGGAAATTGGTAACTAGCACAAAATTATTTCCATGAGATCTAATTACTTTCTAATTACCTATCGCTCGCTAAGTGATTTCAGGTATTTGAGTTTTGCCTGTGTCTTTTTCTTTTACCTCAGTTCTAAACGGAACTAATCCTGTACTACAACAAAGATGGTACACGAAAAAATGTTAATATAATCAGTACGCGGAAGTGGCTACAGACTCTGTTAATAAAGTCAGCACCCACGCATCCAGCTTGCCTCTGCATATTGTTGGCCTGAATAAAAGAGGTCTCTGCTAACCTCGAAGGTGCACTCCCTCGCAGCGCAGGGCAAACGGTCCTAGCCATTTAAAATTTCAAATAAGAAGATTAGGTCTGAGACTGCTTCTCCGTGCTTCACTCTATCGATTCTCAATTTCCCCCGCGAGAGGATCATAATTGTGTTCATAGTAACGCATACGTCAACCCGTCTTGTGTGCGGCATACCACGAATACCCACGCCGCACGCTTTCTAGCAAATCAGATTAATTTCTATATTGGAGTGCACAGACTGTAGACGCACAGAGTGAAAGTAAACACTGACATTCATCCACGTAAATGCATCCACGACAATACGCAAACGAATGGACAGGGCTGGGTAGCACAAATACCGCTCTATGCATGTTGAAACAGCAATTTCCACGATTCTGGTCATGAAATTCATTTAAAAATCATTCTTACCTCGAGGGTCCTCGTTTGCGGATCCCCTCTGTTCCCCGTAAGGTGTGTAGTTTAATTAAACTCTGTTCTTTGGTCCTGACATATTACCTAGCGTTAAATATTTTAGTGTTTGTAAAAGTTTCGTCGTATATATAAAAAAAGTAATCTGTCTGAGACCTCGTTGACACGTTGAGCGCCACACGAATTTTTAAGGAAGTCCCCGTCAGGTCACGCGCGCTGTTTAGAAGCGCTGCTATTGTGGTACATAAATGCATCAATCTCTTCAGGGACGATTCTTTTTTCTTCTTTTTATTATTGACAGTAATTCTAACCATTAAAAACTAATCGTCCACATATGTGACCAAGGGCGTGAAGAGATTATTGACAATTTTGTAATAAATAAAGATTTAGTAAATTTTCAGTAATTACTTAAAGCAAGGTAAATTTTTTAGTTTTACATCATATTTTACACTGTCAGTCACCGATGACTTACGTGGCACTCAACGTGTTAAAAAGTAAAAGTGAAATCAACTCGATATAAATATTTTGTTCTAAATGAACCGTCACTGTATACCTTAATTTAGATCGCTTGTGGTACTCTCGAATACCTTTCCGTGGATGGGGGATCTCGTACCGCGAGCATCAGCGGTTTCGTTTCAAACGGTTCCAACCCGATAAGCGAATGAAGTCGAATCGTTAATTCAACGGGGTAATTAGCGGTGACGTTCGACGCACACAGGTCGTTGGAGCTTTTGTCGAGCCGAGACGTCATCATTGGAAGAGTCGACGTGTAATTTAATCGCACTACACGGTTTCGTATCCAGTGTTTGCGACGCCGAAGCGTGCTCGATGTCATTAATATCGACCTCCGGATTTTCCGCTCCGGTTGCTCGTTCCTTGGCACAGCGAACGGCGCTCGTTACGCGATGGAATCGTAAATCGACGTTACGAGCGTCGCCTGGTCGTTCGGCGTTGATTTCCTTTCCTGGCCTAGAGCCCCCCACGCCCCACCGGGATTGTGTCACTCTCTACGGCGAAATTTGGGTACCCGTCGCGACGTTGCATCCCCCGAAAATTTCGGCGTTCCCTGAAAGTTTCACCAGAAACGGTAGATTTCGTGGACCCTCGGCGCAAAACAAGGCATGTCTAATTTCGAGTGTTAAATTAAGGGATTTCGAGGGTTCCGTTGAGCCAGGAAGATATCACACGATCTCTAGGTACGTGTCCGAGCACATCGAACTTGCACCCCTTGGATTTAGCCGCAAGAAACGCGACCTCGTTCCCTCGAGCGCAAAACACACGGACTCAACTGTGTCACGCTATACTTTAAGCCTTTGCCTCGTTGCATCGAACGACGTAAATTTGTTCTTTCTGAATTTTTGTTCGCCTATTCACGGTCTTTACATTTGCGAACTTACATCGTCACAAGAACTAGTAGCACTTCCTGTATTGTAGACCGAGAGCTTAACAAAACCTTGCTCGAAACGCTATGAATTCTCGCAAAAATTGATGTCCTCGCGATCCACGCAACAATCCACTCGATTAAACTGAAATCCACGCCTCTGACAAAGTAAGTCTTCCGGCGTGCTTTCCAAAACTTCCTCCGACGTTCGTGCTTTAAATTGTCCATCGAAGGGGATCCGTGAGGGGGTAACGCGGAGGGAGTCGTCTCCGTTATATGGTTCGTGCGTCGTTAATCAGGGAAACGAGCCGGCCTACTTGCGCCCCAGCCAAAACGAGTTATCATCTACTGGTCGTTAGACGGTCATCGGCGCGGCGAAGAAACGCGAGCCAAATATCTTTCGACGTTTATCTCGTCTACCACCATTTTCCCTGCAGGCGGCTGGGCCGCGATCTTTCACAGGTTTTTATTTCCTCGTTCTTTTGTATCGCGAGGGTTGTTCGCGCCTTCTTCTGTCTCGAGTCGTCCAAGGTTTTACGGCCTTTTAATGGAGGCTGGATTCTACGACGACCGTAATCACCCGACGAGATTGTTGCCCGGTTCTCTCGCTTCGCTTCTGTCTGGTTCGCAGAGCAAACGAATAGAGGGTTCCCAACAGAGACTCTTGTTTCGTAATAATAAAACTGAAGTTATATGAAAGTCTACGAAAATGCTTTGCATAGACAGCAAATAGTGGTAAAAGTCCGTGGAACAATGTTCCAAAGATGCTAGAAAGCGTTAGGTGGTGCGAGTAAAGGGTTCCCAAAAGAAGCTCTAGAATCTTGTTTCGTAACAATAAACCTCAAGTTCTGTGATAGTCTACGAGAATACTTTACATACACAGCGAATAATCGCTAATAGAAAGGTCAAAGTGCGCGGGAAGGATGTTCCAAAGATACTACGAAGCGTCAGGTTTGTGGGATTATTCCAAAATCGGACGTGTTTCCGACAAGCGAAGTTCATCCCTTAATCATTCGGGGAGGAACGTGTATTTAGGTCGGGGCACGTTAAGATCGATGAAAATTTGGGACGGTTTCCCCATTATGTAACGCTTACGAGTCTGACGCAGTCGTCCCTTAAACAGGGTCGGCAGAGACGTTGCACAGGAAGCCTGTGTTTCAGGAAACCGTCTTGTGACATTTGCCCATAACCCCTTTCGCTGCATGTGTGTCTACAATACGTCATGCCTTTGAGAGCGACTGATGTAGTGAATGGTATTACACGGAGCAAAGAACACGAGACACGATGGCGATGGTTTAACCACTTGTATTCCTTGGAAACTAATCCTGGTTCGCTCGTAGACACGAATTCCGATCTCGAGTGTTTCCCAGGGATTATAGCTCAAGGGTATGGAAGTATCCGTTTTGGTTTTTTTACTCTCATACCAAGATTGAAAAATGCATTACTATTATTATATTATTGTTCCGAGGCAGCGTTTCGAAGGGCAGCGACGGAAACCGGAACAATCGCGCAGTGGCTCGACAAACCGTGGTTTTATTTTAACGAGCGACCGCAGCCCGCAACAGAGCGATCGGCGGTTTCGACGGTATACGGTGCCCCGTCGGTGCGTCATTGAACCCCGGGATTACGTCAATCTACGCTCACAAAGTTCGTCGGGAGGGTGGTCGGACGCGAAAGCGATCGTTCGTGGTGTTGGCAGCTCGTACAAATTGGGAATTAAACGACGACGGTGAGGCGCGAAAGGCAAATTTTCGATACCGACGGGGCTTCGGTTTTCGTTGCCGTTGATGAAACGAACAATATGCATGGAGGGGGGGGGGAGCAGAAATCGGCGCCATCCACGTTTCATGGCGAGAGTCTTATTTTGTGGGACGAGAACGTGTCTCCGTCTTTAAATTAGCCGATACTTTTCGATAATTTATTCCAGAGCTCTAATTCGTCGCGAAATTTATCAGAGTGGTCTACATCAAGGATAGAACGATCTGTCTTAGGGATTGTCTTGAAAGAGTGAAGACTCTTTTACTCGAATAAAAAATGAATCTAATATAGTCCGTTACTCAGAAGTTGGCGAGGCTAGTTATTGGCTGAGTCAATCACACCCACAAAGTTACTGCGTGTCGAGATAAACTCCGAAAGCAATAGTAACTCAAAGATATCCGGAGACTTGTTTCTGTTCTATAAAACATAGTCCAATTTTGCGCGAAAAGTATTGATTTAGAACGCTTATATCAATTGTAAACAAAATTACTGTCTAGAAATACAAAATCTGACGGAACGGTCTCAATACTTAAAAGAATCTCAAGTTCCACTTTGTTTCATCTCTATGCAGAACGAGTTCACGGAGTTCTACGATACGTATTACATGTAAACTGTTGATGATACGTTTCTATTCTCTTGAGAGAGATAAGAATTAGTGCAAGAGTATATACATCGATGCACTCCGTATTTAATTTTAGTGTAGTATTGGCAAGTTCCACGTACGATATTTCGTGAGAAACTAATAAAAATCGATTTTGGTTCACTACTTTAGGTACTTAAGTAACTTTCATGCAATGCTGATACATATGTATTTTGCAAGTATCCGGATTCTTCTGAGCGGTTGTGTACGTGAGAAAAATGATAGAGTTCGAGATGCATAAGATACCTGCGCTTTGTATTTAGTCGACAATCCAGCGTAGATTATGACTATACAGTGTTTCTCGAAAGAAAGAGGACTCCTGGGGAGACAAAAGCGGACCGAACGTCGAGAGACTCTCTTGCCTCGGTCTCCTCCAGTTCGTAGGTACCTCAGCAAATCCCAAGCAATATACAATACGTGTCCCGAGACTAGTCGTACGTTTAATTTTGGTTGTTTCCCCGCTTTGACGACTTCCATTCGAAGTAATCGGCCAAAGTCAACCGTTCGCCTATATCTGTCGAATAAAACCCGAAAACCGAGGGTTTCGGATGCAATCTTCGGGCACGCGCGAGCTTTCGACGGTAACGACGGGACCGAGTAGGACGCAAGAAACATTTTGGTTTCTCGGGGGGTTGGTTATTCACCGCGACAATCTGTCCGGTAAATTGCATCGGGCCGGGGGTTGCGACTCGACGGATTCGTGACCCGTTTCTGGAATTCTGGAGATCAGTCGAATCGTCGTCTCGCCCGTGTCGCGTCCTGACGGTTCGATTCGATTGGAGTCGATCTCGCGGTGTAAACACGCCGAGAGGGTACACAGAGACGTATTTGCGATTAAATTCGATCACGATTCCGCTATCTCGTCGTGGAAGCAGACGGCACGGTCGATTAATGATCCGGAAAAACGATAATTCGTCTCGAAGGTATCGGGAGACCGATTCAGGAGGACCCTCTCTCTCCTCCCTCTCCGATCTCTCCCTCGTTCGTTCGACCTACACGTCGAGAGGCTTACGCCGCGCGCCCTGGAATCCCGTCCTAAGGATTTCGATACGGAACGAAACTCCAGATTAATTTACCACCGAGCGGAACTAGCGAGAACGGACGTAAACGAGGCCATAAAATTTCGGAGTTCGACGAACGGATACGGAAAGCCGGAGATACTTTGCTCGATTCCCTTTCAGAGCGAAAGGCAAACGTTTGCTAGGAGGAAGCTGTCGTGCGATGAAACCGAGTCATTGAAACGCTATCGAAGGTCAGATTATCCGATCCTTCAAATATTAACCCTTTGCACTCCAAGCAATTTGTCTATATGTAGGTAGTCAACTCCAAGACCATTTTTCTTAGATTTCTGAGTTCTACAATGGCCACAAAAGACTCTTTGTAGTTTGTTATATTATACGATTTTTTTTTTTAGAATTTTACATTTTTATTAATCAAGCGTAATCATACACAAATAATAATAGTTTAATGGAAATATTGTCCTTCGTATGATGATTTATATGAAGTTGTTTGAGACAAATAATGGGAAACTAACGTATTTTTTAACACTATCGTTTAAGAATGTTGATCTTATAACTAATTGAATTTAGACACCCATCGCTTGTTAAAACTTAATGATAAATCGTGGGCAGTGACACTGGCCTTAGGAGTGCAAAGAGTTAACCGAAGATTTTTCTAGTTGCAGCTTGTATACTATAATTTGTCTGATCATAACAAGGTCCGAAAGGAGGGTGTTCATGCTCAAAATTCATGCAGCATCCTTTAGAATGTCTCCCAAGGAACAAAAAATGTCTGTATCACTTTCTCGAGAAACAATGGGAAAGTTGTCAAAAATGCGTTCAAAATATGAATGTGATGATAACGGAACTTACGTATGCTTTACATTTCGTCGTCTTCTTCTTCTTCAGATGTCGAACCGTCTTCGAAATAAGTATTAAGGAACTCAGCAGACAGATGAATTGAAGCTTGAAATCGAGCAAATCCAAAGTACCATATAATCATGGCTAGGTACATGGGAACAGCAACCAACAACGCGTACTCCGGCTTTGCTTCCATATGAGTGTGCAAGTATGGCTTCCAGTGCGGTTTTACTTTTATCAATTAGTACATATGCAAAGTATTTTAAACTATTTGAATGTCGTGAATGCAGTTTCGTTTGAAGTAAAATGGCGTTAATTGGTTCCACATCAATCTGGTATTTGTTAAAATCAATATTGTACGATGGTACTGCGACTTGAAATTCAAAATCTCCGCTGTCATTTATATGGTCGGCGTAATAACCAAGTGCTTGCTTCATTTGGTATGTTCCACATGCATATAAGCAAAGATCGTTGTAAGTTAATCTGGGGAAAAACTCTAATTCTGTAACTTCCGTACGTTGGAATTGTGCCAAAAAAGAAAACAGATCTGATTATTTTAGTTACAATATCTCTTTTCTCTGATCTTTTCTTTAACAACTTTCATTTAATCCTATTATTTACTTTTTATATTATATATATTTTATTTATTATTATTTATTATTCTTATTAATCATTTTTAAGACGTTTCGATACTTTCGATTAAGTTATTTTGAACCGGGTGATATTTTCCTTGCGGATCGTGGCTTTCGATTCTCTGTAGTGGAAACTCGGAAACCATTAACAGTTGAACAAGTTAATGAATTGAAATTCATTAAAAAATATCAATATAATGTCGAACTAATCGCAGGACGTAGGTATATTTTACATTTCGTCGTCTTCTTCTTCGGATATCGAACTATCCTCGAAATATTTAACGACTTTTTATACGTCCTGCGATTACTGCGATTAAGTTCCGTTATTATCATATTCATACTTTGAACGTATTTTTGACAACTTTCCCATCGTTTCTCGGGAAAGTAATACCGACATTTTTTGTTCCTTGAGAGACACTCTAAAAGCTCCTGTATGATTTTTTCATTTCCAGGCGATGCCAAAAATGAGCATTTCTTAACAGCCTCCTTTGATTATCTATCCATCTCGTTCTTACGATTCGATGCCGCTACGCGTTGGGGAGGGACGGTACGCGACGCGAATTAGCTTCGAAGAGCACTAATGGCTCGCTGCGAGCAGAAGGTTTGAATTAGTCCGAGGCTTTTTAGGTAGGGGGAGTAGGAAAGGTCGTATCTAAATCCGAGCAAGACCGTAAGGGATGCAGGTTGGACGGTTGGAAAGGGGTCGAAGCATACCAGGGCAAGGACGTACGCTCGAATGGGACGGTACGGGCAGCAGGTATAGTAGGTATAGTAGGTGGGCTGGAAGCTGGGAGCATATGGTTAAACCGTAATGGTAGAGGTGATATATTTAAACCCGGCAAAGTTTGGTGCTTGGCTGTGCGAGGGGGCCGGTGCTAGGGTGTCGGGCGTGCCTCGCATAAGTTTACATTATCTTACCATCCGATAGCAACTATACCAGCCCAAGCTCTCGCGGATCGAGCCAAGAGGTCGAGAGAATTCCACGCTCTCGGAAAAGCATCCCCTTTCCCTCTTTGCCTCTACCTCGATCCTCGGCTGTCACGCCTACCAGTCGACGTCGAATTATCGATAAAGCGAAACAATAGGAACGGATGCATCGTTAGCGACGTATTTGACACGGTTAAAGGATACCCTAAACGACTAGGACTGCGCCACGTTCCAGAGAGCTTACAAGTCTCGGGAAATTGGCCATCCGTCATGGTCCTGTTCCGTCGTTTAAGATTTTAGCACGTTACGACGAAACACCGTCTATTATCCTCGTATTCTCCTGGTTTCACTTGTGAATGTATCGATGCTCAACCCGTGACGGATTCATTTATTTTCAGATGAAACAGAAACTACTTTTAATCTACTTTTAAACTTCGTGTTGTTGAATATAAGAATCCGTTAGTTACATATCTTCTGTTAATTGTTTTACGTAATTGAGGGTAGGCTTGAGTAAAGTTGAATGAGTTATATCGTATCATCTAACGTTTTGCGTTAAAATAGAGGAACGTTATAAATATAACACATTATAACACAGTATATACACCTATATAACTAAATTCTTAGAATTTATATTTATCCAATCGTGAATTTATTACGCATTGACTGCGTTAGTTTAATATTTAACAAGATGTCACATATTATTTGCAACGTTCAATTTGTGTAAGTTTTACACATATCATTTAATTTTAATGTTATATAATTTGTAATGACAAAATACTGTAGGTAATGAACATAACAATTATGTTAAAGCTACGGATTATTTGTTTTAGTTTCTTAACGAGATATTTGTGTTATCATTAGACTGCGGATCTTTATGCATTTATAGGAAATTTTAATGTGGAAGAATCTACAAAATGCAAACAATATGCAAGAATATAAAAAAGATTGAAAGTAAAGTTCGTGGTATAATATTTGCAAAATAAAATAAATTCCTATTTAAGTTCAATATTTGTAGGCACGCTCGCGAATATTTTATTTTGCATAACGAATGGTTACGTTTTTAGATATAACACATATTTTCAAGTTAAAGTTACCAACATTTTGTGTTGATCTATTGGTACGGTCAGTTCCATGAGTATTCGTAGCCTCAATGTCTATTGAAGGAATTTGTCTAAATTAAATGATGGGCTTAATGTTTCCAAATAAATGTTTCATAATAAATACGAACATGAATAAACTTTACACATGTATATACTTATAACGGAAAATTTATGTGGAAACATGAAACCTATCATTTAATTTAGACAAATTTCTTTAAAAGGCAAAATGAATACGAATACTTATAGGACTGACAGTATGTTGAATTAACACAAAAATATTGATGGACCTTTTAGGCCATGTGATTTGTGTTGAATTAAACCCAACATTTTCAACAGTGTACGTAGTACCGTATCCTGAAACATTTGATACCCGTCGAATAGCCGAAGTAGGTTCGAGAATATTTACTTCGATAACAAAATACCACCCCTGCTGGAATCACCAATCTCTAAGTTTCTTTCAATTTCTTCTCCGACGTTCCCTTTTATTCGAATATTCCTAAAATACAATTCTCAGTGTCTTCCCCAGCTAACACGGAAAAACTCTGTCTCGTTTCCCGTTTGGTTCGCGTTCGAGGTCCTGCGTCTCGGGCAACCTGCAATTTCTTACCCCCTTATCCGAGGTCACGAAACGGCGCACGCGGACAAAACAAAGGGGCCGAGTTTAGCGGACTTCCACGAAGGAAAGTTCGAAATTTCTCGGAGCCCCTAAAGCGGCCAGAGATCGCCGCTCCCGACAAGTTTTATCGACGGAATCCAAAGGTAGGGATCTCGACGGTAAACAAGCCCGGCGCTCGTTCGGATCTGATTAAGGGTTTACGTGGAAAGTAATACACCTAACGAGGCGAAGCACGTAATTACGCAATGGCGTGTTGGGAAAGTATACCCCTTCGCCGCGGTCATTCGGTCGGGTTCTGTTCGTCGCGTGATAGCTTCTCTCTTTGGCGTCGAATCGACTATCGTTTCAGCTCGAAACGCGAAACGAGAGGAAAGTCAAGTCCCGCGACGAATCGCTGAAACGAAACCAACGCGGATTGCGAAACGGGAGGGTGGGTGAAGAGGGAGAGAGAAACCAGGCAGGGACGCGTCGGTTCGCTAAGCCTCTTAGCATATTTCCTCCAAGTTCTCTATTGTTATTGCGACGTATATTTTTATTGTATTAATTATCCCCTGATCCTCTTACGGAGTTCGAATTAATTGGTTATTTCATAATAAGAGAGAAACGACGTGCGAACGGACGAACAGAGCCGGTCGAGAGAACAAAGGGTAGGAAAAGTAGGGGGAGAAGACCAGGGGCTGATGGTACGCGAAACTGTTTGGCTTATAACCAACTTCCGCGACGGTTCTTGGCTGAAGGGACTCTCGACTCGATTCCAACGGATATATACTCCCTTCTCGTTTAATGCGACTGGCCCACGAGAGGGTCTCGAGGATTCTTAAATTTCCGCTGCTACGTGGGGTAACGAGTGATCGAGCGATCGCTGGATACCATCAAACGTGTGCTCTGCATTGGATCGCAACCCTAATTACATTACTGGTCACGCGTAATGGCTCGCGTGCGTTCCTCGGACAGAAACCGCATTTTCTCTGGAAAGCTGCGATCGCAGAGCGGATAACGCGCAAGCTATTTCCCTGGAAGAAAACGCGCACCGTTCTCCGTCCACCCCGACGTCGGGAGAAACGGCTTTTACGTAATTTGCCGCGTTTCAACGGCAAATTATCCTACCGAGAAAACTAATAGATCGACCGTCAACGTCCGAACGCGAGACTCGTTACGTTGCGCTCTCCGTTGGCACGCTTCCGAGTATTGCTGCGTTTCGCTGCGATGACTAGGCCACAAACTATTCGCTGGGTTCCAAAAGTATCAACGAACAGAGGAAATTAGATTCATGGGAAACGCGCGAGTGCTTCCCTTGCTTCGTCATTTATTTTGGGATCACGCGTGTTTTTCCGATCCGATTTCTGTACCACGAGTCTCAGGCATTATTACAGGCTAAGATGTAAACTACATTTCGGTATTCATGAAGTCAAGAGCCAGGGAAGTTTTAAACTCGGTCTACTCGAGCTCGTACTCCTACTCTCCAACGGCGCGGTCGATGCATTTATCGTGATTGAATTAAGATAGTTTCGTGTGTTATTTAGACCCCTCTCCTCAATTTTTCAGGTGACATTAACCTATTAACTGCGAAATTTTCGTTGCGGTTCCGTTCAAATTACAAACGAATTTCGAATGTGTTCGCTTGTTGTAAAGAAATAAAGTACAGAATATACAATCTGTACTACACGCTATTGACTGATATACAGGATGTTCGGTAACTGGTGGTGCAAGCGAAAAGGGGATGAATTCTACCTGAAAAAATAAGTCGGAAATATGCAACAAAAATTGTTCGCGCAAGGCTTTATTTTCGAGAAAATCAACTTTGAATTTTCGCTGGGTACGGGTGCACTTGATCTTGTTCCGGATCTCGCTGTAGATCATTGTCTCGATGGATATTACCGCAGTTTATCGCAAGTGGATTTACGGCGGTTCGTTTTTATCGTAACGGAAAATTAGGAACACGTAATAACGCACCTAACGAAAGTATGTTCCCGGTTGTTGTATGTAGACATAATGACAGACTGATAGATACTGATAGTATTTGACAATAAAAATCGGATAATAAGATAATAGGTAAGAAAACATTTCCGTGCCATTGGAAGTGTTTAACAACATAACTCCAATCGAGACAATGATCTACAGTGAGATCCGTTACAACGGGACACAATCAAGTACACCCGTACCCGGCAAAAATTCAAAATCAATTTTCGACTTATTCTTTCATGAAGAATCGCCCCTTTTCGCTTGTACCGCCAGTTGCCGAACACCTTGTATATATGTAGAACGAAAGTAAACTGGCAGGCGTATCAAATATGTTTCTGTGAGTGGTGTATGTAAAATTCCAAAATTCCCAAATGGGAATCGTGACAGCTAATGGGTTAATAGAGCAGCCCTTTGCACTTCCGTTCTCATTTTTTTTCTTACACGAAACACGCCCGATAAACACGTGAAATAAATAAATACTTCCTAGCTCGAAAGTCTACGCAGACCGTGGCACAGAAATTAACCTAGAGGGTTAATCGGCGCGAGGGAGTCGTTGGCGCGGCACGAGCCGACTATTTACGAGAACGTAGAGGAGAAAGAATCAGGAGTAACGACGGACCTCCGCTCGCGAGAGTCCTGCGAAAGGTGCAGGTACAGGTGCAACTGCAGCACGACGCGTTAGGTCCGAACCCTCTAAATCGTCGTGCACGACCTCCGAGATATTACCGTGGCACACGCTGGGAGGGGTAGCTCGGTATAAATTGCATCGTGTGGTCGACGAAGCGCGGTCGAAATTGGGGAAATTAAGTTCGCCGAGTATAGAGCCAGCCAGGCTATACTGTTGCCACTGGCGCACACAAAGAGAGACCGCACTGGCATGTGGTTCCGTGTAACCTCCGATGTCGATACACTCTCGGGTCAGCTCGGCCGGCAACGAGTAGACAGCCCGGCCCAGGGATCCATCCCACGCATCGGATGTTTGCATACGCCGCTAAACAGCCACTCGCCATTCGACGGATTCCACGAACAGGGGAATCCGCCTTGCTCTTGACGACCGAAAGCGGGACATGAGATATTGAGAAAATTCACGATCAGGACGCGTCGTGCGGCTCACTTCGAACCGGTGCCGCGGCGATGCACAAGGTGCTACGATTAAAATGCTTCGGAGGATCTAAAACGTTCGGAATAACAAAGTTTCGGATTCTCGAATCTGAATAGAAAGGTATTAAGAAGATATACCTACATAGGAGAATTCAAGACACATATATGTAGGATTACACTCATTCGGGACGCACAAAACACAAATCGTTTTCCGTAACCGTGTGTCGTAATACCCCTAAATCGTTCACCATGTTCGTTATAAAATCGTCTATCGTAATCGGAATTGTAATCGCACATACTCGTTCTCTCGTAATTATGTTCTAACGCCGTACCGCTGTTGCGTCCTTTTTATATTCGCGGGCGTCGAACGTTCTCGAATTTTCGCGTTTCTTTGCCTACGTACACACACACACACACTATACAATTGTATTGCCAGGTCAACGCACTTCGGTGCCGCGCAATCAGCCGAGGTTTTTGTCGCTGTTCGACGACCAACGCTCACACGTTTTTCTTAACACTATTTACATTCGTGTTCCTTTACCTCAGCTGATCGGCGGTCTAACGCTCGCATCCTACATATATTAAGTTGTCTGGAAAATCCATGTTGATTTTTGGTAGATGGTACAGGTCTGAATATATCGGAATGGTTGAAAACAAATTACATGTATACATCTCTTAACACTTTCCCTGCGGACGAAAATAAGTAGCCGTTCGCTAGGAGCTGCAATTACGATATTTTTTTTAATGAAAAGTTTCTAATATGATTTTTTGAAAAACATATATTTGTGGTAACTTATTTTATATACAATATGATTGCCGAACAAAAAAAAAAAATGAAAACTGAAAAATAATAAAAACAAGCATATATTTTCAATTGGACGCACATGTGCGTCATCCGCAGCGAAAGTGTTAAAAGGTGGAAATGTTGTGAAAGAAAATGGTACCTATGTAATTCAATAAATATATAGATCAAACTTTAAATGTGACTTTGAATTTTCTTGAAAAATTGGCACGAATTTTTTGGGGAAACTATTATCTTTGAGAATTTCTTGAACAGAAACTTTCGAGTTTCGTTCTAAAAACGTTTGTCTGTCTTAATAAGCATATTTAGATGAAGCTTGAGTAATTTTTTTATACAAAAATAGTGGCGATTATGATAGATACAGGCGATGTACCTCCTAAAAATTGACTGTATCTATTATAATCTTCACCGCTTTTGTACGAAAATATTACTCAACCTTTATCCAATTATACTTACTACGATAGACAAAGGTTTGCAAAACAAAACTCGAAAGTTTCTCTTAAAAAAATCTTAAATATACGTGTGTTTTGAATTCTCCCAGTTAGATCCCCCTTAAGAGTCTGTACCGAATCCCATCCACCCTTCGAGTTCACCAATTTCTGCCGCCAGAATCCGACGAATAACCTCCTCACGCTTCGCATATTGATAAATGACCGTCCCGATTTTCATACATTATGCGTGTCACAGCCGTACATCGTCCCCGAGATAAAAGAGGAGCGTTCGTTCGCGAATTCGACGGCCTCCGATCCGTCCGCTGGAGCGCGTGTTGGATGGACCGCCGACAATGGATCGTTCCGAAACGCGTTCCTGGTGCTCTGCCAATTTTCCCCAAAGTTGCAAACCGATTCAGAGAGGGGGAATTTTCCAGTTGAAACGATGACGCCGCCAAGAATTAAAAGCTGTTTGAAAAATATTTCCCTTTTTGCATTCGCTGGTACATTTGCTCCGCGACGAGGGGAGCAAAGGGTTTACTTTGGTGCTCGGTGGAGGTCCGATCGTGACCCGGATTCGAAGGAAAATCAACCTCCCCTAGGGCTCGAATCGACCACTTGAATGGCGTTCTAACTACCAAAACTGTTAACGGCACGCTCGCTCGCGGCAACGCGTTATGAATCGTTTAATTTCGTTCTATTCTTCGGCCGTGCCCCGACCCCCTCGATTTTCATACGAATTCCCGAGCCCTTCGGTCCGTTCGAAAATTCCTCGCCGCGAGCCACGGCTGAATTTTATTTCATCGATGGACGTTCGTTCGCTCCCGTTTCCAACAAACTCGCCACGAATTTTTTATGCATCAGCCGTTCTAACCCTGCGGTGTGTCCAGACGAATCATCCTGCGCGACACTTCCGAAATTCCCGGCTCGATCGTCTCCTTCTCAGGGGATCGCGGCTAGGCGCATTTGTTCCCTCCTTTCGATGACAGAATTTTCGGATGAAAGCCGAGAGTAAAGTACGAAATATCGAAATTTATTTCGTGCGAATAAAGTTAAAGTTTCTCGTCAATGGAGTCGGGACACTGGTCAATATTGAAGTACTCCCCATACCCAAGAACAACGAATCTAACGACAACACGAATCGTAGGATCGAGAATCGTGGATTCGAATCTCCGTGCCTTACTTTTTGTTAACGAGAATTTTCGATAACCTTCCTCCATCGCCACGCGTAATTTTCATTTTTATTTTCGTTTTCGCTGGGGTATACAGTGTGTCCCGTAACTGGTACTACAAATCTCCCGAGTTTCATCAAGTAACAAGTGCCATCGCGAGAGTAGAGTTTACCGATGGCCGTTGACTCCGTGTCTGACCTGTATCGTCCTATTCTACTGAACGCTGCAAACCCATTCGATTTCGAATCTACATACGAATCTCGTACTTCTTCCTCCGCGATCTAACAATGCTTACGTGTTCCAGAAAAATGCATCGAGCAAAATAATTCCATACTTCTTTTGGAATATATAGAATAAATTTTCTTTCATACGACGCTGCATTTTCGAAAAAAATAAATTTGAACAACACATACTCCCGATTGCTGTATTTCAGAAACTGAAAGGCCTGTTCGATAGGCATAAAAAGAAAGCAAAATCGATGAAAGAAATATCACAATGTGAACAATGTTTACAAACATTGCAAGAAGCACGGAGGTACTCTCCTACTCGGAACAGTAAGATAGTAAAGTCCGCCGAACTGAAGCTAAATCCAGTCCACGCGTACTCGACAAATTTTCAAACGTATTTTTGTAGAAACCAAAGAAAGAAATAAAGAAAATAAAAGTGATATGCAGAAATTTTTTCCTACATTTTCGATTCAATGTTTCACGTAGAATCATCCCCTGCACCCTTGTACCACTAGTTACAGGACACCCTGTATATCACCTAGCGGTTCCCTCGGAGGTAACGTAAAATCTGCATGCGCGGAGGAGTACAATCGCGCCGCCTATTCTTCTTCCGGCGTGTGTGCCCATATCACAAACAGAACCAAAGTCACGGCTCTTTTTTGATCGCCGCCAGGTCGTTTTGTCCCGCTACGCGGCCGTCTGCGAATAATACCGAACCGTGGGACGGAATGGAACGGCCCTTCAGGAGGAGCAACGCGCAAAAAGAGAAATTAGGTGAGTGACGGAGCGAGCAAAGAAGGGAAGTCCCGCGAGTGACGGCCGTGAGCTTAATAAAGGAGAAAGCGGAAGGGTGTGGTTGGCTCCCCCTCCGTAGAATATGCATGCCGACGTTAAACGTAATTCACCGTCGGAGGCAACGGGGTCGAATATAGGCTGCCGGCGGGGTACCTGGGTGGCGCGGCGAGCGAAACCCGTGGGGGTAAAAGGAAAGGTGAAAGAGGAAACGGTGGCTGCGTCTCGATATCATAGAAACGCCGCGACGATCCGAGTAAACCGTTCGGAAGGGAAGAAAGATGACGGGGGTGGGACGCACGAGTAGAGGGAAATCGCAGCATCCTGGCGTCGAGAGGGTCGCCTAGGAGTCCCGGCAGGAATAGAAACGACGGGGGCAACGCCGTCGGCGGGTACTAGTTGGAAGAATCGGGCATAATTTCTTTGGTGACAGGATGGTGTCGGCTTTTCAACCCTTATAATATCTTCAACGCCTTGGTCCGCAGTGTCTGACTCTGCCTCCTGGCTTTTTCCATCGCCCCAGTCTGTCTTCCTCTTGTTCGCCATTGGCCTCTCTCGGTTGGCCTCCTCTGTCTCTCGGTTTCACCCTCGGCGCGCCTTTGCTCCCGGGAATACATTTCCATGCATTTTCCTGGGCGGCTTCTCCTGGTCTTCCTTTCGTCCCTGGCCCTTCGCCCTTGGTTTCTCGCGCGCGTTCACGCTTCTCTGTTCCTCCCCTTCGCTCCTCCTCGCGCTTTAATTACCAACTTTTCCGTGTATCCGTGGAATTCACGCTCCCGCGACCACCTTTTCCGCGCCGACAGCGATTTCTTCCGTAGGCTTTTCTTGATCCTCTCTTTTTCAACGAAGCCACGCATCCCCTACACTCTCCCCGGGGTGCCCCACCTCCGCGCCGCTGGCTCTCGAAGCGACCCCTTATCCCCAGCCCGTGTGTAAAATACAGGGCGGTCGACGCGAATGGGACCGCCTAAACATATCTGGTATTTATGGATACCCACGCGAGGAAACCGTGGGTTTCGAGTTGTACCATTTTTCGATAAAAATATTCCCAAATGTTTATAACTGCCGAATAAATGACAATTTCTTTATTTGCGAGGGCTGTAATATACGGGAGACGATACGCTCGACTTCCTCGCAGAGACTGAGTTCAGAACAAAGAGACGGAAGTGACTATAATTGCTGAAATGGCGATACCCGCGAGTTAGAATATTAATCGTTTTTTAACCTCTGAGCGCTGTTGAATTTTGCGCGATGTAGTTTATCTGTACGGCAGAGGTCAACGCGAATTACGTGCAAAGCCACTGTAGTGGGGCGTCGTTCAGTAAGATGACATCCGCGAAAGCCACTATAGTGGAGCGTCGTTCCTTAGTGGTTATGCACCAAATGTTATCTAACCGTCGACGAACAAAAGTTCTGAACACGCGGCTTTGATGTCATCGAGTAAACGCAGAAACCTAAAAAAAAAATCAGAGGGAAGAGAAAATTACAAAAAGCCCCGAACAAAAGCTCCGTAGGTTTATTCCTTTGTATAGATTGCTTACCGAATGTTTTCCGACTCGCAGTCTCCAATGTTATTTTTGCCGCGGCCACGAGCGAGTTCTGCTCCGCTGTGCAACGCCCAGAACAGACAAAACGTCGCTTTCGGAATGGTGGTGTTTACTCCCGATTCCGGCAAATCGACCGAGTCACCATCGAAACAAAATCGAATGGTCCAAACCGAGACGCTTTTGTACCAGCTTCGGACGCTGCAGGGGACTACAATGTCGTTACGAGCAAAGTTTTCAGTTTGATGGACGCGACAGGGGATAGTTACCTAATGTATTTTTAGTTGAGCCTGTCTCTTGGATTCTTAATTATTCCTGATCGGAAGTTCGATTTATTCGTGCTAGAAAGTATATGACAACGCAAGGTAAAATTCATAGAGAATATAGATGTTCATGTATACAATATATTAGGTGTACCGGAAAGTTCTGTTAGTTTCGGTTACAAGTTTCAACAAGTATTCGCACATTCATAAAAAAATGGTATACAAGTTACAATCAAGCTGGCAAGATATCATAAATAATGATAAAAACTATATTGTTCCATCAAGTTTATTCGAGGTATACAAAATTTATTACTTTGTTTTATTTTAAAAACGGGCAGAACTTTCATACGCAGTATTGCATAATGCAGTATCGAGCATACTGTGCTTGATTTTTGTTTCTCGTTTTCGTTTTGTAACCCAGAATATTATAGGCGCAGATGAAAGGAGGAGGTTTTTAAAGATAGCATCGAAAGCCCGTTACTTTCAACGGCAGTTCCACCGCTTACACTTGAATAACCGTCGCTGAAAAACAAATACGTGTATCTTATTCTTTGTTCCTGTACAAATCTCCCGAGTTTCATCAAGTAACAAGTGCCATCGCGAGAGTAGAGTTTACCGATGGCCGTTGACTCCGTGTCTGACTTGTAGCGTCCTATTCTACTGAACGCTGCAAACCCATTCGATTCCGAATCCAGGAATCTCATACTTCTTTCTCCGCGATCTATCAATGCTACGTGTTCCGGAAAAATGCTCCGATCAAAATAATTCCATACTTTCGACCTCTTTTCTCCATAAATTGCTACCCTTAAGAAACATTTAGTTTATTTTCACAGGAACCAGACAATAAAAATGCTTGCAACTTTATCTGTTCCTGGTAAAAGCTCTGACGCTAATTGATGTCCCGAGCTACAGTCTCCGATGCGAATTTGCGTGTTAACTAGTTCCAACTAGTCAGCTCAACGCGAAGCATCCTCGAGTGGTGCAATTTCGGCTTACCTCCCCTAACGCGATCGGTGGGTCTTCGTTTAGTTTTTCCAAAGCATCTCGCTGTAATCGCGACCTTCGTACCTCGCTAGCAACGTAAATATAGAGGAAAGCGGCCGTCTCGTGAATAGGACGATTAAAAGTTTTCCCTGGTTTAACGATTCGCTCGCTCGAACGCGGAAGTCAGTACTACCTCGTTTCATCCTCTCGCTCGTCCTCGCCGTTCGCTTGACCCTTTATTCCGCGTTTCAGCGGCACCGC
>NW_026535096.1:0-157439 GCF_026225885.1 Hylaeus anthracinus
ATCTCGTCCACTCTTAGATCCAGTCGCTTTAATATCGTCGCGTTTGGGAATAAAACGACTCTTCGAGATCGGAGAAAGGTGACTCTGAAAATCGAACGAATCTTAAGAATGTTTTTCAAGAAAGTAGGAAGCGAATGGATTATTTGTGCCGTTCACTGCACGAATCGATTAACTCCACTTTTGAAAAATCTTTAATTTAAGTGTCAAAGCACTTGGTATAGTCATAACTTTTTATGTTTATAATAACATTCCTGAATAATAAAGATTAACACTGTTAACACTGAACCTACAGACGTTTATTTGTATATATTTTTACCGTGATTAATGACCGGTCTTTAGAGACACTTTTTTTAATCGCATGCAAAAATATTTCACGTGATACTAAATTCAATGATACAGGAAACAATTGTATATAATTTATATATTGTGTATAAGAGCTGTACACGAGAGTTGGAAAACGGCCATTTGATGGGTCGTGGTAGGTTTAGTGTTAACCCACAAAATTCTTTTCGCCATTGAATAATAAATAATTTATTTCAGAGGCCATTTCCTCGTATTTCTCAACTCTTTCTTTTATGGAATTAATCGATTTGCGCAACGAACGGCTCATTTATCGAGAGAAGGTTTCGTTAAAAAGGTGTCATTTTTTCGGGAAATTTAGAGAAGCAGCAACCTCAAATCGGAGCCTCGCACCTGGATACCGTGATTCGCGTTCCGCGAGCGGCCAAATTGCAAGGTCTTTTGTTTATTTACACGTGCAGCGGGCGGAGGTTTTTGCTCGGTGGATATCTCGCAGAAATCACTCTTGGGATTGTTGGAGGAAAGAAAATCGGGGCAAACGAGCCGAGCAGGAAGTTTTATTTAAAAAATTTACCCGTCTCGTCCCACGCCTCGAACGTATTTTCTTTTCGAGGGGGAGGGATGCGTACGACGTCCGGTCATTAATTTCGCGCGGAAATGTCTGCCGCGGATATTGCGTTCCTCGTTCCTGGTAACCGAAAGAAAAATTCCTCATCGCGCGGCGCGTCTCGGGAGTCGGGAGCGTTACTCGAAGCGGGACGTTTTCGACAGTGGCGCCAGATTATTCGTTCGAAAACGCGAATGGAAAGCTGGGCGAGAAGCGAAATCCTGCGGGAGCGTAGCCGGGATAATGGCTCCGCGGTAGTTCGGAGGAAAAGCGATGGAAGCTGCGGAAGTATGTTTTTCTTTTATTTCCGTAACGGGGCGGTGACAGTGCAACGCCAAAATAGCCGCCTCCGGCAATCGCACGATAAACAGTAGTCCATTCTCCCTTCCCTTATCTTTCTCTTTCGCCGCGTTTCGCGTTCTCCATCTTTCTTCTCCATTTTCCCTCGCTCGCGAACAGGAAATCGAAGGGAGCTGCAGCTTCCTTCCTGGAATGTCGGAACAAAAACGCGCGTATTTGTTGTTCCGTTCCGTGTCACGCGTGCAGGTACGGTGAATACACGTTTCGCGTACCGTACGTTGCATATCCGATCGTTGGCCCGCTCTATACAATTCCTGGGATTAATGGCACCTTCCCTTGAAAAGAAAATGGTACCTCGCGAGCTCAGGGAGCGAGAATCGGTTCTTGGACCTGGTCGAACTCGATTGAATAGACCATTCTGTAGAACAATTAACCCTTTGCACTCGAGGCCTTTTTATCTGGTATCCATTCGACATGCTTTTTTTAGCATTCTATTGCCACCAATGCTAAGCTTAGATTGACTTCGAAGATCTAGCCTTGTTCGTGATCGCAAACTAATGTGAGATTTCAGAATCAGGTCGTCTTTAACTCACTGACAATCATTTCATTGACTCCTCGAGTTCCAGAGAAATTATACCCTGTAATATGTAACTACGTTTATTAACTGCACGCTTACAATAACCACGCCATGGCAGAAACTGATTTTCGATTGTTCTACCTTCGATCGTTTTAGGGGATCGCGCATGCAAGTTCCTCAATCCCATTCACAAACACGTGGGTACATTCACACGACAGTTCATTCGAATACATTACATACCCGAAGAAACATTATTGCTGGTAGATTTGTTGCGTGAAACCTCGTGGTGGCTGAGAGTCCTCTCGAGTACAAAGAGAAGAACCTAACCCCTTTCAACATTTTCATTACAGAGAGTTAACAATGTTGATGACTGAACCTTCTTCTACCATGATTGGAGAGTCGTGAAAATACAGTATTTTACTACTACGCCAAAGTGTGTCAGATTACAGCTTAGGAACCTATTAATGAACCAGTATCGCTACGAACAATTCGAGATTAAACGGAATCTAAGATATACAAAGACTGTAGCTCCTAAGTCGCTCCTCGAGTGCAAAGGTTTAATTGTAACTATAAACGCAATGAGTTTGTCGACTCGCTAGTATTATAAAATTGTGCATCCGTGCGCTCGCGAACGACTGTAACCAACTGTTTTCCAGGCCACGGATTCGACAATGGTATTAGCGTCGATATTATCGAGGGCATAAGCCGTTCGATCGTCAATTTTCCGCGAGTTTTCAATGGAATTACCTCAAATCGCCGGCTAGATAGCAATATGGAAAAGGTACACGCTCTTCCCGTATGCCGCGACTCGTTCCACTCAAGATCGACTTAATACGGGGGTTTTAACGGGATAGCGGTTTATCGAAAGCTCCCATAAACAGATCTTGAGAGAATCTTATCCATTCCCGTCGAGTGTTCTAATTATTTCAGCGAGGGAACGTGGTTTCTTTGCCGAGAGGATCTCGGGGCGGAGTTATCGTTTAATTTTAGCCAAAGAGAACCGTTCGCTGGGGGCGGATCGGGAGCAGGGATCGAGAAGAGGCTTCGAGTGGCTTTCGTACACTTAAATTTTCGAGGTGGTAAGACTTTATGGCAACAGGCATCATAAAATGGATACAAAGAGGCTATATTGCCTCGGTTATGAGACCGTGGAAGCCAGCGAGGAGACGTGAATCTGCATATGGAACGCGCATTAAGTAGTTTCTTCAGCGTTTAATTTAATACCGTGGCCACAATGGACGAGACTGCGAAACGACGAAACGCTCAACGCTTCCCTTGTACGAACGCGGGGGCTCTTTACACCTCCCGCAGTTTCACCATCTATTCGTGTACGCTCCCGACGATCCCTACGCTCAACGTCGTGAACCGACACGATGCTCGCGATACCCTGGTATCGCACCGAGATTCTGATTATTCCGAAACGACGTTGATTTCCACGTTAATACGTCGTGATGCTAAACCCGCCCGTATACGGAGTTTATCGCGGGACGCTGGGAACACGGTTTCGTTTTCGTCGTTTCCGGGTCGCGCGTTATCGATTCGACGTCGTGCTACTACGATTCGAGATTCCTTTCGTTTCGGTAATGGGGGACACAGCTCCGTAAAGCTGGCAATTGACATTTGGATTTTTGAGCGAAGTTAGGTCGTGGCTCTGACACCTTTCACTTAAATAGGAGGAACCTTATCAGTATATACAGCGCGGTACGATTAGATACTAATGAAATATTAGGGTGAACCAAAAGTTCGTGCTTTTTTTTTTACGTTGTTTTAGTTTGTGCCATTTTTTGCAGTCATTAAAATCACTTTATATGCAAGTGTTATATGTATATCATTTTGTAGCTTTTGAAAAGCTCTCGAATACTTAATTATTAGCTACATTCATTTATTGATCGTTTAATTTTTCTTCGTTCTAGTAAAATCATGGAAAACTCTGAGATTCGAGTGCTTGTACGTCACTACTGTAAGCAAGAGTTTAAAGCTAATGAATATTACATTTCACGATCAATAAATGAATGTAGCTAATAATTAAGTATTCGAGAGCTTTTCAAAAGCTACAAAGCGAATGTAATATTTCGTTGTTGCTTCAGTAGCTTTAAACTTCTTGCTTCCAGTAGTGACGTAAAGTACTTTGATCTCAGACTTTTCCATGATTTTACTAAAACGAAAGAAATATAATCGATCAATGAATTAATGTAGCTAATAATTAAATATGAAAGAGCTTTTCGAAAGCTATAAAATGATATATAAATACCATTTTGTAGCTACAAGTATAACGCTTGCATGTAATGTTATTTTAATTACGTTGAAAAATTGCACAAACTGAAACAACGTAAAAAACCCACGAACTTTTGGGTTCACCTTAATACAAACGACTCCAAAAATGTTTACACAAAAGTTCTAATGTTAATCGCCAGGTTCACAGAACTGTAAGACACACGTTGGTACAGGATGACCGTTCGTTACGAAAACGAGTTTGTTACTTTCAGTTTGTTATTCGTATGGTTTGCATACTTTTCAGTTTAAAAAGAATATTTTAAATACGTAAATATTGTATCGAGTTAATATATTTTTTTTCTTATTATTATTGAAGCTATTAAACTCGTACAGACGAGATTATTAGCAATATGCACATAGCTGTGCATATTATCAGTACATATACAGGGTGTCCCAAAAGTCGGGGAGGAGCCGGAAATGGGGGGTAGTTGAGACGATTCTGAACAACAATTTCCTTTGCAAAAATGTCGGATGGGGCTTCGTTAAGGAGATATTAAGCGAAAACCCTGACCAATCAGAGCGCGCGTATACCGCTGGAGCGGCCGTGGTAGCGAAGGCTACGCGCTGGCGGCCGCGCTTGTACGCGAACAAGTGACTTGACGTGCATCGAAAGACATTGACGCTGCCGCCTAGCGTGTAGCCTTCGCTACCACGGCCGCTCCAACGGTCTACGCGCGCTCTGATTGGTCGGGGTTTTCGCTTAATATCTCCTTAACGAAGCCCCATCCGACATTTTTGCAAAGGAAATTGTTGTTCAGAATCGTCTCAGCTACCCCCCATTTTCCAGCTCCTCCCCGACTTTTGGGACACCCTGTATACATTTCCATGATAATACATGAAATACAATACAATATGAGAAAAAAACTTGAAACAGAATACAAATAAAACATCAAGAATAATAGGCTTATCATTAAGGATGTACACGATTATTGTCCAGAAATTTTTAAATGATCAGCAGCGGTCGAACAAAAGGGTTGCACAAAATAGCTTTCGACGTATATGGAGAATTATATTTGATTTCACATAATTTATGAATCATACAATTACGGTTGAGTTAATATTTTTTTAAGAGGAAACACCATGATGAATGTTGGAAAAATAGCGATTGCTCGCTAAGGTCTCGAATTATGGGCCACCCTGTATAAAATGGGCAAATGAAAAGAAACTCTCGGCCGAGTTTCTTCTTGTTATTCCTCCACCACGATTCCTTCTTATCGCGCACGGTCTCTCGCGTACCTTGCGATCGAAAGAGCTCCATTATTTTTATCTCCGTTTCGTTTAAGTACCTACCTCCCGTACATGTAATCGTTACATTCATCCTACGTTCCTCGTACGTTTCCGACGTTTCTTCGACTGGCACTCGGCGCTCTCTCGAAAATCAAAGCGATCGAGGTACAAATGTCTTAGGCCGATCGCACACGACGCAACCGATTTAAAATTAGTGTTGCAAATCGTTTGCGCTCTTTGTTTTACCTATTCCACTATCTTTGTTTTACCTAGATCCACGATCGCATGCAACTAGCTTCAGAGTGGTTCGAAACTGATCGGTTGCACCCGTGTGCGATCGGCCTTATTTGCTCCAGCTAGTGATACGCGGGCAAGTCAATTGACCAGCTTACTAGCTCATTTCACCCTATAGCAGAAGCTTAAAAATAACCTCTTCGGAAATCTGAACCGTAGGTAAGTCATAGAGAAACGTTCCCATCGGTCTCGTTACGAAATTGACAAGTCGAATCGATAACGTATCCCTGATCCCCTTCCTTCCCCGTCGCCCAAAGGCAAAAGTCCGCGTCCATTTCGCGAGGTTCCTCGATCGCGGGCATTAGCTTTTCAATTTTATCGAAGCCTTCACGTCGACGCGGAAAAGTCGCCCATCTCTCGACGTGTCCGACGAGGGGAGGCGATTCCGCGCGAGAACGGGGACGATGCTACGAGAAGAGACACGCGTAACGGGGCTGCCGCTCGGCCGTCGAAACAAGGGACCCGTCTTGCGCAAACGATCGCGAGGCGAGTGGAAACCGTCGACGTATCCAACGTGGCACCGACTCGAAGACAGCTCCGAACGAAGCGTACCGGGACGGGAGTTGGGAAAAGAAACGCGAGCACGAAGGGAGAAAAAGAAGACGCAGCTGGCTGGCAGACAGAGGGTAGCAGAGAGCAGGCTAGGCTAGCTTCATTTCTTCGTAACTCGGCGCGACAGTCGAGAGAAAAATTGGTTCTACCCTCGGTTGGGTCAGGAAGGTGCGAAGGATTCGTGCCGGAGGGACGGGGGTTGTCTGAAATACGAAGGGTTGGGTACACCCTCTAATATCTTATGATTTAGTGTTGGATGCAACGACGCAGCTTAAACACCGGCGTTATACGCCGCTACAGAGCCGATAGCTGCTGCGAAATTAAACTTTCGCGAGTGGTTTTTCGAGACTCGCTCCTCGCCCGTATTTTTCCTCTCGCCCAACGACTTTTCTCCACGAGTTTCTTTCGCCCGCGATCATGTTCGCGCATCCTGCGACTTCCTTCGCTTCCAGCCACACTCGACCACGGCACCGAATGTATCCTCGAGACCCTTTCGGAGAATTCAATTAGCAACTTACGTACTCATTTGAACCGTTCATTGCGCAACTCGATTAACTTCGTGAAACACAAATGTGAGAAATGCGATCAAAGTGGACTCTGAAATAAATTATTGATTATTTAATGGCCAAACAAATTTTGTCGTTTAACGGTATTAATCTTTATTATTCAAGAAAGTTATTAGAAATGTAAAATATTACGACTATGCCAAGTGCTTTGACACATAAATTTCAGATTTTTCCAAAGTTAAGTTAATCGATTTGTGCAGTGAACGGTTCATTTAATGCACGATGCGATTTTATATGGGTAATAATGGGTCTGCTTTCTGAACAAGTAGGATAGCTAGTGGTCCTCGTCCTAATTCCAAGTGCTGTGGGAAATTGGATTTTGAAGGAAATTAATTTGCATAACGTACGTTTTGATCGAAACTCGTATATTCTCGCAAAGTATTCTTCATACATTCTTAAACACATAAGCTTCCGACGTAACAATAATTTCAAGTAAAAAAAATCTACAGATTTCACGACGAGCGTAAGAATCAGGTGATTGAAAATCAATACAGGAAAAGGACATGCGAAATCATTTTTGTGATTTATTTTATTCTAACATCTTTATTATCAAGCGTTACGTCAGTGTGACATTTTTCAGACATGTACCCATACTGTCGACTGTTCCAAAAATCGATCGCCTTCCCTGACAATTCATCAAGCGTTACGTCGGTATGACATTTTTCAGATATGCACCCATACTATTTGTAAATGATTTTCAATCATAAAAAATGTGGCTTGGCAGTTAATTAGTTACAATTCCTTCGAGAGCATTTATCGAGGAGTTTGGTCCGACAGAAGGAAACTCGCAGCTCGTCGTTCGTGGACGCGTCAGAGGTCTTTGTAAATTGCAGCGAGCGTGTGTTTCGTTAAAAAATTCGCTAGCTTGGGCGTTAACTAAGCGGACAAAATAAGCTGGGGGCGTTGGTTCCCTTAACCGGATGGGGAGGACGAGTAGTCTGAAAAAAAAAAGAACAGGCGGGGCCGTTTGTCAGTTAGCGGGCGTCCATTAAGGGTGAAAAATCGAGTAACAGCTCGCTCATAAACAAACAAAATTATACGAGGCGACGGTTCCTCGATTCGTCCCGTGTCCATGCTCGTGTCGCGTGTGTCGCAGTCTGTGTTCGTATTTTTCGCGGAACCTCTTCACGAATAATCGATTCAGGAAGACAGTCGTGATCGAGTATTTTGTATCGATTAATTTCATAGTGCTTTGAATTTTTTTATTCGGCCACTCCTTTTACACCATTCACTGTCAAATAGTTCAAATTGATTGCAATTACTCATGGGATAAGTTTATATCTTTTTGAGCGATGAATTTTTTTTTTGAAACAAAGTATTTAATATCGCTTTTTAATATCAAAATAATAACCTGGATTACTCATCTGTATTAAATCTTGGCGCCTATGGCAAAACGCTTTAAATTTGCCTGGTAGTGAATGGTTTAAACATAGTCTTCAGTCTTTTCACTTTTCACGTCTCGGATAGTTGTCCTACCAATTCCATATTCAACTACTTCTTAACCCTTCAACTCTCCCTATAAGGTTTATCCTTGTTTTCATAGATTTCGTAGTGCTTTGAATTTTGTTATTCGACCACCCCTTTTAAACCTAGTCCTCAGGCTTTTTACTTTTCATGTCTCGGATAGTTCTACCATTCGCATATTCAACTGCTAACGTAATTGCTAATTCGATTTAAACTGAATTCTAGAACCCTTCAACTCTCGCGATAAGGTTTTTACTTGTTTTCATCCATACAAACCACCGCGTACACCTCTCTCCCGTCCTTGTTAAACCTCACCGTTCGCATAATCGAACGTTCCGTTAATCTGTGCTCCGATAATCGAGATTCCACCCTACCTAGGTTCGAACGGATCGATGTTGTCGATCAACATCCTTTGAAGAGTGCCGTAAAATAAATTTACAGGAGGCCGTCCTCGGTCCTCGATTTCGAATCGTTTGTGCGCGGAAACCTTTGGAGACGTTTCTTGTCGATATTCCAAAGGACTAATTGGAAGTGAAATAGCGTTAATAACGACTGCGAGCCGGGGTAAGGAGCAACGAGGAGTTCGAACCCACTTGGAAAGTTTCCTCGAGAGTCACGAACCGTTTCCCCGATAGAAAATGAATGCGTGCCGTGATTCTCAACGATGTTAGAGAGATTTTGTCTACGTCCGTACGCAAATATGCGGCACTCTGTTAATTACCGTCGTATTTCATATCCCGAACCGTTGTTGCGGGAAGTTAATACCCTCGGCCACGCCGTTGCCCGATTCCCAGGGTTGCGCTCCACTTATTTCGTGGCTCGCTCGAACAATAGAATTTTAAATTAACTCGATTGGAAATACGCAAGCAATGCTCTCCGTCCCTTCGTTGGGAATCCACCATCGACTTTGTAGCTCGATTGTCCCGTTGGTACGGCTTTTTCTTTACGACGGAAGGTTTCTTTCCTGGACGAGGACCATAAATTCGGTTCTGGCGATTTCAGAAAACGTCTTGGACGAGTGCGTAGAAAGTTCCCGTCGAGAAGCCTTCTCTGGAGTACTTGGACGGTCCGACTCCTAGGAGGCAATTTGTGGGTCCTACGGGAAGTTTCTTCCCTGACGGACTTTGCTGTTAAGGGACGGGGCGGAGTTGGAGGACGCTAAACCAGGATAGACGCTTCTAGAGATTACCATGTTTAGATACCACGGTTGGTGCCTCATGCTCGGGAATTAATGCCAGTACCTCGATCCATTTCGATATCCACATACTGTGCACTTATCGAGATATGAGGGGCTGTGGGAGGAGGGAACGCGGTCGAGGAACGACTCTGCAACAGAAATGAGCAATATTCATATCTAGACGAACATCTGACATAAAATGATTAAGGAATCGAGTGAAGATTAGAAACGAAATCGAATCAATGTTTCCTCGAATAAGAAAAGTGAAAGCAGAAGTTAGCGATACGAATAAAAGTATAAGCTTCTGGCTTGTGCTTTCGAGCAGGTCTCTCACTCTTATTTATATTTATTCATCTGTCTGAACGAACATCACAGATATAAAATGAGTAAGGAATCGAGCGAAGATTAGGAACGAAATCGAATCAAAGTTTCCTTGAATAACAAAAATGGAAACAGAAGTTAGCGATGCGAATAAAAGTGGAAGTTCAAGCCTCTGGCTCTCACTTTTATTCATACGAACCGTTATTTTCATTCGGACGTCTATTATTCGCGTAAAATTTCGCCCATCTCTGGCGCTGGAAGAACCGCGACGAGACTTTATGGAAATTACGTTCGCTGTTCTTTGCGCGTGGCGATGAATTTCCTCGGAGGGAGAAATAAATCAAACGATAATTAAATGACGCCTTGAAATCTCGTGTAACCGAAAGGGAACGCTTGTTTTATCGTGTACGTTTCATTTTGATTTTCTCATTCGATCGATCAGTTTGTAGGGAAATTTATGGCGCGGTAAACGCAAACGAGAATAGATGAGGCCGCAAAGCCAGCGTTTCAGTTTTCATCTGTGCCGAGGCGCGTCGCTCTATAGTTAGCTGTATTACCGGGGGATATGCGCGGAACGACGGAATATAAACGAACGTATGGCGAGAAAATAATAAAACGGGGGAGGTTTGGGGGTAGAAGGCGGAGGGCGGAGAACCCAATTGACAAGTGCTGGAAGATAATCTTCCCTGAGGATGGAAATTTCGAACGCGGAAATTCTGATTCCTCCAATATAAGCGACGGGTCTACCGTCGGCAATCAAAAAAGGATCGTATAACCTTCGAAGATCGAGATTCTGGAGAATCATGTTCCCCCCTCCAGACTTTAAGTTACGGCTTAGATACGAAAGGCGGTCCGTGCTAGACGCTGGGATTGATCGTAGCTATGAGCGCGTGATTTATCTTTCTCGTTTTCCCTCTTCGTTCCTTCGTTCCCCTCGATCCCTCTCGCGCTCTCTCTCCCTCTTTCCGGTTCCTTCCCTCTTTTTTTTTCTATTCCATTTTCCATTGTGCGAGCCGTTCAGGATTCGTTCGCGGCGACAGGTGCGTTCTCATCGCTTTACCTAGCGCGCCGTGCAAACGGATGGAAACGAAAGAGAGCCCGGGAGAGCCTCGCCTAGCCGCACTAAAAACGAACGTTTCGTTAAGAAAGTTATAAAATCTAAGTTACCGTTCCGCGAACGGCTTCTCTCCCTTTACACGGACAGTTTGCTCGCCGTTTAATTAACCGCGGATCCTAAATCACGTCTAGATATTACAAACTTTTGACGCTCGAGGACCGACAGTAATTCTCCGCGTTCTTTCAAACCAATTTCTTATTTCCCGCGACCGACGTCACGTTTTGTTTCGGTCGTCGTGGAAGTAGATTCGAATCTGGAACGATTCAGTAGAATTGGACGCCATGGGTCAGACACGGAGTCGCCAGTAAACTCTACTTACGAGAGACACTCTCTGACGTCAATTTTTATGAAACTTCCGGTTTCACAGAGCGACCAAAAATAGCGTTATTTCTTTTTTTAGTGGCGTTAACTCAAGTTAAAGGACTAAAAACCACTCTCAAAAGTTTCTACCCCCCTGATGCTATCTTGGAAACTATCGCGAGGAAGTTTTTTAAACAAATTCTGCGTGATGTATGGCCGAAATTTACGCCAGAAAAGAAGAGACGATAAAAAAGTCAAGGAACCATTTATAACTCTTGTATTTTTAACATTGAACCTACCACGATCGGTCAAATGATCGTTTTCAATCATTTGTATACAGTCCTTATATGCGATATATGAATTATATACAATTGTTTCATGCATTATCGAATTTAATTCCATGTAAAATATTAGGTTGAGCGAAAAAGTTCTTTCGATTTGTCGTGATGGTTCTCTCTCTCCGTAGTGAATTGTTGAGGACTTTTACAAACGAGGAATTACGAAATTGCCCAAAAAATGAGAAAAGTTCGTAGAACGAAATAGACAATATATTATAGATTAAATGTATTTCCTTGTGTAAGAAAAATCGCCGTTTATTTACGCATTTGACCAACCTAATATTTTTGCATTGAATTGAAAAACATGTCTTTACGACTAGCCACTTGTCCCATTACGATAGAAATAGTAACAAATTAACGTCGATAGGTTTAGCGTTGATACTTGTCGAGGCGACGTAATTATTCTCATTCTGAAATTCTGTATCGTACACTCAGCCTCTATTGCCTTTATTCTCGGCTGTTTTTATTATAATTACGTCACAGTGCGCTTTTAATTACCGTGATTTTCCACGAAAATACGTCAATTACGAGCCTAAATAATAAGGTAACGCTCAGCGTTTCGGTTGATTAATAGGCGGTCGGCTGCACGCAAGCCCGGAAGGTTGCGCATAATTATGAAGCAAATGCACGAAGTTTGACATTTTGACGACTGCGCGAAGTTTAATCGTTCCGATTCGAAAACCAATGTCTGTGATTACGCGTGGTTGTGCCAAGCCTGGTACATACGCGTTTGGTCGACGAGCAACAGGCAGTCGTGACACACACATAAATCCCAGCTAGACGGCGAGTGGCACACCTGATTTCCTGGGCCACGTGCTGGCTTTTCTGAATAGACTAAGAGACGCAACGTCGGACGAGAAAATGGACTTTTTTTTACGGGCGAAAAGGAGTCGGAAGGCTGGTGGAAGGGGCCGTAATTGCAGACAGTTCCTTAACCGATCAAGCATCGGCTGATAACAATCAATTTGCGAGTACGCTCGCAAAATATTGTCCCTTGTTATCTAAGCTTGTCTCGAGGCAACGAACGAGGAGGGAAACGGTATCGAGGAAAGAAGAAGGGGCGAAATAGGGTTGGTTGAAATTTTTGCAGATTCTTCGAGACCCCGAAAGTATTGGCCGACGATGACGGTGCGTCTCGTTCGCGAACACGTCAAAACTTTTTACCCCGTTGCTCGACAAAGTGTTGACCGATCCGCCCCCGTTTCGCCGTGGGTCGCCTTTGCTTCGCGACGGACTATACTTTACCGCGTCGCCTCTGTCTCGATGTAACTTATATTTAATTACTGTCGGTAATATATTAGATTTAAAGAGTTTCCTCGTAAAATATCGCAACATTAAGAAAACCTCGGCGCTTCCACCGTGACCGGGCGGTCCCGAAGAAAATGATTTAGCTTTCATGAATTCTTTAAGACCACCGCCACGACTAGAAAGTCTCCAAATTACAGTCACTTGTACTCCTCTCTCCTCTCTCCACAGTTCGTTTTTCTTCGCGACTTTGGTTCTCCGTCGCCCCCATCTTTATCATAACGTCCACAGAGCGATAGTCTCTTAAATTCGCGAAACGGCGCCCCTCGACCCCCGCCTCATCGTCCTTTTCGTCGCGCAATTAATAAAGTTTCCGGGAATTCGTCGCAATTTTTCTCGTCTGTATCGCGTTTGCAATTCGTTTCCCGTCCTCGAGATGAGGAGGAAGCCGGGGGAAATGGCGTTCGTCTCCTAGACGTATTTGTTTCCAACGAGCTTTTTACGATTCCGCGGAAATCCGTACAATTCGGTCGTAGCGGTGAAAAGTTTCGCGTTGGAAACTCCTGGAACGAACGTAGCCGTTGTCTTTGTTTGCATAAATTGGTGTTTAATTCCTCTCGGTATAACTGGAACAACCGGGCGCGTTTGACCCAAATTAAAAGTGGCGAACGAGAAAAGGGGAGCGAGATCTTTTGTGATTCACGGGTTTACCCGGGAATCTTTCACGCTGCAACGGCGAAATATAATGGCCGCGAGACGGTAAAAAGGATGACGCGAACCTGGTGGCGTTTCTTCGGCGGAGTTAGCCTCAATGGGACTCGATTACTCGGCTTGTTTCCGTTTGGACCCGTCTCTCGATCTTGTTTTCAATTTTTCTCGTTCCGCCGAGAAGATAGCTTCCGCGAGGGAGTTCGGTGAATGCTGACGAGAGGCCACCATTTTCCCTACCATCTTTCGGTGTTCTGTTTTTCTTCCGGTGGTTGCAGCATCGCGGATGCGTTGAATCGATTTAAACGGAGTCAATAGACTGCCAGCAATCAGCTGTTTTCGTCTGGGGCGAGTGTAGCTGCCCGGGAAAGAAAACTCGACTCGGTGGTCGGGACCCTTTTCACGGCGAGTTAAACGGATGAATGTGCTTATCGCTCGCGACGCGAACGTAAGCGAGCACCCTGAATGCGACTGGGAATGAAAACGTTCAGAAATGCGTCGTATCTTTGTCGAACGAACGGTTAATATCTGTTGTGCCGATTGAAATCGCGCGAAGAGCGCGCATCGGGTTACCTCGGGCGCAAGGTTCGCGGAAACTGCTTCGCACTCGACTGTAATTCGTTTTTCATGGAAAACGTTCGAGCTCGATGGCGGAAAAGCGATAAAAAAGTGTGTGACTTCTCGTGCGATATCTCCGCGGTGTACGCGAAACGCCACTTAAATCACGGATCGTCGACCATGTGGATTAAGAGTATGATTGGTTATCGGTGAATCGAGAAATCTCGACAAAGGTGAAGAACGAATTGGCGAAAATTTACCACTGTATGACAAACGTTTGATTGTATTTTTTTTACCTTAGAATTAAGGTAATTAATTAAGGAATTACCTTAGATTGTATTTTATCTTTGTTATATCGATCGTCGCAGATTTTTTGTTTATCTAACGTTTCAACTTTTATCTTTGAGTAATCTTCAAACCGAAGCACGTATTATTACAGAAAACGTAATAATAACGTGTTATTCTTTCAATATCTTTCTTGCAAAACTGTGGTATATAAATACCTTCTTGTAAAAAATTAAATTAATCAGTGGCAATGGTGGCTACGGTATTCACGGAGCCTCTATTTGAACAAATTTTCTAGAGAAAAAGCATTTCAATTAAGGATCCTTTGTGACTTAGGTACTCAAGGAAACCGTGAATCGAGTAATAGAAAATGATGAAAATTATAGGTTTCTCGCGAGGCGTATGTTTCATAACGTTGCCCACAGTACTTTCCGCTCTTTAATTGCTTTTTTCCGTTTCAGTTGTAAATTCATCAAACGGAAGCGCGGAATTTAATTAGATTCGAGGGAGAACCAAATTTTTGTTTGTTTGGTGCTTTTCACTCGGTGCAGCGGGGTTGAGGGGTCAAAATCTTGTCTTTCTCTAACCGCGCATTTCAAGTTTATAGCAATTACGAAAGCTCGCGGAGTTTTATACGTAACGGAAAAAAGCAGCCTGAAAAATAACATGTAACTTTTTCGATGGAAGCAACGACCGTTGCACCGTCCTGCGATAAATAGATTCGAGTCTGGGAATATTCAGTGGAATATGACGTTATAGGTCAGACACAACCTCTTATGGGGATCACTCGTGTTTAATAGGTTCGCAAAGCGGCCCGAAGAATAATGCGTAATGTATTTTTGCTGGAAGCAACGACCGTTGCACCGTCCTGGAGTAAATAGATTCGAGTCTGGGAGTATTTAGTGGAATATGACGCTGTGGATCAGACACTGAGTCCACGTCAGTTGTTAAACTCTACTTACGGATACCACTCGTGTTCGACATCGACTTCGATGGGCTTGCAAAGCCACCCAAAAATGAAGGACACGTATTTTCGTAGTGCCGTCACCTCGAATTCAAGGATGACAAAATATATTGCCTCATCGGTCCCCGTTCGATGGGCGCGAGAACTTCGTGCGGGATCTGGTGGCGGAGCAAGCGAAGGGGCTTCGTCGCGGAGAAGTAAATCTCACAGTTATAATTCACTCCTCCCGATAACAATACCTTCCTTGAGCGTGTCTCGTCGGCTGTGTAAGAATTTAATTGCGAAGGTTTCCCTTCGTTGTTATTCCCCGACTTAACGACTACACCGCTGATGCCGCATAATGGGACCTTCCGTTATTCTTTCGTGCGGGGGCAAAGCCACCCCACTTTACATCGAGCATTATCCCTGCCAGTTTCCTTTGCATTTTACATTTTTCTTTTTCGCCCTCCCCCCCCCCCCTCTCTCTCTCTTCTTTCTTTTCTCTTCACGGCGAAAGCGACACGGGCCGCGAATCGCTTTCCTTGACGTCGTTGCAATTAAATTGCTCTTTTTTCGGGGCGAGCGAGGAGGCGGGAAGGGTGCAACGAACGAATAAATTTGGACGCTGACCAGACTCAAGGACGAATCAGATCCAATTGTTTTCCCCGTCAATCTCTGACGGATTTCGTCGAGGAGAGTTTTCACGGTAATCCAAATGGTCAATGTTCGATGAAAAATGCAGAATTGGCGCGGGATATCGTTCGATGGAACAATTCCATTAGAGTTTTCGCCCTGGGATCGGCTGACAAGGGATGCGGGCTGGAACGGAGATGAAACGAGAGAAACAAAACGGGCTGGATAGAGCAAGCGAGGAAGAGGGAAGATGTAGAGGGCGGGTGGAAATATTTTTTTTTTTTTTTTTTTTTTTGGAGGGGGGAAGAACTCGAAAAGCCCTGATGGCCGGTTGGATCGTATACGGTGACATTTCGTACAGCGAGGAGGACTTCTCTCCCAAACGGAAGTTGGTTCTTGTCCTCTCTGTCTGCCTTTTCCTCTTCCGGCGACGCTCGACCTCGACAAATTGTACGCCAGCATTGTTACGACTACCTAGAGTTCACGGTTTAGAATAATCTGGCTAACAATGTTCAACTTCCCCTTCTCGGCTGCTGATGTTCACCGGATGCCACGCCGATTAAGACGCGAGAACGAACGAACCGAGGAGGAAACGCGACCGTGCGAGTGTCTTTCTTTGCTTTCCGTAGACCGGAGGGAACCGTTCGAGAAGTGTATTTTAATTATGCTCGCGGAAGAAAAGGTGCTGGCCTTTTTTGCGTGTCACTTTCATCGAATGGCGCGGGACCCCTCATAACCGATGGAATTTAGTTTCCACGCTCAGCGTGGCGTTGCAGCGATGATGCCGCTCGGTATAATGGGTTAATGACCGCTCGGCGCGTATAGTCGCGCGCTCATTGTTTATGCTGTGAATAGTTTATTCCGTATCGTTGTTCCCTGCTATCCTTTGGCCGTCCGCGCCAAAACCCGTTTACATACACCCGTACAACGCGTGTCGTAACTGCAAAGTTACCTTGAAATTATCCATTTTTACGTGTCGCCATCCAACTCGAAAACGAAAGCAGGTGCATCGCGTATAAATTCATCCCGATGTACCTGCACTTTGCAACTGCAACGAAATTCGCGTGTAGAGATGAATAAGGAATATTGTTTTTAGGGAGTTTCTTAACGAGGCTTTCGCGCACAACCGCCACCGAAATTTCGTTTTGTATAATATCGAGGTTCCTCGCGAGTTTCTCTCGAGCATGAATCGCACGGGTCGGGGGGCATTGAAATTAAATTTGTATTCATCAGAATATGCGACCTATTTGGGAAAAATGTTTGTAAGAGAATTTACGGACAATACAGTTGAAGTCGATTGCCCCGTTTCCGTCTCAGCGAACGCTGGTACATACGTTCAGATTTATTTCTAACCTCTTTGCGATGACGCAAAGGACGCGAGGCTTTTCCAAGCTTTTATTTGTTAACCCTTGGATCCCTGAGCGGGGTAGCTTGGGTCATAACGCGTTTGAATATTTTACGTGGCTATAAAGAATTTATACTGCGAGAAAGCGCATCAGTCCGAGGACGATAGCATAGAAATTCAAGCAAATTATCAGGGAATTATTGAAGAAAAGAAAACATCACGCTGCAAAATAATATAATTATTATTATTTAAATATTGAAAGGTTTAGTGTCGTTCTCCATTTGTTGAGTTTATACGGTGCTTGTTTCAATATTGAAGTGTATTTAATATAAATGTTTAATACAAGTCACAGCGTTGTATGAAATATTTTGAGTAAATCTCGTAGCTCTCGATTGATAAACAGTGAATTTCGAATAAGCAATCGCGTTGGAGTGTATGCTGGGCCGATTTAATTGGCACTGCATCATTAGCTTTAGTACATTCCAAATGTGCGGCATAAGATATTGCTGCCCCAAGCTGTGCGTGCTCCCCATTTATTAAGATGGATTATAAATGCACAAATTACATCCTCAAGACCCTCCAGATACGTTCTCTGACAAAACCTCTCGATTCTTGCTATACACATTTTTCAATTTGAGTTTTGGCGTTGAAACTCTCTTCCAAAGTTTAATAAATCTTCATATTTATGTATACAACCATAAAATACGTTCATGGGGCTTAATAAGTACCGACTCAACGAAACGCAGCCGCAATAAATGCACGCGACATACCCACGCGATACAGTCTTACACAAAAATATGCAAAACACATGCATTATGCAAGCTACGGAAAATAAAAAGTGCATTTTTTAGAGTCCTCTAACGACAAAACGAATTTCCGTCCGCGACCCGACTCTTTTCTATCTGTTTTTCCGGGGAAAAAATAAAGTACGCGCGTTTCCGTGAAATGCTCGCAGACCCGTTACCGATACGATTGGAAATTATAAATCGCAGGAAATGGAGGCTCTCGCGATTTCCGTGAATCGAAACGCTCGTCGTGGAACCGTGGTCTGGCGAGGAAGCACTCAACGATCTTGCGGGTTGCGCGAAAAATGCACGCCAACGAAATGCATAAATAAGGCGGCGTAAAAGCACGAAGCTCCGGGGCTATTCTTGCTCGCATCCAGACGGATAGAGACATTCAGGGAAAAAGGTCGTGCTCGAACATTGTCCGAGGAAAAGGTCAACGTTCTCTTGACCAAATGTCCAATTACTCTCCAAAACATACATACATTTATAAACGAGCCATTCATTGCACAAATCGATTAATTTAATCGAAATAACTTACTTATTATTCAGTGGTTAAAAAAGTTTTGTCGTTTAACTCTTTAACCTATAATAACGCGTGAGACTTGTGGTGCAGAATTTGAATCGAAGTCAGAGGCACGCCGTTTGAAAGGGCGCACGGAATTTTATACTTGATTATGGTACGCACGATCCTACAGTAAATCGTAGGTCAAAGAGTTAATGGTGTTAATCTTTATTATTCAGAAATGTTATTATAAATATAAACAGTTACGACTATGCCAAGTGCTTTGACATTTAAATTTAAGATTTTTGAAAAAGTGGGTCAACGAAGAGTACCTTCGCACTCGAGAGGTGGCTCTCAGTCACCATTAGGTTTCATGCAGCAAATTTATCAGCAATAATGTTTCTTTAGGTTTAATTTCTTTGGAACTCGAAGTGTCGATAAAATGACAATCGGACTCCATCTTCGAAGCTAAATCTAAGCTTAGCATTCGTGGTAACAAAGGGTTACAAAGGGTCAATCGATTTGTGCAAGAACGACACATGAATAAAAATTGCAATAATTTTGTTTCTACACTCCTGAAGGAACGTATGCCCTCAGGAGCATAAGGTTTACGCATGGTTGGTCTATTGTTTTCCTTACGAAAAGCACTGACGAGAAAGATGGTCGACCAAACCCGCAGGTAAACCTCCAATAATCCTCTGCATGTTTAGGGGGCTTCAGTCAGCCTCCACAAGGCTTGGGACTAACCAATAATTACTCGACGCTGCCCACAGTCCTCTCACCCTCCCAACACGGGGATGTTCTTCCTTGCTCCGTACAGTACTTGCAAGCAGAGACACATGCGGCAAAACGACTCACAATCGCTTCCAATCCAGCTGCTTCCGGGTTTCCTGATACTTTCTTCGCTCCAGTCCGAATGGTTTCCGTTCGAGTATCCGCGTCGTCGATCGTCGTCGACGTGCATTCTCCTCGATGGACCGATCATCCTCTCTGTTTCCTCGAGTCTCGTTTCCACGAGCTTCACCCTTCTCGATGCGACTCGAGAAGACAGAGAGGGCAGCTTTGAGGAGAATCGAATGCAGATGCTGCGTCAACGTTCTCGAGTCCAGGGACAATATTTCTATCTAGATCGAAATCTAAAGCGACTGGCTATCCATGTGATTCGTTAACTCTTTCAGATCAGGCGTCCAGAATTAAGGACACAACATTTTTAAATTACCGACGCTATCGTTTACTTGTGCACATGAAGAATGGTCAGTTTTCCTCAGAGGCTACACTGTTAGAATTTCTTTTAAATTTTTTCCATACTAATTTTAGTTCAAGTTGACCACATAAAAATGAAATTACACGAAAAATAAAAATTCAGGTCTGAAAGGGTTGAATCAAAACCTGGACTCGAATCGTCGCAGTTGCTAGTTACTCGAGGAAAATTTTGCCCATCACTCAGGAAAATCCGCGGTTATGGCGACGGAAGGAGGAAAGACGAAGCGCCGTACGCGAGGTAAATCCCAGCGCGCGTCGCTGAGTCGAGAAGGCGGCCAAGTCGCGAGTCGTTTCAATGTTCGTCGTCTGTATTTTCGAGGCCCTAACAGTGGATACGAGGGGCCTTCAAAAACTTTTAATTAATACAGATGACGCGTACACAAAGCCTCGAGCGGGCAAAGAATTTCGGAACAAAGGAAAGAGAGAAGTATTGTTGTCGGGTCTTGTTACGAGTGACATGTCGAGACGAGATGGAGACGAGGTAGGGACCGAGGCGCGAGAAAGGGGACAGGTGAACAGAGAAAGCGGGGGAAGACGGGGGGGATAAAAAGCGGGCGCAAGTAGAAAGAAAACGAGGAGTAACGCGTATAAACGCGGGGGAACGAGCTTCCATTTCAGTATCATCCACTTCCCTTTGCTTCCACTTGCGTGTTTTGTCCTTTCACGGCGGAAGGAAACGCGTAAACGGGAGAAATCTGGCGCGAGCGGTTGCCATTTTACGCGCTTTCATGCGCAGCGCTTTTTCGCAGTTGCCTCTTCCGAGAACGGGGTATCGTTGCTGTTGAGGGATCTTCTAGCTTTAGGTGTCTCAAAGAAATTATTTTGCTTTTCTTGCACTTTTACGTGCGTGCGTGTCACGTGTACGTCGATCTCTTCAAGAATGTTCCGGGCCTCCGGTAGAAGAGCGGAGTAAGATCTCGTTTGTTTTTTGTCGTTGCGCGATTTAAATGAAACGTAATGGCAGTTTACTTCGACTTTCTTGAACTCGAAAGATTTAAAAAGATGTTTTGTACCTTTGGCAAACGTTAAAAAATGGTCGCCAAATTGTTTCACTCTACTGGCGTCATTTTGTTGATTTCATTCTCCTTTCGTAAAAGTAGGTTCGGTGTTCCAAGAACTTCATACAGATTATAATTCAATTTGAACGCGCAGCTTCGGGCCATTTTACGAGCTGCGAGAGTGCACTACGTCGAAGTCATGTTTTTCTCATCGCATTGCGCGCCAAGCGTGTGCATGGCACAGACACCCCTCGACATTGGCTTTTCACGTATAAAAACTCAAAAATCTTGTTAAGTAATTGACAAAACCACGTATAAAGTTTCAACGACACTCGACCCCTATTTTCACCTGGAAAAAATTGTCAAAAATGTCCTATTTTTCGAACCATTAAAGCGAGAGAACTCTTTAATTTCGCGCGAATAGCTCGTATCTTTGGTATTATTATACGATTTTATAATTACAGTTGTGCCGTTAATTACATTTTGGCTGGAATTACCGCTAAAATTTTCCGTCCATTCGCGGAAAAGTTTGAAATATTGTTGTAATCGAATGAAGCAGGAAAATCATTAACTCCATTGTCGGATATGCAAAAATAATACGCTAAAAATTTTAGCGAGCATCGATTTTCACGTTTATTCGCTCGGCCGAAGTTGTGGGGAAGTTCAAATCGATATTTTCGTTCGGACAACGCTTGGCATTATCGTTTTCCGCGCTCGTAAAATGAAAATATACGAACCGCGAGCGCGGGAGAAGTCTCGCTAACAAATTCAACCGTTGCTACCCGTTCGGCAGCGGCCTTTCCTGCGAATTGGTCACAGTTACGAATACGTTCGCGAAGGAATAAAATGAAAAGCGTGCAGCGAACAACGTGTTGAACGGGACAATTATCGGATTACGGCTTCATAATTTCGTGGTCGTGGATTCACGTAGTTAAAAAAATCGTTTCGTCCTACCCGGGGCGCTTTTGCTCCAACTCTCGCCGAAACAGCAAACTTTTGACGATCTTCGAGACTGACGCCAGATTTTAATTAGTCTTTCCCACGGTCGCGAGAAACCGTTGGGGTCCCCTGAAATTTTCATTCCTCCGCTCGACTCTCTCCATCCGTTGAAACTTTACTGATCGACATAATTATACTCAATTGCGCAGACAGAAAATTTAATAAAACGACATTATCGCGTATCGTCTTCTTGTTTGCCCCGTCACGAAGATCGTAGCATTAACTATAGCTATTGTTATTGTTTCTCCTGTTGTTATTACAAATAGGCTCGGCTGTTTGCAGTCAGCGAACGAGGGCGATGAGTTCCATTATAATTAACTCTGGGATCGTTTGTTAGTTCTGAGCTCTGTTATTAAAAAAATTCATTTTGTTACGAGAAAGTAAGAATATAAGTAATAAAATATTCCAGTAATAAAATAATCGCAATTTAAAGCTTTATCGACCGGTAGCGTTTGGACATGTAATTAAATTTAATAATATTTTTTATAATATTAGTATTATACGACATTTATTTTATCTGTTAGAATCGTTTTTAGATCGATATTTATGTAATACTAGCTGCACACCGCGGTTTCACCCGTGTGGAATACTATTTATTTTATGTCGTTCGCGTTCAACTGTTCAACCGCGTGTTCCTCCGAGCATCAGTAGGTGGTCGTCTTTTTTCCCGTAATTCAGATGTTTCATTCGATATTTATTGAATGTCAAGTTGCAACAACTTTATTTACAAATGTGAAAGAGTAATTCATCGGCTTGTTTTACCATGGTTAGAAATACAATATAGGAAGACGGCTAACCGTTTTCTCCGAAATCAATCCAACGACTGACTATCTTTTTTCTCTCCGTGCGTTCTGGAATATTCTCTTACACAAATATTGAGATTTCGAATGTAAACCTTATATTAATAAAAATAAAATATAGCCTACAGTGAGTGTAGAAAGTATTCGTACACCGATCAATTTAAAAAAAACTGTAAGATTGTAATTTATTAACTTAATTTTTATAAACAATGATATTATACATATTTCTCGGAAATCTGTAGAATAGATAGATTACAAAAAAAAAAAATAGCTATTTATGTAAGTTGCGAAATTAATAAGAAAAAACAATTAATCGATAGAAATATTGAAGCAATAAGTATTCGCACAACTGTTTAATTTGTAAAACATGATTAAAAACTAAAAGAAATTTACATTAATTTATACGTATATAATACTTCCTTCGTGGGATTTGCTTTTGATTTTATAATTATTGTAACTCTTCTAAGCATTAAATTAACTAAATTATTAGTTATTCGAAGTGGGATCTTCTTCGATTTCTCTATTGGAGCTATTTTTAAAAGTACTTGACTGGAAATTTGATATTTTCTAATTTGTACGGAGCAATAAACTAATGTGTTTACGTTACAAACTCCACTGTAAATGGTTCGTCATAAGAATTGTACAAATACTTATTGCTTCTATACTTTTACCCACTTTTCGCATCTTTTTGTTAATTTCACAAATCATATTAACTAGTAAATGTTCGGACTATATCTGTCTTAGAGACTTCTGAGAACATGTTGTAGCGCCCACACGAGCGAAAATTTCTTTGCGTCCCTGCAAATGTACCGTTCGCCCCCCCCCCCCCCCCACGAACCGATAGGAAGCTTCGGTGCGCCCTATTGGTCAACCGGCACTAGCCCAAAACCGTATAAATACGGACCCGTTTTCCGCCAAGGGGCACTCTGGTTTTACTAGAAGCTCTGTGACCATCGCCGACGGCATAAAGCGTCCCACAGACTGCTCTGACGAGGCGTGGGCCCACGTCATAAAACGCGTGGTATGAAATTCTAACATAGGGTTTTGCGTGCCGACGTTCACATTACGCTGACGTAACGTGGGAAGACGTGGGCTAGCGCCATCTAATCGTAGACGCTGTAGTTAAAATTCTAACATAGGGTTTCGCGTGACAACGGGTTTCACATTACGCTGATGATGTGACGTGGGATGATGCTATCTGACGAAATATGCGTTCTGACGCGTTAGGAGCATATCACAAACCTACCAGATTTTCCGTGAGCGTTGAAAGGCGTTAGGAGACCGGGTGCTTTCTAGAATCCTGTTTTCCATTTTTAAGAGATAAACTAATTTTAAAAACATTAAAACTGCACTAAAGAGTATTGACAGAATTTCTAGTTAATTTATATGAATTTATATGACCATTAATTTATATGAGCAGCTGTAAATATAATTGCTTAAAAGTACGAAAAAATGCAGTGAAAAGTATAAAATAATTTATATTTAACTGCATTATTACTAGATCTTGTAAAATTATTGAATAAGGAATTTTTTTTATTGAAAAAATTAATTTATATAATTATTTACTTATTTATACCAATATTTATTTTAATTTTAACGAAATTTATTTGATTAGTTATTCTTCTTTCTGTAAATTTATATACATTAAAATTATTCATATTGATAATTATATGTTTAGGAGCTAACCCTTTTTATACAAAGTGGTTGAGCTTCTAATTCAAATTATTCTTTATTGTAATCAAAGCATCTTATTGCTCAATCAGTTTTCTATGAGGTAAGATTATTTCTTATATTATTGTCTGTTTGACAAAAAAAAGGTGTTAGCGATTTGATGAGTGATGCTTGCAGTACAGGCTGACGTATTCGCTACTTCTTCAGGTAAAAAAATATCCGAATTATGCGATGTTTTATATCATTTTTATCGGAAAAACATAAGGAATCCATTGATATTACTTTCCCGACAATCTGATGAAAAATATAAACATTTTATGTACAGCAGTTTATCATTTTACGATGGACTGCCCCGTCTTTTGTTCTCGGCCGAGCGCCTACCTGGGGTCGCTCAAGGGTCTGGGATCGAACGGGCCATCGACTCATCAATTTTTCATAAAACCGAATTCTTTATTCTTCATCGAATCCACGTGAACGTGATGGCATTGTATTCTTGGTGTTCTCCCGATTAAAATGATATCTCACATCGCGTAAATCGAACTATTTTTAACGAAATAACTTTTCAATTATGCAATCAGATTCTTCATATAATTTCGTTAATTATTGTCCAAATTATGTCGTATGTGGTACCATTTTCATCGCAAAAACATTAGGAATCTTTTGATGTTGTTTCCGCAAAGTTCTGATAAAAATTGCGGAGGTTGGTATTTTCATTTTTTAATCGTGTCAATCTGACTCCGCTTCATGTCTGACATGGACCTACGAAGCCTGATGTGACGTTGGCCCACGTCACGTCAGCGCAGTCTGTGGGACGCTTAAGGCTCCTACGCGGAATAGCCAAACCTGGTCAATCTATTGCACCGAAAACTGAGATACTTCGTGACGGCCTAGCCCTCCACACAACGAGTGACGTAGAGCATTTACCACGCCACAATGTAAAATATCATTGATTATAAAAAAAGAAGTTAAGAAACTACAATTTCAAACAAAAGTTTTTTTGAAAAATTGATCGGTGTGCGAATACATTCTACACCCATTGTATGTCACTAAGCGTAGATTTCTATTACTGAAAGAATGTTTAAAATTGGTTCAGTAGTTCCAGAAACTACCCTCTACGTACAAACAAATTTTGCCTCTTTGTAATAGTATTATCGATTTTATAGTTTGTGTGATGATAGGAGCATCCAATGCTATCTCAATAATAGATAACAAAGTATTGCTTGCTATAGCAAGAAGACGATTAATAGGCTACCAGTCGGTGAAGTGTTAAAATATTAGGTCGTCCCACAAGTGCATGCCACTTGTTCTGCTACTCAAACTAATATGTGAAACATACCCTTAAATGCTATAAAAAAAAGGTAATCTGTCGTTTCACAATATTTTCCCACCTTTCTGTCATTGTGCCGTCACCAGAAAATTTCTGTAGTTTTTTTATTAAATATTGACTCAGTCTGCAGCACGAACTTATATGATAACCTAATAGCAGCGATGGCCAAAACCCTAGGCTTCGAATAAGTCTAAAGTTTGCCGATATGTTTGTCTCGTTTCCTCTTTTGAATATTTTTCAAAGAAGGAAGCGAGACAAACACGTCGGCAAACTTCAGATTTATTCGAAGCCTAAGGTTTTACCCATCTCTGTCTCACAGTACAATTTTCAAACACCTAGACCAGGGCTCGGCAAGATCTGCACTTTTCGACTGTTTTTCGGTAAACCTCGGCTAGCCGGTCCGTAGCCAATGACCTGCCTGGAGTCTCAGGACCGTACTACCGTCACCGGTACCTTTCGAACAAGCTGCTACTCCGGAATCCCCTTTTAAAATATGTTCGCAAGATCCCGGCGAAGTGACACGGTCCTGGACCTCGAACGGCTCCTTAGCTGCGTGCGGGACGTCGACCTAAAGGGAGAGCGAGAGGGCAGAGTTTACCGAAAAACGGCCGAAAAAGTGCAGATCTTGCCGAGGCCTGACCTAGACCAATCAACAGTTGGACAGAGCAAAAACAAGCGCGTCACTCGTAACTCGTAAATAATCGTCGAAGGGTCAGCGGATGCCCTCGGAAGTCGTCCATGCATTTCCACCTTTCAAGGGTTCCATCGAGGGGTTCGGAAGACCGTCGGAGGGTCGGTAGCGATCCGATTAATGTTGCATGGCGAGATCGTTCGGCCGCGTATCGATCACCGTCTATTGGTAAACGGAAAGCTAAATGAACGGAAAGCTAGGGAACGACGAAAGGGTAGAACCTGGAGAACCGAGTTCGTTTGTTTGCGAGGGAGAAGGGGGAGGATGAATTCGTTTACACGTGTAGGTTGCGTCGGGTGTAGAGCCCGCGTTGGTTTCAGAGACTGTTTGGAATCGCGGGTACATTCGTGGATGGGCTTAGAGTTACAGGGACGCGGAGAGATACCCATCCGAACTGGATTAAAAGCATCCGTTAACGCGTTACGCCGTTTTCCATCGGACCGCTGCGTTCCCGTTTCTCGCTAACTTTCCGCGGTTGCCGGGCTTCGTTCGAATGGAAAAATCCCGGTCGCTGGCAAGAAAGATAACAATCGCGCCCGAAAACAAGACCGGCCACCGAGCGATTATCGTCGACTAGCTCGCGGTAATCGAGCTCGTTTGCCCTGTATCGGAATTTTTGAGCGATTCGTGTTCCCGCGTAGCTCGGACTGCTTCGTTGCGCGGCAAGAGAATGGAAACCGGAGGAGATTCAATCAGCGCGGCGGGTTCGTCAACGCGTGAACGATTGCAAGAAAAAGTCCGCTCCTATCGTATATCGATATCGATTTAAACGTTTTCGCGTGTTGCGATTTTCACGTTTCCTATGCGCCAGCCGGATGTTTGAAATTTCGATACAATGTGGACGGTACTGCGGAAATTCTCGTAAACGAATTATTATTTCACGATGTATGGTTTTCGGTGGTACCGGGCTGGTACATATGGAATGTTTCTGCGTTTGAATCGAGCAGATCGAGTGGGCGCACGGTTTCGGGGCAGAATTGTAAGAATTTGTATCGTAGCATCTCTTTCAATAATTTCGGTTAAACTCGACAAAGACGAGTGGCAATTGGCGTGTCAACGGGCATGCGGTCAGTCGCATACCTACTTCTATATCTATTGAAGTAGTTTGACTAAATTAAATGATAGATTCGATGTTTTCGAATAAATGTTCCATTATGAATATGTACACGAACAAGCTCTACACATGTACCTATATATTTATGATAAAAAGGAGCGTGTTAAGAAATGCCCATTTTTGGCATCGCCTGGAAATGAAAAATTCATGCAGGATCTTTTAGAATGTTTCCCAAGGAACAAAAAATGTCGGTATCACTTTTCCGAGAAACGATGGGAAAGTTGTCAAAAATACGTTCAAAGTATGAATATGATGATAACGGAACTTATATATCTTTTACATTTCGTCGTATTCTTCTTCTAATGGCGTTAATTGGTTCCACATCAATCTGGTATTTTTTTAAATCAATATTGTATGATGGTACTGCGACTCGAAATTCAAAATCTCCGCTGTCATTTTAATAATTAATTATTTTTAAGACGTTTCGATACTCTCGATTAAGTTACTTTGAACCGGGTGATATTTTCCTTGTGGATCGTGGCTTTCGATTCTGTGAAGTGGAAACACGGAAACCATTAACAGTTGAACAAGTTAATGAATTGAAATTCATTAGAAAATATCGATATCTGAAGAAGAAGACGACGAAATGTAAAATATACGTAAGTTCCGTTATCATCACATTCATACTTTGAACGTATTTTTGACAACTTTCCCATCGTTTCTCGGAAAAGTGATACCGACATTTTTTGTTCCTTGGGAGACACTCTAAAAGATCCTGTATGAATTTTTCATTTCCAGGCGATGCCAAAAATGAGCATTTCTTAACACGCTCCTTTATTTGGAAACATCAAACTTGATATTTAATTTAGACAAACTTCTTGAATAGATAGAGTACCATACATCGCCGTTTTAAATCCCGAAGCTTTCTCCTTTCGGAGAACGTTTCCTTGTATGATAGGAGATAGGAGTGTTCGAGAAGACTTCACGGGTTCATGGCTGATGGGTACAATACGCGTGAAACACTCGACTCTCTCCCCCTCTCCTCGCGGTCCATATTATTTCGCTACGTACACATTTAACATTCGATTCGCGTAACCGAAACTCGAACGATACGAAACTGCGACTTCCGCATAGTTCGGTGGCCGGGGACCCCCGCCAAAGAAGATTCGAAGCCAGAGGCGGAGTTAATACTTGGCCGACTCTCTGTCGTCGCAAAATATCCCATTTCCTTTCTACCGGCGGTACGCGATGTCGTAATAAAAATTTACATACGTGCAGCCCTCGATCGGTATTCTCTCGTACGAGTGCGCTATTCTCCCGTTTCGAAGGGACTTCATCGTGTTTGGATTGCGCCGCGACGCCGGGTATCGTCGTTTCTGTTTCGTTTCGAAGCTCGTCAAGAGACTCGTCGAGAGAAGGAGGGAGAGGGAGATGGTACGAATGTAACGATACCGACTAAATCGCTGAGTGTTATCAACTCGTGGCACCGATTTTTGGAACGAAATCTTTGCCCTAGATTTCTCAGCGAACGCACAAACCCTCGTGGAACGGCCGGAACTCACTTCAGGGAGGACTATGTTTTCTCGGGTGGTTCCTCGCAAGGCTGAAGGCCATTTTATCGCAAGGTTTCCATTAGGTCATTCCATAAGTAATATCGTCTCTTATGTTGCTGTAAAGAGACGTCTTGTTTTAGATCATACATAACAAAGATAACAATAACAGAAATATAAACGAGATCTTTTATCACATCCATTATATTGGTTTCCCTGGAAAATCCACGTCAATTTTTGGTGGTTGGTACAGGTTTGGATATATCGGGATGATTGAAAACAAGTAACATGTGTACATCCTTTAAAACATGGAAAGGTTGCGGAACAAAATGGTACCTGTGTAATTCAATAAATGTATATCGGAATTCAAATGTGTTTTTGAATTTTTCTTAGAAATTGCCGTATTATTTATTTTTGAATTCTCATAAAAATTTACGAATTCTTTAGCGAGAAGCTTCGTCATCTATATGTGGGTGACGTGGACGATAACTAAAAGGTTCTAGAATCGGGATCATTAAGTTAAGTTCGTAAAAGTTGACATCGGACAACGACGTTCCTTACGACCTAATAATATAGAAGTGCTCCTGGGACCCATTAGTCCTTCAATAACATAATCATAACAGTCACGTGACCAGATATTAGCGTGTACCCTTCCTAATGGACGCGCATCCCCGAGGGACACCCGGCTCTCCCGTCAGGTCCTATCGCGTAACCCTTGCGTTGGGAACGAATGCGTGCCAAAATGCCCAAAGACGCGTCCTTGACTCCGCTTCTGTTCGATTTTCAAGCACTCTTTTGTTCACTCCGTCTCGGTCTGGTTCGCGACGACGGCACGGCGACGCGGTTCCTTTGCCACTGACAATTGGATTCCCCGCGCTACTCCCGTCGAGTTACAGATTTTTCCTTTCCGCGAAAATTTCCTTACAGTCGCCTTTGACAGCAGGATATCCCCAACCCCGCAGCCCTTTCCTTATCCGCGGCGCTGGTCGTTCCTTTCCTCATCCTCCGTTTCGAGACGCGGCGTTTCTAAGTACCAGGCGTGGAGGAAGGTTCATTACTGGCTGCTGCGCCCGCTACCCCCTCGGTCCTAGGGCACTCCGCGAAATCAGCTTTTCTTTGAATCACCCTTCGAAACGAGAGAACACCGAGTAGATTTCTCGATCGTCGCTCGCGAGACTCGCAATTTATTTACGTCACTGTGGCCGGGCGATCTGGGTTGATAGGGACCACGAAGCTGATTACTCCGAAAGGCCCCTTACGAGGACCTTTTTCTTATTTTATAAACCAGAAGTTCGATGTCGGGTTGCCACGTGGTCCACCAAAGTTAGGAGCTCCTAGTCTACGCTGAGCTTTTACTCAAACCTAAACGTTCGTTAGCTTCACGGTAGATCTAGCGACAAATTCCTCGTTTTGACCACTTTCTCTGGATCTGTATTTTTGGATTCCTAATTTTGTGAAATTACAACAACTTCGATGTTGTCAAGGGGCTCGAGAGAGTTAGGAGGTCCTAGTCTACTGAGATTTACTCAAACCTAAACCCTCGTTAGCTTCACGGTAGATCTACCGATAATTTGCTCGTTTTCGACCAAGTTTCTTTGGATCGAAACAGTCATTTCACCTTCGTATGCGATCGATTTATGAAGGTGGCGATAACCGACGGCCGCGAAGTGCTGCAATTACGATTTCGAGCGTAATTGGCGCCGACCGAAAGACGACGCGGCTTTCCTGCTACCAGTTGCCGATTCAATTAAAGGGTATTCTGCCAATTAAACGGACTCCGTCGGCCGTAACAACGCGACGACTTTTAAAATCCTTTCTTTCGAAAGCCTTCCACGAGTTTCCTTACAAGGAAGAAACGATTCCGTGCTCGAGCGAGTCTTGATTTTTAACTCGTTTCGTGATCAAGGCCATTAAGACGAAAGGGCGAGGGTTGGTAAGAAGCGAGCGTTTCTCGAAGGGACTCGAATCTTTGCTGCTTTCATACCCGTTTCTCGCGACTACGTGCTCGATTACTGTAAATTTATCGCGTAATAAAACGCGGGCGCTCGAAACAACGTTATCGGGACCGTAGCTACTCCGACGAGCAAGTGGGTTCTCTTTGATCGTTGACAATTTGCGATTTGCTCGCTTCAAGGTACTTTCGAGCACCGATCGACGGCTCGCAAAGCTTTTACTCCAAATCAATCCACCAGTCGAACGCGATTGAGGGGGATGTTTGGCACTTTCCCCTGGAAATTGCGGTTTCTTTATGAATTCTATTTGTGAGTCGGCATTACCAACTCGGCACGGAAATTAGAAGACTGATAGCCCTTTACCACCTTTCGTAAGCGGTAAAGGGTATTTTTTTTTTGCAAAGGTAGAATGGTCTGCACCGACGCAGACAGCACATGAATTTTTCTGTTCGATTCGTTTCAATACTGTACGGATTATTAGCAATATTTTGGCGCTGCGTTGAAAGCGATATCCCAAAACGGTGAAAATACACAAACTAAAAGCAGATTATTCTTTCGCGCGTGTGTGATCATCTCTACCTAGAACTATCGAATAAAACAACGATCATCGCATTGAAAAAAAAAACGTGACAGGATTTTTTCACTTGTTTCCTCCATCGTGAAACGATGAATATCTATTTATATACCCAATAACTTTTCCTTCAATTAATTCCAAACCATCCGGGTCCTCAATCGTCCTTTCGCCTTCGAGTGTCGTGGTTGAATTCACGGCGATTTATGCTCATCCAATCGAAAGTAACGAAAGCCAAGCATTCGCGTCGACAAATGAACCGACGCCGAAGATAAATTATCGGCATGCCAAACCGAACGCGGAAGTTTAACGAGTTGTTCGCCGCTAAATTATATTTAAGCCCGCGGAGGAATGGTTAATCGAAACGCGCGTAATTTACTTTGAAAGAGCGACAGATAAACCGTGTGAACGCGTTCGATGGTGTGCGAATTTTATTTTTTTCAATTTTCGTCCCGAATCAGGGCTCATTGCGCGGGTGCGCGGACCGCGCTTTGATTTAATAGCCAAACGTTTGGGAAACGTAGATTCGTATCAAACGCGACCCGTTGTTGTTATTATACCCGCGCCGAGGTGAAACTAGCCCGGCCAAGTCTGTTTAATGAATCAACAGCAGTGCATCGACAGCGAGCGAAACAAATTCACTTTTACCAGCGAGCGGGCAGAAAGCGCGCACCGCGCTATGTGTGCGTTACATATCAACGCGTGACCATTAACTAATTATCAAACGCGACCAAACTCGTATCAACGTTAATCGCGGCAACGATTCTCGATGCCGAGCTAACAGCCTATCATAAAACGGGCTCGATTTGTAATTTATAAACACACCACTCTCACGTTACATATGAGTTACCAAAATTTTAACTGTTTTACGAAAATAAACTGGCAAATTTTAAACAGAGCTCAAACGCCCGTTCGACGCGTGACAAGAGTGCCTTATAATTGAATAAACGAAGGAGTTTTCTTTGTTCAAACTCGGTGCCTAGCAAACGAAGTTAATATTTTCCTTTTCGAAGCCCACCTGCGAGAAAGAAACAGACCTGGAACGCCACACGTCGAGGAATGAATATTAATTTCCCTCCCGTTAAACCTTTTTGCAAGTCTAATCCGCGAGTTTATTCGTTAAATTATTTTATCGTCTAGCCGTGTAATTCGATCCGTGCGCGTTTCATTTTCGCCCGGCACCGACCGCCGACGAGGAAGCGTCGGATGTCGCGCGCCACCTTTGAATTCTATCAAAGGCGACGGAGAAATTTTCGTCCTCGGGGGAGGGTGGACCCAGGGAAAAACGAGAAGAAAACGGGTCGCGCGAAAGAAGAGAATAGAGACGGGAAAGAGGAAAAGAATACGGGCCGAGGGATAGGGGACATTTCCGAGAGTAATTTTCCACTGGATGGCGCCAAGAAATGTTTATTCATAAGTTACCAGAATGCGAGCGCGATGTAGGATTGTTCCGCGACGTTTTACATGGCCGTCGACTGGTCCTGGGAACCATTGCCGTCTCTTCCGCTTGTTTGCTCTCGTCCACGTTTTTTCTTTTTTTTTTTTCCTGGCGAACAGGTGCACGAACGCGCCGAAAAGTTTGGAGAATTTCAAGCCCGGCCGCGACACGCCGTTGTATCGACGAAAAATAAAAGAGCCGCCGAAGTCGCGGAACGAATAATAAACGGGGTCAAAAACGAGCGTCGTTTTCCCACCAGACCCACTCTCGCCTGTCATCCCTCGTACTTCTCTGGCTCCCTTACAATGCCAACGAAATAATGTACAATTTCGCGCGATCCACCCACGCTCCGCCTCTTTGTAGTCTCGAAAATACGTTAATCCGGATTATAAATTGGTAATTCCGGATAAGCGGATCAGAGAGATGCGCTTCGCGCGCGCGGTGGTTGGAACAAACAAACAAAAAAAAAAAAAAATACGAGAAAAATCCATCGTAAACGTTATCGGATGACAGGAGGGGGCGGTGAATATCGGTGCCTTTCGACGCGGGTTTTTCGCCATCGAAGAGCATCATCGGTGGAACAAAACTCCGCTATCGACGGCTGCGTGTTTCTATGACGGTCGCTCGTAAAACAGGATACGCTGTGAGTCCAGTTACGCGGGCGTGCGACGAAAGAATCGACGCTGAACGGGCCCGAGCCGAGGCTGCTCGATACACTGCAACGATCGACTGGGCGCCGGAGATTTCGCGGAGTAGCGCACTTCGAAGCGGTGCCTCTCAACTGATTACGCGAGCTGGGAACTTTTGAAACAAGAATTGGAAGATTCACTTTGATATATTCCTCGTTGCTAATTTTCCTTAACACTTCACCGACTGGTAAGCAAGGAACATACGAGCCTAAATCGATGCGTAAATCGACTAACTCTGCTTCTTGAAAAATCTTAAATTTAAGTATCGAAGCACTTGGTATAGTCATAACTTTCTTGAATAATAAAGATTAACACCGTTTATTATTTTTATTTTTTACGTTATGAAGGGAATATAAAAAAACGATGTACATTATTTCATCGCAATTGTCAACTTTTTCTTTTATGGAGTTAATCGATTTGTGCAATGACCGGCTCGTACAATTCATAGTTCGTCTAATAATGGGAGCATAAAATGTTATCTGAATAATAAGCGACAAAGTATTAGTTGTCCAAGGAAAAAGTCTACCGCTCGGTAACGTGTCAACTTTCTTCGTACGTACGAATCTGCCACGCAATTGTACGCTACTACCTCTTCAAAGAGCATCCACGAAACAATAGATTCGGCAAAGATTTCTCGATCAGAATTTTCGTATCGTTTCTGATCCATTCCTAGAATGAATTCGCGAACAGTCTCCCCGTATACGCGAGCTTCCGGTCTCAATTTTTCACGTATAACCGGGCACCGCTGTATTCTCTTCACTTCCGATCGTTTGTCGGCCCTCCGAGCAGCCTATCCCCCACCCTTAATTCTAATGTTCCGCCGCGTACTCGAGCGCCGCGCTTCCTCGCTGTTATTCTTACTCCAACGATCGTCTTTTGTTCGCGGACGAGAAAGAGCGGACAGATTTTAGAATGGAAGAATAGAAACGACGGAGATACCGTGGAATTTATCATCGGATACCGGCGCACTGGCAGCGGCATTAAATTAACTTACGCGTGCTTTGGAATTTTTTTCTTATCAAAGGAACCTGGAGCAAAGGAACGCGTCTCTGTCCTCGGAGGTACAGGGTGCAAGACTTTTCAACGTCAGCCAAGAAAATTCCACTAATCGGCGCGAGAAAATTACGCAGTACGATGCGAAAAAATTCCGATAAAATTGCAATCATCGAAACGAATTCCTTACAGAGGTGTTCGACAAGAAAATAGCCATGGGTTAATGAGTAAAATCTGGTAGAAACCGACGAATTCGCAAAAAACGGTCAACAAGGAAAATGATCTCCGAGATGGAGGAGTTTTTGGGGACGTATGCAAATTTGCAGTTCTGAATAAGAAAAAGAGGAAACGGGTACGAAGAAGACTCTGACAAGAATTTAACTGAAAGAACTTAATACCGTTGAAGCACGACCATGGGTCTCTCGTGATGCGAGGTTGGATATGGTTGGTAAATTGCATTGGGAAAAAACTAGGCCAATTTTATATATGTATAAAATTATATAGAGGGCTAAATTTGTAAAATGAACTTATGAAATATAAATGAACTTTCTTCTCGGTAACGAGACCAACCTTTTCATATATTCATCCTCTTCACAAATAAGGTAATTCGCATCTTTAGCGAGGTTATCAACGTGTTAAGATCCTTAAACGAATCCTAACCTAAATAAAAATAATTAAAAGAAAGAGTTAATTAGCCGGTAAATGGGTGTAAGAATAAGGTCGTCGGAGAAAATTAAATAACGATTTTGCGAGAATATGCGTTTATTAAAAATTCCCGTAGCGGGTGTTCTCGTTACCAACAAATGTTTCATCCCCTTTATCAAGACTTTCCGTAGCTAGCAAGAACGTACGAGCGCAAATAAATATTTGTTCAACCCCTCCCCCAGTTTCGCAAAATTTATTCCCACGTTGCGCCCTCGATTCGACACAAAAGAAGCTCGACCTCGAGTAGAAAATTATCAATGGTATCATCGAACCGATGCCGCATCGCCTCTTGACACCGACGAGCACGACATCAAACTGAAATTATTGCGTTAGCGCGTAATTGTTTTCGCGTTTTCTCGCATCTAACGGCACGACGGTAAATGGACGGGGTTGTTATTAAACCGTAACAACGTCTAATCGCTCGCCAGTACGGCCTGATCGTCGCGATAGCTCGGTAATTTAATTATCTTTGTCCCTGGCAGCGACGGGCGGGTTTCCTGGCTCTCTTTTCCCCGTGCACGTTCGGTCGCCAAGTCATAATCGATACCCCCCTGTAAACGAGAGCGCTGAATGGCGCTCGGACTTATTAAAAAATTAGCGCGCTCGATAATTGGAGGCGATAGTAATTTCTGTTCCGTTGTGCGGCTCTTTGTTCGTTGAACGAGTTGCGCGGCTCAGAAACGCGTATCCGATATTCCAGAAGCGGGGGTGTACTTTGCTAGACGAAAGAGGCGACGAGAATTACGAGGGTCGCTATTCGAAGAGGGGGGGGAGGGGCGAATTGTCGGGTGGTATCCAAACGAGAACGAGAAAGGGGACAACCGCGAACGAAATGGATTACTTTCCCGATGATATCGTCGATATCGGTCAATTACGCAAACCGACGAGAGGTTAGGGTTGGTGCGTACCTATTGCGTTTCGCGACGGTGAGGTTATCAAGAATTCTTAAACGAACCCCGGTCTACGTGAAAATAATTAACATTTTGAGAGGAAAGAGTTAACTACTTGGTTCGTTGCCCGAGAAGAAGGTCTTACTTTGGAAAGTTTGCGACTCTTGAAATTAGTATACAGCAATTGTTTCGCTCAATTGAAGAGCTTAAATGGGAGAGATTAAAGCTACGTCCGCGTGATAAAACAATACTTTCAACACAGTGTTGAATTGGCCCTTGTTACGCTAAATTCCTGTCTCGTTGCAATGACGAGCAACGTGGGGAAAAACGCGAATCTGATTACGTTTCCACGATTAAGACTAGAGAGTATTCGGACATTAATTACGCGGTAATTAACACGATGATTACTCCGCAATTAAACGGTAATTATTGTGTGACTACATTTGAATCGTATCAGGAATTGGGTTACATTTTGCTGAATTCCGTTTGTGTCGGAAATACGAGAAACGTAAATTAAAGGTACAAACTGCTCTCGTCATAATCTTGAAAGATTGTAAAGAAATTTTGTTCAGGCCATTAGCGATGAAGCTAATCTTCTTGATCCCTCTAACACCATCGGTAATTATTCAAAAACGATGCATATTCATACATACTCCCTATTTGCTTATTCTATTATTTCGCATATGTATGCATATATTCTGTATATATTTACATTAACCTGCATATATTTTGCATATATTCTGCATACGCGTCGCGTATGGTGTCTCACGTGCAAGGTCATCTACGGTCCGCTTATGTATCACTTGCCAAAAAGAAAAATGCAAAATATATACAAACATGTTGGAAATATGCCACGATTCGGGCATATATTCGAGTATATACAAAATCTAAGTTGATGTGCAAAATGCAGGACACATGCAGATATGTAAAATGTATGCACTTATGCAACATACGCGGAATGAAACGTAGACGATTTAAATTCCTCAAGAACGAAACGTTTTTCTACCGAAGTCCCATTCTTGCAACTTCATTCTGTTCAAATATGCATTTGCATAACCGTCCGCGATCTAGTTATGACTCGTTTCGTAGAATACCGTACCGTTATTTATACTCCATCTGGTTCTGATATACGCGCCCGAGTGCTCGGTTTATCTTCGAGTGTCGTAAAGATAGCACATAAATATAAGACGTTACATCGTGGATATCGGTAATCAGTACGAGCGACACATTTCATACCTTCCTTTAGCGAGAAAAATGCAACTTCCACCCGTAAGAAAAATAAATAATATTCGTAGCGAGAATGGACTGGTCAGAAATGGTTAACAGCGATCGAAACGGAGTGGAGATGACGGAGATCATCTATTCAGAACATTTGTATAAACACCAAATTAATTTCATCGAACTGTTTCGTCACACTATCCCAAGTGAAAGGGAATGACCAAGCTCTCGCAAAGTGAAGATTGCAAAGGAGTGCAAAAAGGACTCGCGACTTTGACGGAATACCCACGCTGTTATTCACATTGAGATGCTGGAACCCAATCAAACAACGAATGCAAATGTCTATCGTGGACAGCTGTCGGTATCAAATTCAGAAATGATCGAGGAACGATTGATGAACATTAAAAAGGTATCTTTCCACGAGGGTGATGCGAACTGTAGCACTGACAACGTTGGCAAAAATTTGGATCTTCGACCGCAACAAAGATTTCACTGAATACCTACTGAAAATTCCCAAATAATCGAGAAGTACTCCACGCGTTAACAGTACAATTTCACCGAAATTCATTCTTCATCGACCTCGTTCGTTTCGCAAAATCGACGCGAATCTACACCCACTAAAAGGCCCGAGATACTTAAAGACGTGGTGGCTGTACGGTCCTCGGCTGGTTCGGTTCTCCGTAAGACGCGTTAAATAATAGAGAGACGAGAGAAGGAAGTTATTCGGAAGTGCACACGGTTGGCCACTTACCCGTTCGGAAAGAGTGTCACGTTGCCGGCGAGGAGGGTGGTTTCTTCGTCGGATGGAAGCTGCCCGTACTCCCAGGGGCCTCCCGAGTTCCGTGGTTGGACGACGAAGGGTCCGAGCAGGAAAGAGAAAAGACCGGAGACGAGTTTGGATCGGACGAACACAGGGGCGCAGGCGTCGAAGATCGGGTCGCGGTATCGCATCGCGATTTCTCTGCTTTTCTCGTTTGGCGCGTGTTTATCGAGGCGGTCGCGGATCTCTCGAGCCGCGTTCCGGCACCCTCGTGGTCGCCACGAGCACCGTCGTCCCTGGGAGTACCACGCGGACAAACATCGAGCTAGAAACTGCGATACGTTGGCCAGAGCACGGCGGCGGCTCACCCCGGAGATCCTCTCGCGCGGGGGACGCATGCGTCGCGTTTAAACCAGCGCCGAAACCACCCTCTCTGCGCGCCGTCTGTACGTTTCCCTCTTCTTTTCCTCCGTCTCGTTTCCTCCCGAGCGTTCCCCTTTTCGCTTTCGCGGTTCTTTTTCCAAACATCTGATTCGACCATAATCCAGGGAACCGGTTAAACGAGACTCGACCTCTACACGCCCCGATTTCGACGTTTAAATATCTCGGATCGTAGTCGAATAGTCGATCGTCCATCGGTCGTTTCCGTAGGACATCGTTCAACGCACGAAAATCTTAGCTCGCGCGAATTCGTAGACGTTTTCGTGGCAGGATCCTCGTAATCAGAGGGGATGAGACGCGCATGCGCTAGCCACGGCGGTAGGCCGCGAGGGGGTATCGTCGCGGGGTATGGGGGTGAGTCAGTCAAGCCGCAGCGCGCGTTCAGAAAAGTACCCTTAACGCGGGCTCGCATCTTCGCGAGGTATTTTCCAATTTTAACCGCGAATCACGAGTCACGCGCGCGCCTCGAGCCTGACGAACCACCTGCAGTGTCTTTCACTGGGAGTAAACGGTGAACCAGTGCGTGGAAAAAATTGTAAACACCCAAAGTAAACGGCACCGGGAAGAGTTTACGAAGTGACATGGAATTCAGTTCGGGCTCGGCCGTAGGGAATTTTACGAAAGTTCGGTGAACCAGTGGAGAAGAAAAGTGTTGGATAAGGCGGAGGTCGCCACGATTATGACACAGGAGCGAAAAGAACGCCCCGAAGGACGGTTTTAAGTGTAATTCGTGGCAAACTCGAAGATCCTCGCGCGACCAGAAGTCGTCAAACTCGAACGAGTTAGACTCGAGCGACTTAGAAGACGCAAGTCTTGTCACGAAACTCTCTCCTGCGAAACGCATCGAACAGTGTTCGACTGGTTGCGACGATCCTATCGCAAGCTTCGAATTGTAGAATTCTCCCCGGAACCAGTCGTAGCGCGAGTGGAATTCTGGAGCACGCGTTGCTCGAGCGGCGGATGAAGCAAGCGGAACGGAAGGATCCGGGTAGATAAAATGCAGGGGAGCGTAGGGAACCGCGAGTGGTGCGACGAGGCCGTACGAGCATCGGAGTCGATCAGTCGAAAGATGTAACTAAAGCTAACGGGAGCCGAGTCGACGTTTCCGGGTACAGGGGTTACCGCCTGGCGCGACCAGTCTCGACGGAAAGTTTCTCGAAGGTTACCACTCGGGCGGTGGATAGTGAAAAATATGGGATGGTCGTGGAATCATCGAAAGAAAGAGACGAGGTAATCGTTCGATGACTGTCTACCAGACGAGGAGGGTATGCGGAGAGAGCGAGAGAGAGTCTGGAGAGGAGCAATCGAGGAGGAAAGGTGGAAGACGCGTGTTCTCGATCTGCTTCCTTGTTAGCACGTCGTTGAAATCTTAGCAAAGACGAGGGTGAAGAAGAGGAAGAAGAAGAGGAATCTGTTCGTGCGGCGAAGAGGCGGGGTAAAGAAGAAGAGGACCATCCTCGAAGGAATACGTCGGGAAGTGACTCCTCGAAGTCGATTCATTTTTTTTTTCTTTTACAACGATCGCCGAGGAAACAGGAGGAACCCCGCTAGAGGAAGGATGTGAATGGCGGAGCGACTCGGGACCGAGCACGTCGACGAACGAAAATGTGCGGTCGTTAATGATATATGTTCGTGAAAAAAAAAAGGAAGGAAAACTCGTCGCTTTTATCTTTCGCCGTTTGCTCGCGTGATCGTGAGATTCGCCGCGTTTCCAAGTAGGATATAGAACGCCCGTGTGTCGGTGGTAAATGGCGCGTGTCGATAGTTACGTTCGATTCCCGCTGAATAAGCGTTTCCATATCCCTTGTTCGCGCTTGTCCGTCACCTGCCGACTAGTCACCGGTGAAGAGTATTTTTTTACGCGTTGCCAGAGTTAGCCGAAAGTTTTTCACCCATGGTGATACGCGAAGGCGTTTCTCGCTGATCCTAGCACTGCTCGAGAATTTCTCGCCCCCATCAACGTCCAGCTTGTTTTTGGCACTGCACGACGGTGATCAACGCCGTGGATTCGACGGCATCGTCTACGAAAACCGAGTGGAGGTGGTATGTTAAGACGAGGGTGATTTGTTTTTCATAGGTGGAACGCCGCAACGGTGGTATTAAGTGTGCAGTGATCACGGGTGACCGAGGGAAGACGGGAAAGAGGGTGGTCAATATGACTCCTATCTTCCTCGTCCTGTTGGTGGCACTCGACCCGATTATCGCACAGAATGGTGGTGAGTAATCGACCAGAGAAATCCAGTTTCCATAACAGACATTTGCGGACATTTTGGCGAACTTTTATATCGGACACTTTATTCGCCTGTTCTATCATGCTTAAGACAAGACTGTTGTGCCGAGAGTGTGTTCGCGCGAGGACTCCGGACGCTGCTCCGAAATCGCGATTCCCGTGGATCGTTCTCGCGGATCGACGGGTGATATCGGCTCTTCTCGAGTCGATCGTACGTGGACGCGTTCGAGGAGGTTGCTCCTTTGGGTGTTTTGTGATCGAGTTAGATTCGGACGATTTAACCCATTCACTGTCAAACAAATTTAAAATGGTGCGCCTTGGACGCCAGGATTTAATACAGATGCGTAATCTACAGTCGATCCTATAAATATTCCTACCCTCTGTGTTTATTGAAGGAATTTGTCTAATTTAAATGATAGGTTCGATGTTTCCAAATAAATTTTTCATTATATACAAATGTAAAGTTTATCCATGTACAAATTTATGGTGAAACATTTATTTGAAAACATTGAACCTATTATTTAATTTAGATAATTTAGACAAACTTCTTTAATAGATGTAGAGGGTACGAATATTTATGAGACATTGTAGGTTATTATTTTGATAATAAAATGTATTAAATTTGTTGTTTTAAAAAAAAAATTCACAATCTCAGAAGGGTATAAACTTATCCTTTGAGTAATTGCTATCAATTTCAACTACAGGACATCTCATAGTTGACAGTTAATGGGTTATGCGATAAAATTATAACAAGCTACTTATTCACGAACTTTCCGTTTTCTATATCAAATCGTCTTCGAGATCTGTAATAATAGAAGCTGCTCTCAATTTTTAAGGAGTATTCCAAGAGTAATTTAGAAATGAGAATTTAATCGGGTGCTTGATATATCGTCTTTCACAAGTTCAATCATTGTACATATATAGTATTTCCACATTGACCGAAAACAATTATTTCGATTCAGCCGTTTCGACTGTTGTAATTATATATACTCTTCGACCTCAAAATGTACCGGAGAGAATCAGCTGCGGGTCACAAATGTAGGGTAACTCGATATTAGCTTGTTTGGACCATTCTGTACTAACTGAAATCGTAAACAAGCAGAATTCAACGGTCATTCGATTTAAATAGGTATCACAAATGGAACCAGAGTTTTATTGCTTAAAATGAAAGTGAAATTCTCTTCAGGAATTTAAATTAATCACAAACAGATCTTGAAGGTGTTAGTAGAAAATTGCGAATACATCGTCTAATAAATATTTCACGATGTACGATAATAACCTTAATTAGGTGTATACCTCGACGAACGTGTGAAAACTCGATACGTTCGAAACTCGATCCTACTCAATGAGAACGATTCGCCCGCTCGAAACATCGCGATGCGAAATACGCCACGATTTTTGTTCGCGCGTGTGTGCACCTGAAAAAAAGAACTATAAGGATTGGGGGTGTGAGTGGATGGGGAAGAAAAAGGTAGAAAGGCGAGCACCAGCGCGACGCGCTTTTGTTCGTGGTCTAAAAGCTCGAACGTCAAGGACAGTTTAATAGAACGGGCGAATTTGTAAATTAACGCGGCGATACACGTACGCAAAGCAGCTTCAGAGGACACAGGACCGGTATAGGGGTAGTTGCCCGACTGGAACTTGTCGGTGCAGCTCGCAACCCCCTATTGCAGTGTTTTTTTTTTTTCTTTCTTAAACTGAGGTCATTCTAGAATTCAAAGTACAAACGAAAATTAAGCAATGTAGATAGCTTGAACATTTGTTTGAATATTAACTTATTTGCAGTTAACGTATACTTCTCTCTATTCTTTTATTCAGTTTATCACTATTCAGTAGATGATTCTATTCTTACATTTTCCGTTAATGGAACGACACCTGAATCTTCGTAACCGCTTGTTTCGTTATTTGGAATAAACAATAATCAAGTTTGAGGAGCACTGCAACAGTAGGCTAGAAAGCTCCGTTGTCCCCCGAAGCAGCAACTATAATACGCACCGTGAAACGAGCAGCGAGCGCGTTGGCGCGCTGCGCGATAAACGCTCCGCACGATAAACGCGCGTCGACGCTGGTGCACGCGTCCGCGACCGGGCAAGCATGAACGTTTCCGATGCGCATTTAGTTTTAGTGCGCGACGAATCGACGGCCGTGCGCCGTTAAGTTCGGGGTTGTCCGTCGCGTTTCACGCGGCACGTGAAAGCCGCAGACGTATCGCGTACCGCGTCCCGTGTCGCCGGAAATTCGTGAAAATCGTCAGGGACCAGCGTGCCTGGACCTCGTCGAGAAGAGACGGCTTTTCCAACGCCATGGAAGCGGCTCTCCGTTCTCTAGACACTAAGACTATCCGACGGACAGACCAGAGAAACGCCTCGTGGGCCTGTCTGTCCAATCGCATCGACTCGCTCACACATCTCGCACGAGTACAGCGATCGTATACTTTTTCTTTTACAGATATTATTTTCATTTGGATGTTGCTACTCACTTACAAACCAGTGTGCAACATCAACGTGTAGGTTTGCAGTGATTATTTGAAAATATGTACTGTTGACACCTGAGAGGAATGAACACATGATCCGTTCACTACACAAATCAATTAACTCCACCAGTTACATAAAAATTGCGACATTTGGCTATTCTTTCTTATTAATTGTATATACCGTTACATGAAAGCTACATCTGTATTCATGCATTCTAGAGTATTTATTTGAATTTATATTATAAGGGGAATTAAAAAAAGAACAGTTTAGATTTTTTCGTCGCATTTCTTAGCTTTTTCTTTTATGGAGTTAATCGATTTGTGCAACGAACGGCTCGTATGAGCTTCGTGGGTTCGGAACAGCCGTACTGGTTGTACCCTTTCGTCGAGTTCATTCTTCTCACGCGCCAACGGTGGGGTTGCTTTTTTCCATCGAGTATAAACATGTGTTTGACATCTACTCATTTTTCCAAAGGAAAAGACAGATACATTTTTAAGTAGATTAATGTAGGCACTTGATAGTAATGTTGAGCAAAATTAATTTAATTCGCAGAACACGATTATAGCATAATCGCACTAATTGTACTGCAATCAAGCGGTAACTGCCATGTAAATGCGGTGTAATCATAATTATAAATCATTGAGCCGTGTATGTCGTGTAATTACTTCCTAATTACCGTGTGCTTACATTGTAGTCACAATTACGGCAATGTAACCGTATTACATTTTCCTCGACGTTATTTACTGCGCGCACGTGTCCTCGCGCTTGGTAAGAAAGTTTCGCATTCGCGTCTTGCGCGTTTCCGATTCTGTCGATCGAGTCCCTCGTCGAAAGCATCGTTCGTTTAGAAGTGATTAATCGGATATAAATAAATTTACGTATATTTTTAGAGTAAATGCGTGGTTGCATATCATTAGTTTAATAGCATACTAACTGGAATTAGTTACGAATATGTCGCGGTTGTTTCTAGTTGAGGTTATATGACCGTATGATATTTTAAATTATTACCCTCGGTTAAATTTAATGTCGTCGACGTTATAAAATTGCTACAGCGAACTAATAGTACTCTAATAGGCAATTTAGCCTCCCGAACCGCTCAGCTGTCCGACAAATTCAAATCCAACCAAGTTGGAAAATACTACATTAGGTTGTCCCGTTTTTTTTTCTTCTTTAAGTAGAAAAGATCGCGTCAGCGAGACTGGCGAGGAACGCCACAACAAAAAAGAAGCGAGGACCGCTAAAAGTATCTCGAGGAGAGGATGGACTCTGTATCCATACTTAATACAGATCCATCCGCTCCGTGTCCCGCCCATGTCGTGGAAAGAGATGCGCCGAGGTCGGGTAGGAAGATTTCCTCGGAGGTTCGCTCGCTGTCGCGCGTTCTCGAAAAATCATCCTCGAGGGTAGCGGGACGAAAGCTCCGCAACCAGACTTCCTGCACCGGCTTCCTGTCTATCTATCTATTTATCTTTCTCTCAGGTGACTCCGTCTCTTTTTTCCTACCCGAGCCTCGGTTACCTCGTCTCCGATTCATGCTACCGCCTCTGGCACCGGTGAGCTTCGAAAAACCGCGAAGCCAGCGATCGGACGCGTCAGGGCGTCCATGACGACTAGCAAAGGGACATCACATCTGTGGGGGGCGTGGATGTGCATGACAATTTAGACGCTCATTCTATAGGTGTCAAGCATCATAACCCTCGAAGCGTTTATGCCATTGGGCTTTGCTTTTTATAATATTAATTGTTAAAGTTTACAAAGTTTCGTCATGCATCTGGTCCAGACTCTGTGTCGCGCCGAACGTTGACTCATACTACTAGAATTTACGATGTCACGCCATTGATGAAAACTTATCACGAAGCAGTTGGGAGAGGTTATGAATTTACATGACGATTTAGATATTTATTCTATGGGTAAGGAACATCATAACTCTCGAAACGTTTGTGCCATTGTGTCTTAATCTTCATAATATTAATTGTCAAAGTTTATAAAGTTTTGATATTAAGACAGCTAAGGCCCAATGGCTTATACAAATATTGAAAATTTATAAACTTTGACAATTAATATTATGAAGATTAAGACCCAATGACACAAAAGCTTCGAAGGTAATGACGTTTGAAGCCTATAGAATAAACGTTTAAATCGTCATGCAAGTCCACGACCCCATAGATGTGATATCCCCTTGTAGGTAGAGGAATGTAACCTGTTCAGGAACGATTCTTCTTCACGCTTTTCTTATACTTCTAACTGTACATCGGAAGTAACATACAACACCAAAGCATAAAATTTTTACTCCTCTTGTTCAGTGATTTTGTAATGAATAAGTTATTGTCAAATTTTTGTTCTTTTTAATATTGACAGTAATTGTAATTATAAAAATCTGAACGTCTATATATGCGGCCAAGCGCGTGAAGAGGTTAACGGCTGGCAAAATGAAACCAAGACATGTTTACTCGCTTACATCTTTCATAAATCATCGTTTCTCTTGTCTCGTGCTTTTTCCACCCTAGACAATTTTTACGAGGAAGAGAAATACAAATTTCTCTGTCTTTCTACTCGCAAGAGATCGTTAGAAATCGAAGAAAATGGTTGTCCCCTCCCTCGAAAAAATGAACGCCTGACGCACATTTGAAGGTTGATTCGAAAGACACGCGGGCCGTTTCCACGGTGTTTCGTCAAACTTTATCAGCGTGTATTTTATTAGACGCACCGACGGGAATAGGAAAAAGCATGGCTCCGCAAATGTTTTCCTTTCGAGTTATGCGCGCACCGGAAACCTCACGGTGGCAGAAAGTATTTCGACGTTCGAGTAAACTTTAAGCGAGGGATTATTTTGTTCCGAGCCGTTCGTAGAATTTTCGAGCGCGAATTAATCGAGCAGCTTCGCCAAAGTCCGCTTTGCGGGTTCTTTATCGTTTTTCTTTCTATCGGGAAAATTCACGATCCACGTGTCGCTGATAATGGGCCTACATGCCAACACCAAGTACAGCGTAATCATTCTACGATGCTAAGCAATAAATCTCGACAATGATAAATCATTAAATAAATCTCAATAAATCTTAACACATTCGCGACTGGTGACGTGAATTCACGTCACTTGCAATTCTATTCCTGGTTATGAAAAAATTATGAAAACCTCTTTATTTTATGCACTTTATATTTACAACATTGATATTTCAGAACATATTTTGTAATTTTTATCTTTGCCCTAACGATACAGATTTACGATGACCAGCTTCAGGATTTCATTGTTTTTGTCAGTACTCGGTATTAGAAACGTAAGATATCTGCCGATCGCGAGTGTGTTAACAATAAATCTCTCCTATCGAATATCAATTTGATTTCGTTCTTCGTTGGAATAGCGATAGACCAGTAATCACAGACAAGAGGGCGTCAGTCCATTAATGAGAGTCTGAGAGGTCCCTAGTTACCAACCTCACCCAATTCATCTCACTTCAATGTTGACGTAATTATGCCGGATCTTTAATGGCAAAGAAAGTAGGTGCTCGGACGTTCGTTAAATATAAGCTAGGCGAGATGAATTTTGTAAGGAACGAAAGGTAGCGAGGGTTAATTTCGCGGTGCGAGTCTCAACTACGTCATGAACATATCGAGTAGGTATCGGGTCTCTATCCAAAGTGTATACCGATACAAAGTGACTATCAAACAAGTTGGGGGTTTCAGAACCGGAGAAGGCTGCGACACCTTTATAATTCATGGAAGGTGAGAAGCTGCCAGCGAGACGCTTACTATTAACAAAAGACTAGAGTACCTTGACATTTTTATTAACCCTTTTCACTTTGGAAATGTTTCAACGCTTCGTTGCAATGCCAGTAGAGTATCCCGAGTAGAAATCGTTAAATAAACAGGTAGATCGGTATCGCGAAGTGCATTATTATCGAAATATTTTTGTACTCATAATCGAACTCTTAAACGCATTCGTTGTTATTTATTATGCATTAAAACCCACAGTTCCGTTATTTTTCAATTTTTTTTTTTTTTTTTTTAATTAAATCCATCGAGTTTCCATTGTTTTCCATTATTTTAATGAATATTTTGATCGTCCATCTCGTCCAATTTAGGCTGGTCTACAATTTTGACATACAGCGAAGTTAAAAATGACGAATCGATTTAATCCTTCGCCGCCGGGAATTTATCATATTTTATCCTTTGAAAGAGAGATTATTTCCTGTTAATTTATACAACCGTGAATTATTATTCGATAATTAATACCGACGCTAAATATCGCGAACCTGGAGAGATAATCCGCGACAGTGACGCACAACTCGCGGACCGCTTTTGGCTCATTATAGAAACATTTACGATCCCTTACGTACTTGGACAATTCAAATTCACATCGACAACATTTTGTAAATTCTGTCGCCATTAGGTTTCTCGGCAAAGTGATCGAAACACCACTGATTTATTACTCTCAACTTCAACTTCACCCAAAACGTGTAGCGTTTGCAAAGATCTGGCGAGGAGTAAAACTCGCTAGATTTCGGGTATCTCGAAGCCCTAAGAAAGGGGATGTAACCAGACATTCAACCCTTAAAATCACTTTCGCGAAACTTCCAGACACGTACGCGCCAAGGTTGCCGGAAGCTAGGAGCGCTTTCAAAATATCTTCACGCAAAATTCCCTCGACAGGACGAAATTTTTGATGGGTGGTGCGAAACCCGTTTCAGAATCGCAGAACTTTTTCCCACCAATCGTGCCGGTCTGACGCGACGACGAACCTTCGTTTTCGTAATTCGGCTTGGTTTACGCATTATTTATCGTCGCGACAATTATTTACATTCCGTTCGATCGCGCATTATGGACCACGAAGCGTCGCGACCCTCGTCTCTCTTTTATTGGTACAGAGCAGGGACGTGTCGAAGCTTTAACTTCTTTCGAAGCTTTAACGTCTTTCGAAACTTGGCTAGTTTCATGGTTTATTCTACAGGTGAATAATACAGGATTACTAACATACAGGAATATTAGTTTATTAGAGGTCCTTATCTAGTTTATACATTTTTAACATTCTTGGGGATAACAAATCTGACGAGTTTGAACTCGTTCGAGGATCAATGAATGTACGTGAATGAACCCTCTATGAACTCGTGTAGCTTTCAGGTCATATGGTAATACAGTCACTCCCATAAATCTTCCTACCCTTTATATCTATTGAAGAAATTTGTCTAATTTAAATGATAGGCTTCATGCTTCCAAATCAATTTTGAACTATAAATATGTACATGAATAAACTCCACACATGTATATATAATACAATTACTTTATTTGGAAACATGAAGGTACGGACACTTATGGGACTGACTATGTATCGACATTTTACCAAATAATTTTAGTTCTTTCACGAGACGACTTATACGTCCGAATTTTATAATGTCTCTGATAACTAATGACAATATTGATGGCAGTTAGTTGAACTATCAAACTAAATGTCTTCCAAGTTGCCCGCAAGAAAAAAATTCGACCCATGAAGGGTTAAGAAACAAAAACATGTGAAAATGTCACAGTACAATTTAAACTTGTGTGTCAGTGATGCGTATAATTTTTACTCAAACCACGACATATGTCACACGTATTCTTATGTGTGACATTTCAGCCGTTCGCTGCACAAATCGATTTTGAAAAACATTTTTGAGAAACTTAAATTTAAGTGCCTAGTACTTGGTGTGGCCATAACTTTTTATATTCATAATAACTTTCCCGAATAGTAGAAACGACAAAACATTATTACATTGCATTATTATTACTTGTTATTATTATTATTAATTGTACATTATTTCATCGTATTTCTCAACTTTCTGTTTCATGGAATTAATCGATTTATCCAACGAACGGTTCATGTATCGAATGGTCCACACTGTCACACCAGCGTCAAATTCCTCCCAGACTAGCGTCTCTAATGAAACGAATTCCGCTGATACCACGCTTATTCTACCAAATACACCATTTTCGCTAAAATAAAAAAAAATAATAATCTTAGCGTACACGTGTACCAGGATGCATGCATCGCGTCGCTCCCGCTGCCGTTTTTATTGGTAATTGACAGAGTAGACGTACCCGACGAAACGAGCGGACGCGTCCGAAAGAGGCAGGAACGGGTCAAAGCTTAACGCGCAGCGCAGCGGGTGGTCGAAGGGGGGGAGCGGTAGCGGTGGGAAAAAAACTGACAGCGGCGATAAGCAAAGAGCGCCGGGACTAACGATACGCGACAGCCTTCCGCCGCGGTGATTCTTCGTTTGCCAATTTTTCAATTTCGTTCCGTCGATGTTCCCCGGTAAATTTCGTCGAACCTTTAATTCCCCGTTAATTGGAAAAAAAGTGGCAAAGGTGAACGAGAACCGCGCAGGGGAGGGACGAGGTTGGCTGCGTCACCGAGTTTCAATTCCGAGGGCGCGGAAGTTTGGGATCGCGAACGGTCGTGAACCGCGAAAGCCTACAACCGGGGTTAACGATAAGGTAACACGGGGGTGGGAGTTTATCGACGTTAAAGAAAGGCGAACGGCGCTGAGACGCGAGCCCCGTTGCTTGGGATTCCTGATAACGAGGGAGCGCGAGCGAAGCTTGAGGGTGCGAGGACGGAAGGCGTCGGCGGTCGCGGTCGCGGTCGGAGCTTATTCGCCGCGATGTCGAGCGAAGGTGTGCGCGCACTGGCACGTCGAAGTGGCACGCGGGAGGGCCGCGAGAGGTGATAAAGTAAAAAAGTTACTCTAGCTATTTTATGGGATCCCTCGACGGGAGGTCCGCCGCGCGATCCTCGGGGCTGGTAGGTGGCGAGGGTAGGTTGCAACCACCGGCGTCATCCCTCCTCCTCGTCTTGCAGCGCATCCACCGACGTTTCGTTCTTGCTTCCTGTCCACCCCCTCGCGCAGGCTTTTACGGTATCGAACGAGTGTCGTCGGGATAAGCCCGAGGTTGGCCTAGACTCGCAGCAGGTATCGCACCGTGAACGCCTGCCAGCCGATGGGAACCGGGGGCCACGACGGGGGTTGCGCGGAGGAAGTTGGCTTGGCCGCAACATTCTCGGGTTTACACCCCTGTCGTGAACTTCCCTCCGGATCCGGGATTAGCCGCGGTAGGCGGCAAACGTTCGTTCGGGAGTTAAACTGATTTTCTCGTAGCATCGAGCGACGCGGAACGCGTGCAGGGCTTCCGCAGACGCCTAGACGTCTCTCGACCCCAGACTACCGCGGTGTTTCTTTCCACGAATCGCGATCTACCTGGCGTAGCGATTCAGTGGTTCGTAATTGCTGTCTCCGATCAAGGCAGAGTCGAAGGTAACGTCTCGACGCGAGGAAATATCGCGACCGCGCGGCGTTGATAATATCGAGTAGCCAACGGAGAGTAGCTGAAAGTCCGATGTAGCTGGAAAACTGGAAATCGGTATGCGACAGGAACGGTAACTTTTCATCGCGCCAAGACGATCGTACCGTGTATCGTGAATTTCCCCTTTTTTCAACACTTTTCCACACCCCTCCTTTTCCAGCTTCTGTCCCCCTTCGTCCCAGGCGCAATTTATGGGAAGCCGAAGTGCAGTTCGCTGTTCCCATCCGGCTCGAGGTGTCATCAGGCATACGCTGGCACGCGCGAAATCGATGTAATTGACGGACGTATATATTCGAGGGAAAAAAAAAGAGGTCGGTTCGGGCAAGGGAGACGCGCGTTTTCTGATTCGATGCGACTGTTGTCCAATTTTATTCCGGTAAATATGATGACGTTTTATCGTCCCTCCGCGGTTTTTCGAAACGGTAGTTCGACCGCGGAGAACTGTATTCATTTGTTTCGTTTAATATTTTTGTTGTACGCACTGAAATACAGAGACTATTTTCGTACCGAAATCATATCTCATATTGGAAGTGTGTAGATCGTTAAGATTGTTCGCTTTAACGACTTCTTAATGGAATATATTAGGTCATCCCATAACTAATGTCGTCTTGTACGGTACTGTTAAGAGACATCATTTTCTAGATCACACATAAAAAGGATAACAATAAAGGAATGCATAAATGAAATCTTTTATCACGTCCACCATACATTTCGACCGGTGCAACGTTTTTTAACCAGAAGAAAGTTAACAATATTGGACACGTAAAATCAGTACCACACGAGTCTTCTAAATCAAATCACGAATAGTTTGAAAAGATGAAATTAGGGCGATTATGATTAAAGTAAACATAAGTTTTAATTTCTTTCACCGAAAATTAGCATCTGAAGATGACATTAATTATGAGGTAATCTAATATATTCCATTATGAAATCGTTAAAACGAACAATCTTAACGATCTACCCGCTTTTAAAGCACTTCGCCCTAATGTACGTAACTTTTCCCATTCGATCAGAGATCACTGCTAGAAAAAACGATCCAAGAACGTTTCGACGTCCTCGAAGGATACAGGACTTTAAACGGCCACCGTCGTTGAATCCAGTTTCCGGGCAAATAAAAACGCGAAATGCCGCTATACTTCACAAAGGAGTTGTTATCGCGAGTTGTTATAGCGTAGCGACTATTAAATGAGAGGCGTAAATGCATTACATTGCATATGCATGATCCTTTCTCGTTTCATAAGCACGAAACTGGAATAGCCTCCAGCGCGTCCGTTCTTCTTCCCCTTATTGGCAAATGGCTACGTTGAAAAGTCAGATGCGGCGTTGGATTATTTCTGTTTTATATCGCGGCGTCGTACGATCGACTCGACGACGTGGAATCCCGCGTGGGGCGAGGGCGGAAAATGCAAGGAAGCGCGGAAAGTGAAAGAGAGGAGAAGTTTCCAACTTTTCCGGGTGCATCTATTTTCTTGGCCCCGCGTGAGGCGAAGCTGAATTAGAAAATAGTGGCAAAAATTCGGAAAGTTTGCGAGTCGGTTGGTAATTTGCAGATAGGAAGAGGCGAATTCTGGGTGAAATTATATCATCGAGTGGCGGGGAAGGGGAGAGGGTGTGCAGTGAAAAGCAAATACAGAAGAAATAGCTAATGCTAACTGCAGGAAAATTAAAAGTAAACAAGAATTTATTTGCTTCGCTCGTTTTTCATTCCAATCAAATAATTTATTTCTATAATATTTGGCGTCCGTGCATGGTGACGTTAATCTCGTACGACACCCTGTTTAAATAAATCGCGATAACATTTCGAGCGACAGAATTCGACGCCTGATTTTTGTTTACATTATCAAACTAATAGCTACGAATCACGTCGCCTGATTTCGGTTTCGAAGCTCGAACCATACAGAATTGCGGCAAAGAAAAATTACTCGCGGAAATTTGCGGTCTGAAACGTCAGAGCATGTTTAGAGCACCCTATGCGTCATGCGTGCACAGAATGCATTATTCCCAGGTAGCGCATCTTCGCGTCGAAACTACGTGTTTCGCCTAGTTTGCGGACGAAATAAAGTCATTACTGTATATAGTAACCAGTAATTTAAAAATATAGTTATACGCCCGCTCAAAAGTATGTGGACACTTCCTTAATAGACACAAATATATAATAAAAGTTGCAAATCAATTAATGTCAATCATATCATTAATGTTTCGATGTGTTTGTGTTGGAGTAGTGAACATATTTTATCGATAGTTTTTGTTTTAATAGTACATCAGAAATGGTAGAAAAACTATGGAGATAACTGTAGATAATGTTAAAGTTTCTTGTACAAAACTTGGATACTATTAATTTCTTCATTATATCCTAAGTAATATTGTCTCATTTATTTTGTAATATTTCGCCATAAATATTTTTAATATATTAAACATTCTTTCTGAGCTTTTCTATCAAAACCATCTCATAGTTCCACTAGAAATTTGAACGTGGGACTTAAAACATTCGATATTATTAAATGTTGTTAAATACTCGTTCAATTTAGGAACAAAATTTGTACAGTGAGAAGGTAGTAAGTTTCCATATATTTATGATCGAGGGTGTACCAGTACTTGTCTAGTATTTTTATTTTTTGACAACGGTCGTACTATCGATGGAACAAACGCTCGCGAAAATTCCAGCTAATCCCGCGAACAGAACATTCCTGCATACCGTCGGCGACGTTTTGATTTACCAAACGTACGATGGGATTGTTCGTTTTGCTTTTGCCGCTTCGAAAATTATTTTACTACTTTCCCCGTGCGCGGGAATGGTTTACAAGGGGTTGCAAAAAATCAGGGAAAGCGAAACAAACGAGCCAGGGCTGTGGGGAGGGGGAATAGGAGGGGAGGGGTCGAATATTTCGGTCGAGCGCAATTCCTCGACGTGGAAATAAATTTATCTTAAATAATTTAATTTCGCGGATGTCGCTGAATATACGAGCTCTGGGGCCCGGGTAGCTTCGCCGCGGGTTTCACGCGCATTCGTTGGAAAGTTTCGCTTTTACATCGTTTCTACCGGAGGATACGACGCTACTTTTGCCTTTTAACGCGACTAACTCCGCTTCCCAGTATATTATCGGACGAATTTATATCGTCGGTCGAAACGGATGGCCCCCAAAGCGTGCGGAACATTCCTGAAATTTCGAATATTAAATTTATGATGGATCGCTGCCTTTCGCGAGGGTCTGCCGTTCTCCGGGAGTAGAGCCAAGGGAAGCTGATCCCACGGGAGGCTCGGGCGGGGTGATGGAAGTCGGAAAATAAAGAGGCCGAAGTAACGTTGTCGTCGAGGCCAAGATATACGTTTCATCGTCGCGACGCTCCTTTTTCTATATGCGACGCCGAACAGGCGCGATCAATCCGTCGTTCCCAGCTCCATTTGTCGATGACAACGTTGGGAACTCCCCTCTAACGAACTCTGTAGGGTAAACTTGCCACAATCGTGAGCCCTTGGAGACTTTTTCGGGACGAAGTATTCGTCGAACGAAGTGACAAGATGTGTAAATCAAAACTCTCTTCTACTTTACTTTTTATACGACGGAGTGTCGAAGATTCTGAGAGCCGCGACACTTAGACGGGAAGGTTGGCGAAATTTTGCTGCTATTCAGTTGACGAGCTACCGTCCCATACCTTCGAGGCTTTCAACTGCTTCCCCATGCCTGAATGCCATGTGTCCAGATAGGTTTAATAATTGCTTTATACATTAACTATATATAAAGTAAAGAATGTATACATAAAGATATATATTCAATTATGTTTTTCGTTTTGACAACATTGCCCTTATTCAATCTTAATTTTATCCATTAGAATAGTTTTTCGATTAATATTTACATAATATTTTCTAACTCATATAATGATATAAGCATTAAATATTATGTGAGTAATACATAATAAAGCATCGGTTGTCCTAGCAAAAAGCCTACTAATAGGCTAACGGTCGATAAAGTGCTAGAAGTTTATTTTCTGGACTTAGCTGAGAATGTCTTCCTGTGAGCTAATACATTTGTCGCCTCTTTATTTCTATTTCTTCAACTTTGTTTCGTACGTGCTGCTTCCACGTTAGCTTTGTATCTATGCGAATTCCTAGGCACTAACCACTACACTATTAGATCGCATTTATTAACATTACAAGATTCGTAACAATTAACCACCTGGTGTTTACGTTTTCGTCGTTGGAGTTCCACCAGCTCTCCCTGAATTCAAACTACAACTCTCCTACCTTTCGCGACCTCTTATTTTCAAATTCGGGATCGTCTCGAGTCCACTTGTTTCCATTTTCATAACAACCACGATTCCTGTTGCGCTCGCAATGTCGTCGGGAACGTTTCCAATTGCTATTAACGTGCATCCACGATGTGGCAACTTCGCCCCCGACTCGGATTCGTATCGCGTCGTATACTTTCAAACGGTCCATTAACCGCACGTACGATTACGGTAGGGTTACTTATCGATTACTATTATAACGGGGTTCGAGAAGTGCAGAGGAAGCCGAGGAAGGCAGCTCACGCTCCCTGCGTTCGGCTCGTGGTCGCATTTGTATGGACGGCGCAGGCGAGTGTGTCGCCGTTCCACATAGTAGCACCATAATTCGCAATAACTGCCGTAATAACCGTGCCTCCTTACAGGCTCGAATACTATCGGGGTAATTGCCGCGGTAAAAATGCTTCAAAATCCCTTTTCTTCTCTCTCTTCGAGGGTGTTTTTTTTTCAACTGCGCAGCTTTCGGCTCGTTGAACCAGGGAATCGTTACCGCGATATACTGCTGATCGCCGCGTGTTCTACTTTGAGGAAAGTGGAGTTTGCGTTCTACGTCCCACTTTGTTTTTTTTTTATCAAACTGAAGGACGAAAAATTAAGTCAATTTTTCTTGGTAGCGAAATTGCCTTCGCTTTGGTTGAAAGAAATTAGCTTAGTCTTTGACTCAAAGTATTCCTACTAAAATAGTGTAGGATTTAGTTTGGTAATGGCAATTAGTGTTACTATCGCTATAGTGGTGGTGCAGGTTTGAACCACGGGTTTTACTGTTGGTCGCACACGCACTTTGACTTTCTTACACTGATCTCTCGGTTAAAAACTGGACTCTTAACTCTAAACATTCGGTCGATTCCATTTGCTTTCTTCCAGGCACACATCAAATTGTCCCGCGCGGTCCAAACAGGGTTTCTTTACGCCTCAGGTTCTCGTCGCTCATGCATTCATCGAACTCACTCTAAACCCAACCACATTTATTTTTCATTCGATCTCGATTGTCTTCAAAATCATGCTCTACAATAGCTAACCCTAAATACACGCTTCTCTCGCGCTGTAGTTCCGCCAAAATTTGAAAGAAATTAAACATTTTTCTGACTTCTCAACACGCCAAACTTCTCAGTGACGGCGATCTATCTCTGTTTCCGTCGTTACGAGTTAGCTAAAAACAGAATCGACGCGTTATTAATTAGACGGTGTAGCAATCGGCGCGAATAGACGAACGCCTTCAACGAAAACCCTAACTACCCCAAATTGAAAGAAATTAAACATTCGTACGTGTTAGATACTCCCACGTCAGGGTACCTTCGCTTTTGCGCGAAAAACGATGGCGCAGCAGCGAGGTCAACGCTTCCCATGCCGACGGGTTGCCAAAAGCCTGAGGCGCACTCCTGCGTGTTCCCCCTTACGTTTCCAATTTTGCCTCGCATCTACTTTTCGCGCTACTTTTTCCCCGACGACGAATCTTTCCACTCCGATGGCGCTCGTTCCGAGAGCGTCAGCTCTCTCGCAGCGGTACTCCGGAAGTTGTCTACCGGCTGTCACCAGTAACGTCGCAATTGCGCTACCACCACCTCCGCGAAAGTTTTGTTCGCGGGTTTGATACGGGATCGGGTTACAGAGTTACCGAGGCCAGGGCACGGGATTTCGAAAGTTGCGCGTTCGCCTGGCGGTGGTAAAACCCGAGAAATGGAATCGACGGCGTTTGCAGGACTCGGGAACGAAACGCGAGAACGCTGTCTTGAAATTTCATCGTTGAGGTTTCCTCTGGGCGAACCCGGCACGCGCTTTTGCTTCTTTTCTCGCGGGGCGAAACCTTCTTGCCGCCCCGGACGGATCGATAGCGCGTACCTTTTTCCATTCGCAAGATTAATAAATCCATTTCCGGCACGCCTTTGTATCGCGCTGGCAAAAAAATCAGCCGACCCACCTAAAAGCGAACCGCGGAAGAATTTCGATGGAAATGCCCCGTCTCGATTCCACGGAGATCGGTGAAATTCTGATCTGGATAAAAATTGAGAACCGGGAGTAATCGACTATTCGTTAGTCCGCGAATTGAAAATTAAAATTCGAGCAATGGAGTGGGAAGTTTTCTCGTAATGAACGCGCGTTAAGTACGGTTGTAACGCAAGGTTACACTTGAAGAAGATATTTCTTATGGATTATTCTTTATTTTCAACGCTACGGTTCTTATATGCAATTCACATCAACTCCACTCTTTTGTTAATTACTCATCACTAGTGTTGATACGCACGAGACGAGATCAGACGAGATTTCTACGATCTCGATGTTTAACTCCAAAAATCTCGAAACATGCATATCGATCTCGAATTTTCGACAATTTAGAATATATGATCTATACAATACAGTTAAAATACAGATTAAAAATTAATTTCTGACAATAGTTACATGAATTATTAACAATGTTTGTTCAAGCAATGATCGAGAATACGACTTCGCTGTAATATTACAGCGCGTGGACAGCGGTAGATGCTTTTTCTAAAAATGTATATATTTCTATACATATATATTTCTATAATACGTCGCACTGCGTACCGATTCCCTACGTATTATTGAGTTTAGTAGCCCGCGAAATATTTTTAAGTGCACTTGAATAAGTGTCTGTAAGACGAGTCTAGTAGAAATATTGGATTGCTTGGAAAATCCATGTTGATTGTTGGTAGTTGGTACAGATCTGAATATATCGAAATAATTGAAAATAAATAATCGTGGAACAAAATCGTACTTATGTAATTCAATAAATGTATGTCAAAAGTCGAATGTACCTTTGAATTTTTCTTAAGAATTGGCACGAACTTTCTGGACAACCCAATAGATACAAATAAATGTTGGTTGGCTTAGTGTTAGGATCGACATTTTCGATGAAATATATCATTAACGAGAAACGATCTCGAGGACACCAGAAAATTTCTGTCGAATAGAAACCGATTGGCCGTTGTCGCGAGTACATTGAGCCGAACTCGAGAAGCGGTTCGCACCTGATGCCTCTTACCCGCTTAGACTTTTACGATTCATCGATCGAGATCGTCCGACGCTTCTGCATGGCGGAGGCAGCGGCGAGCGTCTTTCGCGAAATTTACAACCCTACTTTCTTTCTAGCTGCCCTGGAATGGTCGTTCGCCTCGAAAGAAACGAATGTAATGGCCACAGAGCGATATACGTACCTCGAGGTACGTACGTTGCTCCGATTGTTGGACTCGCCACTTGTATTATCCGCGTTGCGATAGATTTGTCGACGGTAAACCTGTTAGCGACGTTATTGAGTCCAATAGATCCAGCTAACTTACTCTGTTAACCAGAAACAAAGGTGTCGTTTATGTTGCGTTGTCCGTGGGTTCGTTTACTTTTCACTGAAGCACAAGAAGAAACGAAGATCCGAAATAATATTATACAGAAGTACAGTAAGCTTCGGTATTATTATCCAAGGATCCGTATCTGCGCCTGAGGACCAGACCAGATCCCACCTGATGAAGGTGATGGGTTCGTAGAATGACAAATGGACGTCAAATGTCTGATTATTTTTACCAGTTACTACTGGCGGGGGTTCTTATTCAAACGAACTACCCAGTGACAACAAAAACGAAAGAGGAGAAACTACCTTCTCCACTAGGATTTCAGCGAGGCAGGTACTTAACCCTTTGGATCCAGTCCTTCTGATTTCAGTATGTTTTTGTCGAGCTTAACTCGACATAGGTCTGCGAAGGGTTGAAGCCCCCATAAAACTCTAGTTACACGCACTTGCAAGAAGTAGAATTTAACCCTTTCAGACCTGATTTATTTTTTGTTCTCGTACTAATGCAATTTAAATTTTAGGGTTAAAATTGCACTAATTGGACTAAAATTAGTATAGAAAAAATTTGAAGAAAGATCCGAATAGTACAGTTTTCGAGGTAAACTGGTCTTTCTTCGTGTCCACAAATAAGGACATTCGGCCTAAACGATAGTGTCGATAATTTTAAAATTTTGTGTCCTCAATTGTGGACGCCATGTCTGAAAGGGTTAATGTTCAAATGATTGTATCTGTGTGGGGAGCCACAGTCGATAACTCTCCGTTACAATATATGTTACATTTTCGTAATATAGAAGTATATATGTAGTTCGACCGAAAAATCTAGGTTAAAATACTCCGTAAAGTCCTTCTTCTCACTTTTTCGCTGACCTCGGTTTAAACAGAACCCCGCCATAAAAAAAATCAGCCAGTGAAAGCATGCTGAATATCCTCGGCGAACGAGTCGGCCGAATTGCACTTTCTTAAGTACCCCGTTACGTAACCGGAAAAATCTTGCGGGCTCCCTTTTTGCGAAATGCTCCTTCCAGGATCTTTCTTCGCTGCGCTCCGCCGTTTACTTTTCATTTTCCGGGTTACCTTCGACTCCTCCGCCACTGTTCCAGCGATTCGAGAGCCTCTGAGACGCGACCGCCAGGAATATATCCAGGATTTCGAAAGGCGATCCGGAAGATCCGAGTCTCCGTGACTTTTTGTACTTCTGATTTCCGTCGGAAGTTGCCCGTAAAATCGGCTTATCCGCGAGTTCGCCGCAGAAGAATCTCGCCGGAGGAAAATTACGCCCCCGACTTGCACGCGGTTGACCCTTACGGTCCGTTCCCACCGTCACCCCCGCCCCCGCGGCTTTCCCTCGCCTCGCCGGGCACTGCTTTCATCCTAAGAATCTTCGCGTTCGTATCTTAACAGCCCATCTACGTTGTCTCGAGTACGTTTTGCGCTTTTCTTCTTATTCGCCTATTCTTTTCCTTCGCTAGCCGAGAGAGAGGTTTATCGCGAGCTTTAACCGCCGCCCGCTACCCTTCCCATTGCGAGAAACTGCAAATCGTTGGACGCTATTTCCACTTTGTCGACGATAAAAGAACTCCCCCTCGGTGTTTAGCCCGTTATTTTCTCTGCATCTACCGCTGTCATTGATTAGATCCACTTAATTGGCCTGCGAGGAAGTTGCACCTAAACGTCCGCTCGAGCACGATCGTTACCACCCCGAGGAACCCGCTCCGATCGTTTCGATAATTGCAAAGGAAGTTTCGAACGCTCCTTCGCGAAAGGGCTCCATTATTTATTTCCTATTTTCATACACCAGACGAAGTTTCGCGACTCCTTGATACGCCAAACTTTCCGACGGCCACCTGTCCCTGTTTCCTTCGTTACGAGCCGGGTAAAAACAGAATCGGCGCGTTATTAATTAGACGGCCTAGCAATCAGCGCGAATAGACGAACGCCTTCGACGAAAACCCTAACGAGCTTTCTGTTTGAGGTGTTCCCAAAGCCTCGGGTTCGTGCGCCACGCGATCGTGTCTCCCTTTCGTCTCGATTCGCGCCCGTCTCCCGGTACATCTTTCTCCCTTTTCCGAAGCCGCGTTGTTGAGAGTCTCGCAAACTGGAAACTCGACGAATTAAGTGCTAACTTTGCTCTCCCGCGAGAGACTCGGTCCAACGCTTCCTTCCGTGTTGCACGTCGGAGAACTGGAACGTCAACGCCACCGTCGACGAGTCACGTACTCGAACTAATTGCAGTTTTGTACGGAGCCGCGAATTTTGTTTATCCGTCTATTCGCACGAGGCCTTGTTGCATGAGCTGAATATTACGATATTCAGTTGGAACGCGTAAAGGAACATCGAGCGCTCGTCACAAAAGTAAGCAAACTCGCGAATCTCGTAGAATTTCCAATAATATTTAGCATTAACACTCTCGATACCACAGACGAGATAACTCGCTACCAAAATGTATTAGGCCGTCCTAAAGGTTCATGCCATTTATACCTCTGCTACTCAAATTAACACGTTGACTTCCGGACTAATAATGGTGAAAATAGCTACGAAGGTAGAATTTTATTTCTACACCATTTAGATATTACGAAATGTAACATTTGCGGTGGTACTTATTTTTGGAACTCCTCTAAATTGTATCAGTTCTACCTAGATTCGTTTTCTTTAACATCTCACCTTCAAAATTTGTTTATTTATTTGCTTCGGCGAAAATTCTTGTCACCCATATGTGGGTGACGTGGCGCTGAACGTGTTAATGACTCTCTCATTTTACAATATTTTCTCATCTTTTTAACGCAGTCATTATACCGTCACTACACAATTTCTGTAGTTTATTTTTTTTTTTAAATATTGACACAATCTTCAGCACGAACTTATGAGATGACCTAATAATTTGTACATAGCATCACAAGAGCGACATTTTGATAGCGAGGTATCTCGTCCATAAATTCGTCCAAATTACGCTTTAGTAGCGGGATATCTCGTCTAATTCATCGAAAGGGTTAAAATGGGCTTCGGAATACTTTTACACCCGTGATAGATAGCATTGCTTGACATAAAGTCAATCCCATAAGTATTCGTACCTTTTATGTCTATTGAAAGCATTTGTCTAAATTAATTGACAGGTTCGACGTTTCCAAATAAATTTTTTATAAATATATATATATATATTTGAAGTCTACTTATGTACATATTCATAATGAATCATTTATTTGGAAACGTCAAACCTGTCGTTTAATTTAGACAAATATCTTCGATAGACATGAAGGGTACGAATACTTGTGAGACTGGCTATAACAGTCCTTAATGCAAACAGCACCGTCGAACCGGAATGATCACGGCAATAAGTTTCGCCACCTTCCCTCGCAGGTTGCAGCAATCCACCCCCTCAACCGAATCGCAACCCATCGTTGGAGTTACCGTATCCAATTTCAAAATAACACGGGAAAGAGTCGAACAGGGTGTAACTTCAGGGTGTATCAACACAGAACCGTGCAATTTTGTACGTCGAATCCGAAATCCATTACATCGGAGTTTAAACTCCACTACATCGAGGCTCCAACACGTGGTATTTTTATTTCTGCAGATGCGGTAGACACTTTTTTTTTGGTGGGGTTAGATCGCCGTGCGCAGGATCGAAATCGAATACCCTCGGTCGGTCTGGGTTAGCGGAGGAAATCCGAACGTGTCAAGAATTGGGCGCGAATGGAAACGCTCGAGCAGGACAGGGGTGGGATCGAAGCCTTTCTTCGAGCGCTGGGCTAGAAATTAAACGGATAAAGACTTCTTCCTTATTTTCCTAACTAAATTCCCAGGAAACCGATCCTGCCTGCTCCTCGAGTGTGTGCCTCCTCTCCGGGAGCGATCTCGCCCGGATACCGAGGGGAACCTTCGCAACTTTAATTACTTCGCTTACCAGAAACGTCATCCAATTTAAAGATCAGCTTCAGAAATTACGGGGGAAAAAGTCCTTTAAGCTTGGTACCCATGGAAAATCTAATTTTATCGGGACAAGCCATCCACCCAACCTCGGAGAGTATTCGGTTTGTGACGCAGGGGCTGGGGAAATAAAAAAAGAAATCGCAAATTTGTCGTCGACGAAATTCACGGGGGTTCTCGCGCTTACGCGAGGCGGCGCGCGTCGTTTGGTTAGGCGGTAATCGTAATGGTATGCAAACCAGGCCCCTCTCGCTGCCTTTGGATTAAGTCGCGGTAAGTTGCGGTTCCCGTTTCCTTATTTACGGCCGTTGCCGGTCGACGTCGCCGCAAGTACAAGGACGCGTGCGGTTAACTCTGTACCGTAACGTGTACAGAGCGGTTGCGGCAGATCCGAACTACGTTTATGCCGAGCGTGTAGCGTACTGGATCGTCTTTGAGCATACTTTCGGCTTGTTTGGAATCGGTCTCTGTCGAAAACTTCCTGGCTGTGCACTGTCGTTTCCATGCCAGGCTAAATTTTTGGGGGAGTTTTCAACGTGGAAACTGTGGTGTGTAGAAAATTGTAGATTGTAAATATATTTATTTATTTATTAACTGGATAGGGAACTCTTTTGGTACTTGAGATCAGAGTTTGGAGAAACTCTAAACTACGATCACCTGATATCTGGCGATATCGTTTGTCTCGTTTCCTTCTTTGCGAAATGTTCAAGAGAGGGAACGAGACAAGGAATACCGTCAAACTTCGAGTAATCGTAGTCTAGGGTTTTACCCAACTGCTTGAGGTACATAACGCGAAAACAGCTTAACACTAAATATACCACGACAGGTCAAGTGACCGTTTTCCATTTTTTGTGTATAATTCTTATATGCAATTGTTTCATGTATTATTGATTATAGTAAAATATTTTTATTGAAGGAATTTATCTAAATTAAATGATAGTTTTGATGTTTCTAAATGAATTTTTCATTATATGGTATATATTCAAGTGTAAAGTTTATCCATGTTTATATTTATCATGAAACATTTATTTGTAAGCATGAACCCTATTATGTGATTTAAACAAACTTCTTTTTTAACCCCTGTACAAGTCCGACTCGTGATGAAGATTTTGGCCTAAACATGAATATCAGTTTCCGGCCCGAGTTTCGTCGAGCTAAACGGTTTGGGAAGGGGTTAATAAACATAGAGGGTACGAACATTAATGAGACTGACTGTATATGCAAAAATGGTAGGTTGTTCGATTAAGTAACACTGCGTACACAGTCTGTCAAATATATTTGTGAAAACTGGACGTTACTGCTCCGCCCAGCAGCGGCCCTTTAACGAGACTGATCTCTTCACTCGTCGAAGGACAAAATCTCCGGTAGCAACTCGAGAGTCCGCGTCGTTTCTTCGAACGAAGCCGTAAAACTCTTCCGTTTAATTGGAGGAACGTGACGGCGGATAATGACGAACCAGTCGATCGTCGACAAGAGAAGAAAAAAGATTAGATCGTTGCCTTTTCCTGGAGGATCTTCGACTTTTTTGTCGATCGTGCTAACAGCAACGGTTGCTCGGTTTCTGTTAACGATCGTTCTACCAATATTTCCCGAGTTTGTTAGGGACGAGTAACGAACCTACCGGAAACGTAACCGTTTAGCTCGTAATTGTAATCGATTTTACGGCGGTGGCAGTGTCTCGACGTATGCGCTGAAAGGATTCGCGTGTGCATTCCACGGTCGCTATTACCTTATCGCTGATATTCGTACGTTTGTTGCCGACGGTGTGGATACTTTAACACGAAAAAGTTTCGTACGTTATACAAGCGTCACACGCGATTGCATCGGTCTTTATTAATCCGTCGTTAGATATTTATCAAACCTGTGAATTTGAATTACCAAGTCACGCGTATTTGAGAATTAAATCGCGTTGTCTTTCACCTTACATCTGCGAGATGACAAGGTCGCCGTGGATCTATAGTTGTCCAAGCAAAAATTTATGATTCCGTCACGACTTCGCTTAAAGACCGTTATCAACCGGCAGTAATCGTTTTCCGTGACCTGAATTAGGACAACGAAGATTAGGAGCAGATCTTTTTTTGGCAAGGGATGGAGATCCGGAGGATTTGGTTAGGCAGCTTTGCAACGGGCCACGTACCACGCAAGGGATGAGAGCACGGGGAGTGGAAGAGAGAGAGAGTTACGCGTTTTATCCCTTGTGGCATGCGTTGCGTAAACCCTCCGTCCATGATAAACGATCGACCAAAACCCCCCAACCTCTCGCTTCTCCCTCGTGGACCAATCTCGCGGAGGAATTCTCCTGACGGGGGTTGGTCGTGAGGACGCTCCGGCGCAGATTAAAATATAGATTTTATTGTTTTCCGGGTGTGTCGCACGCGCTCACCTACGATTTATACGGTCGTTACTCACGCGAGTCGTTTCCCCCGAATCACATATGTATAATAATTCATCCTCGATGCGCGTTTTATGAGATTTTCTATTAGATGCGCCAGCCCGACACCGATAGCGAATTGCGCGCGGGTGGCCGACCCGTCGATTCGATTCCAGTCGTCTGTCCAGCGTCGAAACGAACCGACGCGACATTAATGACAGCGGGACCATCGATACTCTGGAAAGGGGACATTAAAAACGATTACGGATCTCGATTGTTATTCGTTGTTGCGTCCCTCGAAGCTTAACTCGAATTTGGGTTGCCAGCTCCAAGACGTTGGTATTCAAACACCAGAGGACATCATCGAAGTATATCACAAGTTTGTCAAATTCAATTTTACACCATTTAATTCACCGTCGAAAATCGTGTAAGAATACTTATTTTCAAATTTTCATATAGAAAATTACTGGTAGTTAATTTCCTCTCGAGTGACCTCTCTTAAACTAGTTGAGATTATGTTGGAACTAAACGCAACTGAACTCGAATTTAGGTTGCCAGCTCGAAGGCGTTGGTATTCAAACATGATAAGACATCATGGAAGAATATCACGAGTTCGTCGAGACCGGTACAAAACCATCGAAGATAAGCTATTTGTGCATCTTCCAAGTCTCTCGCGTAATCTTCTTACCCATCCTTGAACTGTTGGCTCAAAATGACCGAGCATCCGCTGCACGAGGTCTAAGCCACTCGCGATCGGCTAAACCCGATTAACAAGTTTCGAGATCGAAAAGTGGGTTAGTTTCGCGTCGAGTCGACTCCTGTCTCGATTTTTCAGCCTCGAACAGCAGCGTGGTTTTTATGGGTAATTTGTTCCTTGCAAAGCAGCTGCTGTTGGCATCCGTGGACGACTATCGCACTTTTAATTAGGAAGTAGTCCGTTGACGAATGTTTTCTTATAAAGGCTATCATGGTTAGAATAACGAAGCAGCTTTTACTATCACACATTTGAGCCGTTCATTGGATAAATCGATTAACCCCATAAAACAAAAAGTTGAGAAATGCGACGAAATATAAATAATTATGACTATACCAAGTGCTTTGACGTTTGATTTTAAGATTTTTCAAAAGCTCCATAAAACAAACAGCTGAGAAATGCGATGAAATATAAAAAGTTCTGGCTATACCAAGTGCCTTGGGACTTGAATTTAAGATTTTTCAAAAAGTGGAATTAATTTGTTAGCGCGAGTGTATATGTGTATATAACGCTTACAAACTTATCGATCCAGAGCAGGTAAAGAACCTTCTGTTCAAAATTCTACTGCGCCACGACGCTCCCCTATTTGTTTATAAGAAATTCCACTTCGCCCCTCGTTCTACTTTCCCCTGGACTGGATGAGCGTTGACGTTTTTCCACGGGGACACACGATTGCCGGATGGTCTTTAATAAAACGGAAGGGCCAAACGATCGACGTTCCATCGACGTAATGACTGGTTTCGAGTGTTGCGGTTGCGTGTTTGGCCAGGTTGGTTCGAGTTCGGCGTTCGAGGCTGCGACGGCTCGTGTGTGTACTCGACGACGTACATATTATGTAGGCTAACGCAAAACCGACGAAGTTTCTTCTCGACACGCCATCAGACCTCCGTGAGGGTGGATCGCGTGCCGAAGGTTAGATCGACCATGCTCCCAGACCAACTGGCTGGCTCGCTTTTACCTCTTCTACGAGCCGCTGCATAGGCGTCTAAACCTACTTTTCCACTCTTGGATAAACAAATGGTAGAGAACGTATCCGATTTACAGTCAGTCCCATATGTATTCGTACCCTCTGTATCTATTGAAGAGATTTTATTAAATTAACTGATACTTGATATTACCAAATAAATTTTCTATAATCAATATCTACACAAATAAACTTTACATGTGCGTGTATCTATAATAAAAAATTTATTTGAAAACACCAAACCTGTCATTTAATTCAGGCAAACTCCTTCGATAAACACAGAGGGTACGAATTATTGGGTTGATTCACAAATAACTTCCATTTTTTAACGCTAAATCTACCACGACCGTTTAAATGACCGTTTTCAAATTGTTGCGCACAGTTTTTATATTCGTTATATAAATTATATGCAATTGTTTTTCATGTATTATTCGATTTAGTCCTGCGTGAAAAACTTCTGCATCCAATACAAAAATGTGTCCATAAGACCAGTCATTTAATTGATTCCGATAATAGTAGGTATAAATGAAATGTCGGTAGGTTTAATATTAGCTTACATTTTATCTCGAAATTTGTTTTTTTATCTTTCAATCGAGAATTGACCTACAATTTCCATTATCGCCGCCAGAATGGTCGGAAATTTATTTTTGTCACATAATACGGCAGAGCGCGTCGGTTCAGCCGTTTTCTCGAGGCAGGGCGGTTTCTTCCCTTCTCTTTAGCCCCGTTTCAACAATACCCGTTGGCTCCGTCGCCTCTTTACCCGTTTAGCCGTCGTTTCCTTGTTCCTCCATCGGCTGGCTCCGGCGCGGGCAATCCAACCGACGCTTTATGAGAAAACGTTGAAGAGCTCCTTCGCTACCGGACGTGCCTCGTGGCTGTTATTACAACAGAAACCGCACCAGCCCATACCTCCCCGACGCGATTAGAAAGGATGGAAGGCCGCTTGGTAGCGGCACGAGAAATTACACCAATTTATGCGCTCGTGCAACGTCTCGAGGAAGAGTCAAGCGCGGGGGGATGTAACAGGAGGATCCCAGGTTTTCCAGTACACGCTTGCCAGCTATTACCTTCCTTCGGCAATTTTCCAAAAGCGTCTTTTATACTTGTGCCCTTCGTCCCTTGTTTTCTCACACCTATACCGTTTTCTAATCTCATTTCAACTTTTCCTCGGGACAATGTTTCCCGCGTTCCCGTCGATACGTGGAAAGGGTGTATCGAGACGAAACCGAACGGTCACGCCAAGGAAAAACGGTGACCGACCTCAGGATAATAGCCGAAGCTTTCGCTTCGAGAAAGCAAAGTGGATTAGTCGGTTCGCGGCGAAGTCGAAACGGCCGCGACGCGATTTCCTACCTTCGCGTAGCTGGGAACATTTTTAGGGAGAAAAGTCCGACCTAACGAGGTTCGAGGAACGAGGTGAGGAATCGGTGGTCTTGACAATTAACGTAAGAGGATTACGTGGCTATATAACTGTGGCCGAGCATGTTCCGCTCGCACATTCGTGTCGACTGCGGCTGGACGTCGCGCACGCGACGTAATTCGCGACCCCGGGAAACTACACCGAGAAAGGTGGCTTTTCGTTTCGAATTCTGTCGCTTTTAAGCGGATTTTCGTGTTCCTGCCCACTCGCTGCCTCCGCTGAAACTCCCTCCAATAACGAGCGCGATTTCCGTTCGTCGCTTCGCGGACCGGTGTGCTCTCCCTTTCTCTTAATTTTCCTCCGAGTAAGACGGAATTGATCTCAATATTTGCCAGCATTTTGCAGTATTGAGACACTCGAGCTGGGTTGTCATTGGTAATTGGTTGGATATTTGGGAGAAATTGGAGGGAACCTTTATTACTGGATCGGAGTCTCGCGAGTAGGGGTGAGGGTCGCAAATAGGAGGGTCGTGATGTGTTAGGTTACGACTAATTTCAACCTCTATTTTCTGGCAATAATCGAGGTGCTACCACAGTTAGTGCGTTTGCTGCAATGCTTCCAATTCTTGACAGAAACGCGACTAAATTCTCTATATCGATTCATTTCTGAATATTTTTTCTCTATTCTGAAAGCATTTAAGAATTCGTGGATCATCCGAAGACTCACGCGACGCGAAAAGTAGCATTTGTGCAGAGGGGTTCGAAAGGAAGCGGTTGCGCTCGAGTTCTCGGTAGCGAACCAACAACGACCTCGAAAACCCAACGACTGTCTTAACCACGGAGAGAGCTGTTATTAATTATTGTCTACTTTAGGGGATTGGAGTCTGTCTCGGTTTCCCCGCGGCGTCTGATAAATGTCAGAACAGACGGATACGGCTTCCCAGTTTCTCGGTCGCTCAAGGGGCTATAGCGGCGCGCCGTTACCACCCGACAAACGACTTCAACCGACGCTCGTAAAAGAACGTTTGCGGTAAAGAAGCTCTCCTCGATCCCTGCCTCTCCATCTTTTCGCTCCGCGGTCGGTTTCGGATGCCTATTAAGCGATTCCATTAACTCGACCGTCGCAAAGGGAAAAGAACCGGCCAGGAAGCGCGAATCCATCCTCGCGATCCCTCTAGCGCATCGAATGAGGACAAATTCGCCGGAACGATAATTACCCTCGAGTAGGAGACCATCGGATAACTATGACTTCGCGTACTTTTAACGAGACCATTTTCCTCCGCGGTGAACCTGGTTTGGGTTGAGTGGAAGTGTTTAGTGTTATTTTTTCTTTATTAACGAAGTGTTAATATTTTGAGAGGGTGGATGTAGCATAAGGGGTCGGGGAGATACAAAATTAACTATGAAAAGTGTTGAAGGTTTTTTCTGAAAGTGGTAAACGAATAATTTCGAGAGGGTAGATGTAGCATTACGGGTCTGGTAGATACAAAATTATATATGTTTTTCGCGATACTGTAACGATAGCGGTATTGATGGAATCGCGAGGGGTTTTCCGATAAAATTATACGTAAAATATAGACACGTAACGGAATAATTTTGTTTAACGTTAATTTTGTGGACGTAGCTGGAACGTGGTCGTCTTTCGACTCATTTTCACCGCGAGAACCTCATCGATTCGTTGATAATACTTTCACCGTGATGTATCGAAGAATATAGAAATTTAAATTTGCGTTACCGAACGCTCGGTCGGTGACTTTTATTTACTGAATTATCAGTCAAATGAATCGACGAGTGACATATGATAATTAAACATAAACAGCGGTGATGATTCGCGGCGCTCTAACGAGATTGAAAAATCGAACTGGACATGTTAACGTTGAGAAAACCAGCCGATATTCCCCAAGTGTAACAGGAGGCCGCTTTCATGCGATTCCGCGAAACGAGGCGACCGGTTTAAGTAAACGAACGTGGAACAAGAGATTACAGTCTCCTCCGACACGCCGTAACGATAACGAGCGCCTATCGGTGATCATTGCTCGTTGAACGGAGCACTAATTGCCGGGTATTTAAAAACTGGTGCTCGGAACCCCTTCCCACCGGCGCGACTCGTCCCACGAGGCAAACGATTGCAGAGTATTTTCCAACCCGACGACTTATTTTTGCATGGTCGACGCGTCGAGGGTTGCAACGCCCCGTCGGACTCGAGGCGAGACTGCGAGGGTATATCGGCGTTGTTGCTAGCAGCATTTGTAAACTAGCTTTTGATTGCGCTAGGAAATGGCGTGGCAGAGCGGTTGAAAGTTCCTCACAGTCCCCGCCTCCAGACCCGCTTCTTCTTCTTCTTCTTCTTCTTCTTTTCGTCCTCGACGCAACCGCTTCCGCCCTTCGGCTTGCTTCTTTTTACTCTTCGCCTCTGTGCACGAATTCAACGAAATTTGCCGTGGAGTCTGACCAACGAGAAAATAACTGACGCTCCCGTAAGTCTGTTCCAAAATATCCACGCGCTCTCCGCCTCCTGGCGGCTACCTGGTCGTCCTTATTGCTCCCCTTTCCCCAGTTGCGATTGCGGCCCCCCCCCCCACACTTTTTTTTACCGTTAAAAGCACCACTATTTCTTTATTTTCGTTACGATCGCGGGATAAAAGTTTGCTCGTTCGTGTTACTCGTCCTTTCGTTGCCCGTACAAAGAGAGGATGCCGTTGGAAACTACAGTTTGCCTGAAACTTCTTGGCAAAGTAACACGACGGTGGCTGTCGCGCATTAAAATAAGATCTATCTCTGCTAGTGCCAGCAGGATCCTTAGACCCGTCTGTGTCCCGCATCGTTTGGACCCTCGCAATCGCGCCTCGACCTGATCCTTTCCTTCAGCGGCTGGAGAGGAGGCTGGAGAGGAGATCCGCGGGATAAAGTATGCGGGCCGCGATGCACCGGGCGTATATTATAGCTCGCGCGACGCGTGGAATCGGCAAGCTGAAAAACGTCCCGGATTCTGGCAAGCCTTCCCCTCTCGGTATGTAAATTCGTACGTATATCTTCAGGTTCGGACCTGCTCCTCTCCTCTTTCAACCGTTGAACTCGTCTTCGGGCCTCTCCGTCTATCGCTGGACGAAACGCGCTCACCGAGCTCGCCCGTTTCTCTTTATACAACGAAACGACGAGCGGGAGGCGACCGCGCTCACGCTATTTGGCGGCCGTCCAATCGGATAAAGCCGCGGTTACCGTGCGCGAGTTAAACCGCCATGTGTGCCGTGTCTGCGCGCGTGAAACGCTTATTAACGTCACGAAAACCGTGACACCGCGGTAAGCCGCGTTCTTAGGACCCGTTTTCGTCCTAAGAGACGCTTCGTTGGCGTTAATTGCTGTTCGTGGCTCCTCGTGCTCGATGTACGTACTGCCCTGCTTCTTTTCTCGGAAGTAAATCGGGATCGACGGATCCCGCGAACGGAGGAGAAATTGTTTTCGGAGCGGTTGGGGGTGGTCGACGAGGGTAACGGGGATTCATCAATGATCGATATCTTAATTCCCGATTTCATGATTCTTTATATTTTTTAAGGGGCGTCGCTCGTGGAAATGAAGCGACAGTAATTTTTCAGATATGACTTTAAAGATAGGTATTCTTATCTGGTTCTAAATTCAGTCAGTTTTCGCATTTTCTGTCGTTATGTTGTATCCGCCATTTCTAATTGTTAAATTCTAAGTTCAGGTTTGGAATCAGCGACCCCGAAAACCCCTGTATACCAAATTTCATCCAAACCGAATCAATTTTCCTATTTTGGTCCGCCATATTGGATCCGGCATTTTGAATATCTAAAGTTTGAGTTCAGATTTGGAATCAGCGACCTCAAAACTCTCTGTATGCCAAATTTCATCCAAACCGAATCAATTTTCCTATTTTGGTCCGCCATATTGGATCCGGCATTTTGAATATCTAAAGTTTGAGGTCAGATTTGGAATCAGCGACCTCAAAACTCCCTGTATGCCAAATTTCATCAAAATCGATCGTCAGGAAAAATGGATATAAATGTTTCTCTTTCAAAGAACTTTGAGGGATTCTCTAACCAGGAAATACTACAATGTTTACTATTATGTCAAGGAATTTAGAGGGGTGTACCTTCCAGGAAATTCTACAATGTTTACTAGTATTTCTCGGAATTGAAACGGCCTTGCAAGGACGCTATATGTACATTATATGTAGGTCACTACGTCTGTCAGTCATTTATAATTGTCTATAAAATAGGAAACTTTGAGGTGTCATAGCTCAGCGTGGAATTGTTCGATTCGATTCTATCAAAATTCAATTTGAAGGGCACAATTTCTACTAGCTAATACATAATTATTATCATTGTCAAATACATTTAAACAATTGTTGTTTTTTTACAACAATGTATGTGACCTTGAAGTGCTTAACTCGGCATAGAATCATCTGATTAGATTCTAATAAAATTCAAATTAAAGGGTGGAATTTCTACTATCTAATAGGTAGTTACTATCATTGTTAGATACTCTCAAACAAATGTCTTTTTCAATATATAATTATTAAATATTACCCTCATTGTACCATGTAACTCGGCGTGGAATCGTCCGATTCGGCTCTAACAAAATTCAAATTAAAGGGTAGAATTTCTACTATCTAATAGATAGTTACCATCATTGTTAGATACTCTTAAACAATTCTCTTTTTAAATATATAATTATTAAATATTACTAATTTTGTCCAGCAGTTTAGTTGAAATTATGTTAGAAGTAAACGCATTAACACCTAGACCGTCATTCTATTACCTCGAAAATTCCTACAAGGCCAAATTATTTTTCTATGCCACTAGGAATGGTTTAATCCAATGTCTATGTTAGTACTTACTTTTGTAACTTCTTTAAAATTTACCGATTTCATCCAGATTAATTTTTGTTAACACAGTACCTTCAGAATTAATTTACTTAATCCCTCAGTCAATATCCTTGTCACCCATCAACGGTGTTAACCCCCTTTACCCTACGATTTACCTCGTGTGTCACAGACAAATATAAAATCCTTTATGCGTGTTTATACGACGTGTCTGACTCGTACTTTTCATGCTCGACTCGAATTTCTTACCACGTGTCTGACTCGTTGTTATAGGCGAAAAGGTTAATCCGCTAGAATTAGTCTTTTTATTCCGATTTATTTCGTCAGATGATAGTCGATCGATTGCCTAGGAACAAGGTCAATCACACAATTACCTACCACCCTTCAGCTTCCTCGGTCCACTTTTATCCACTTTCAAGGTAATTCCGTGTCCAAAAATTATCCCTAAGTTTCGTCGTCCATGTCGCGCTTATCCTCTAGCCTCGGTTAGGTCGTCGAAGCGTCGCTGCTCTGGAAAGGCGCGCTTAGGTTCGCGACAGGACTTGTTCGCCGAATTCCGGCTACGCGAGATTCGCTGCGACGTCGAAGTCGCGACGCGGCGCGGCAAAGTCGCAAGAGGGTCTCGCGCTCTGTTTGCAAAGGCGAAGGCTGATGTACAGGAGTGGCTGGAATTTACCAGAGGTTCCAGGCCGAGAGGACGTTGCCGCTTGGTAACCACGGCTGACACTCGAGAATGCCTTGAAATACTAGTCTTCTTGTTTCTTCTCACTCTCTCTCTCTCTCTCTCTCTTATCGTCGCCCTTCTACACGGGAAATCTCGCGTTTCCGCGCCAGCACGGTTTACGCGCGAGCGTTTCTCACCGATATATCAATTTTAGAGAAACGCGTCCGATTTCAGCAACCGGCTGCGCTCAAAGACGTTGGGGGGTGGGACGAGGAAGTCGTGCTTCCTTCGAGAGTGTCAGATTTTGCGAAATCGGCTAGGAATTGGCGTTTGGAGCCGATCGATCTCGGTTGGGTCACTCGAAAATGGCAGCGGGTCACATATACCCCTACCTCGAAGTCCCCTAGTTGACACATGTAATATCAAATATATGCATCGTGTACCTTTATTCAAACGCGCCGCGAAACATAAGCTGCAATTTCCATCGGGACGTGGTTATGAATTATTTTTGGAGCCATTTTCCAAATGGAGTTATTCAAGCTCTGGGTATTATTTTGATTGAAGTCGGTATTCATTTCGCTAGCCGTGGGTGGCCCCTCGGGTGTACGTAGTTAGTCAACTCATCGCGTGCAAAATGTTCACAGCCTGAACGATCTCCCGTCGACGTTTAGGGACGCGTATTTGCTTCCATATTTCCGCGTATTCCTGTTCCAAATTGTGGAAAAATATTGACTCGTCAAGCAACGGTAATATGTCAAAACAATTAATTTTTGTCGGAAAATCTACGCGTGGCCGAGTATTTCGCGATGCAGCAACGGTCGCGCGACGAAGTCCGGAACGAAAATACTTCGATCAGCGGCAAATTATTCCGCAAAACGTTAAGACGCCGATTCTCGTCGGAAGCTATTTCGGCGTAAAAGGAAGTCGTGGAGTCGAATGGCTGGGATTGCAGAGGGAAAAGGAGAAAGCGTTTTGCGAGCAGGTACGCTAATATCCGGTTGCTTTATTCCCTGACTAGCCTTCGTCGTTAGAGATACACAGAGCCGCGACGGGGCGAGAGACGCGGGATCGACACGAAGGAACTCGTTCGCCCGTGTGTAATAGAGTTTCCACTGCTCCCTTTCAACGGACGTATTCGCCGGGTGGTTGTATCGGAACAGCAACGTATGCATCCAGAGAAAAAGACCAAGGGAAAAAGGGAGACGCTCTACACATTCCGGGTGACGTCGCCGTGAGAGGCTGAAGAAACGACGTCGAAATGACTTTCCATCGTACTTTCTTAACGTCGTCTTCTTCATCGACGCGCTCCTCGATCGAGCCGAAGTCATAAAGTCCCTCGTAAATACGCGCATTATGGCGATTCTTGAAGAGGAAAATGAGACGGATAACGCGAACAGCTATCGCCGCGTCTTCGTCTCGGCGTCGCGCGACAAAGCGTTCGCAGTGCATCCACCGAAGTTTTAGGACTGGCTTCATAAATAATTTATATCGTCGAGTAAATAACTTCGCTCCTCCCCGGCTTTCGATATACTCTTAGGGATCTGTACGTCGAGTGATATGGTCGTAGAGCTTCCGAAACCTTCTATAAAACTCAATTCTTTCGGTAATGTTCGAGTCGTATGTTAAAGGCATACAGTCAGTCCCATAAGTATTCATACCTTCTATGTCTATTGAACAAATTCGAGGGACGTGCATCAATGAGGAGGCAGCTCCAATTTTTCAAGTTTATGGAAAATTACAAGAAAAGAAACGTTTTAAAATTCAGATTTTTGAAATTTTCTTTCTTTTTCGGATTCGAGGATCGTGGATTCGAACCTCCGCGCCTTATATTTCGTTTAGACTCCTACAGATACTTTAAACCGAGCAGATTTTTCTGTTCGCAATATTATTCGAAATATTTAACTATGATCGCGCGGACATACACGGTTTGTCTAAAAAGAAACCGAAATTTTGCTATAAAAAGAAAAGAGTACAAGTAAAGTTTTTACACACACGTTTATTTACTCAAAATAATCTCCCTCTGCGTCAATACACCGTGTAGACCACGTAATTAACATTTCGGAGGACCTTTGCAGCTCCTGTTTTGGTAGCTCGTTTAGTACGACGGTTACTGAATCCCCGAAATGTTGCTATAATGTGTCCCTTTCATTGAAATTTTCAATTTTGGGAAAAGAATATAATCGCAGGGAGACAGATCAGGCGAGTAGGATGGATGATCGAAGGTAACAATGCCAATTCCAATGAAAGGGACACATTATAGCAACATTTCGGGGATTCAGGCCGCTGTAACCGCCGTACTAAACGGGCTACCAAAACAGGAGCTGCAAAGGTCCTCCGAAATGTTAATTACGCGGTCTACACGGTGTATTGACGCAGAGGGAGATTATTTTGAGTAAATAAACGTGTGTGTAAAAACTTTACTTGTACTCTTTTCTTTTTATAGCAAAATTTCGGTTTCTATTTAGACAGACCGTAGGGACCGCATTATTATTTTTTCTCTTTCCCGTGGCGTCATTTGATTTTAACGAGCTGTACATTTCAGAACCTTCCTAAATCCCAAGCGGATATTCTGTATGTAAAATAAGCAATCCGTGCAGAGGCTTTTTCCATGTGATTTTCGTACATGACGATCCCTGAGACGGCACAACTGTGTTAGCATCCGTATTTTTCAAATGCGAAAATGTGTACGTACATATGACACGCTGAGCACTTTTTGCGATAAAACGTGTGCTGGATTGAATACAACCTTGCTTTCCATCGTACAGGAAATTATTTCAATATTCGATTCGTTACAAATTTCGCGATCGTCTCCGTTGAACGTTCCCGACAACATCTACTGACTCGAATAGTACCCGCGAGTAGTTGGTCATAGAAGAGGATGGATGAATAGCAGGAAACGTAGCGAGACCCCAAAGCTGTATCGCTTCGGCTTCCGGGAGCCAACAGATTGCTTTTTCGCTCCCGAAACTTGCCAGTAGTTCCAGCCTTTCTTCCCGAAGTAACTCCTAGATAATCTGGAAACCGTGACTGGGTCTTGGGAAACTCGTCTAGTCGGATAAAAACGAAAATCCGAATTAATCCGGTAGCTTCGGGGCCGTAGCCGTACATCTACGCGCACGACCGGTTCGTGGTCTGGTTCAACTTGCGAGCGGAAGTGGCGTCACACATCCGGCTTCTACGAACTAAGTTCGTCTTCCACCTACCGTGCACTCGGCCCCGCACCTCTTTTCAGCCCTTTCATCCCACTATTGCACGGCACTTGGACCCTTATCCGCTCGTCCCCGCCGCCTCGAGCCCCGCGCGTACCAGTTCGCCGCTGCGGCGAAATCTCACGAACGCAATTATCAGCCGCGGCGATGGTCGGGAACTCGCCAAACGCTGAATAATCCCGATTGCTTCCGGCCATTCGATATCCCGCTTTCTACGCGTTTCTTCTTTCCTCGAACGAACCGTGTACAGGACCGTGTCGGACCAAGAAGAACCGTAAATGCCTCGTCATTTTTAGGTTTCACGAACGATATCGGATCGCAAGAACATATCTCGAGTTCGAGCACAGGTTTAAACAACTGGGAGATAATTAATTAAGAAGGAAATTTTGACGTTATTCCTCGAAAAGCAACTTCATCTCGGCATGTTGTAAACAAGAAAACTTGTTCATCGCGCGGCAATTCGGCGCTAATTATTTGCTTTTCAATGGTATTCAATAAGAGCAAGTTCTAACAACTTCCTCTTTCCATTTTAAATTTCGCTATACAGTTAACACTTTGATATGACTTCGGTGCGCGCGCTCAACCTTTGCCAACTTAAGTTTTCTATTACTAAGGAGCTAAGGGGTACAGGGTAACTCTTATAATTAGAATTCTTTGGTGATGGAGGAGAAGTATTAGGGGGAAGTTTCGGAGCCGGTAAAGACTCGCGGAAATTCCCGAAGTCTCGCTGAATAGGTTAATGATTTCGAGCTGACTATTTCGAGTAAATGGTTTAATTCGATAAATAATATCAGCTGGGAAATGATAGGTTCGCGAATAATAGTTTTCCGCGAATATGGTGGGACGAAGTTACCTTTCCAATGAAAACGAAATTACCGAAGTTTCGGAACTTTTTCTCGTCGTCCGATTGGTTTCTCCTTCTGCAGGAATTACTCTTGCGGCGAGTGGAACAAAACCGAGCCTACTAGAGTCCGTATCTGTCCTTTCCCTCGACGTCTCCTTTTCAACAAACCCTTTTATTTTGCATTTCGACTCATATTAGAACGTTCCCAGACATAGTAATACCCGATAAACTGTTTCAGGCTTAATCTAAAAGTGCACTTCGCTTATTGTACCGACCGCGAGCTTTTTCGTGTCACGTGCAGCCACGAGTGAAACAGCGTTCGGTCGGGTGTATATCGAGCGGACCGATGCTCTTTAAACCGTGGGACGAATTGGCATCGATTTTCGTTCGGAGCGCCGCCCGCTTAAATTCTAACGCGTCGCGTCTCGATGCTCCACGTCGTCGACGAAGCTCGACGCCGCCGACGTCGGAGCTCGAATTTCGATAATTGATTGTAGGCCGCCGACTGAAAGGTGCGGGCTTTCCCGTGGGTCGTTGTTCCTTTTTCAGACAGAATACGTTCCCATCCCGCGGCGTCTGCCCGCAGGAAAAGAACGAGGAATCCAGGCGCGAACCGAGCGAATTCTTGCAAACGCGGCACCTAAGTCGAGGGAATCGAGCGTAGAATTAAATCGCCGACCAGGCGACGGGGGAAGGGAGTTCATCCAACGAACAATTGGCAGGACAACGAACAGTCGGTCTGCCAGCGGCGAAACTGCAGATTGTTTCGACGAAGCGAGCCAAACCTGGGCCAAACCGCATCGCAATAATGCAACGCGTTTCACCGTAACAATTATATGCCTACTGATTTCGCTGGTAAAGTACCACGCTACGCGCACAAATGTACCGTCGAGAATTACCGGACCGTTTCGCGTCCCAATTAGCGCGTATCGCGGCCATTTCGAAGTCTGGCCAATATCGAAAACACGTGGCTGCTCGACCGGAAGAAGAAGAATTCGCGAAAAGAGAAGCCTTGGGAGCGGAGTTGTCATAAGTTAAACGAAACGGGAAGGAATAGTAGAGAAAGAGCTTAAGTGGCGCGCATAAATGGTCGCTAGCAGACACAAGAAACAAAGATACAGCGATATAGCTTTCTTCCTTTGTTCTATGTGACGTTACGCCTGCGTGAACGCGTTGAGCCTTTACTGACACCGTTACTTAGAAGTTACAATGGACGCGACACCTAGCGCCGCTCACGGCAGGAAGGCAAACTGCGATATTCCACCGAGTTACTCATTTTTCTACGCTTTGAGAGTTCGTACAAAACCGAAATTTCGTCGTCAGAGCATCCCATGTCGGATAAAAATGGATGTTTAGGAAAAGATGACCCGCGCGTTGAGATATTCACCGCCATCCCTCTGACGACGGAAGAAGCGGTTTTTCTGGTTGGTCCGTCGCGTTTCCGGGGAGGCGAGTTCGAGGTATGCAGATAGGCAGTCGGAGGAGGTAAAGGCAGAAGAAAGCGGAGAGCAGTCCGAGGTCGCGTTCTCTCCCGGACCCTTTGACGTCGGGTCAAGCAAACATTTTCGATGGTTTAATGAAAACAGTGTACACACGCGCGTAACCCTCAGCAAGTTGGGGTCACCGACGTAACTGGGGAGAGAGTAACGTCCAAATACGTTGCTTTGACCGCGTGCGTTGGTTAGGACTCGGCCAGATTCAAAGGAAGCGTCTCGCGTCGGTGGACGGGCGAAGATTCGAGGCCGGGCAAACTTTTGGGTTCAAAGACTCGCTTCTTTGCGAAATCCCCGCAGCAGTTTTCGTCGATGAATTCGTTGGCTGTTTGTTTTCGTTGTTCCTACCCCCCGTCGCAACGCTGCTCCTCGTCGTTCCGGCTGCGAGGGTGCTCGGCAGACCACGAATGGTCGTTTGGCTGGTTAATGGAAACTAGGCGGTAGAGATATTGTCCGCGATGCATAATCGGAGTTTAAGCCGGGCCAAGAACGCGGGCGAGATATTTCCAGGAGCGGGATGGGAGACGGAGAGAGATGGTAACGATTTTAGCGGGCAGAAGAACAGGCGGGATGGAAAGGCACGCCTGCCTGGCCACAGCAAGTTGGCCTCTCGTGGCACGACCACGGTCAGGGGGTATAAGTTTAGTCGCGGGCGCATCGAAGCGGAGAAAGCCACGTGTCTGTTTGCGTGGGAGGGAAAGCGAACGAAGCTCGCGTCGCATCGGGCTGTTTGCGGTTGCGCCTGCCTATCGTGGCTTCCTCTCGTTTCCTCTTGCAGCACGCGTGCGTACGCGCACTATTGTCCGTATGCCTCGATCCCCGAGTGCTCGCAAAGACGGAGAGAAGGAGGAAGCTCGATTATTGCCGTATTGTAGCGGAGTCAAAGCGTTGACGTATTGTCGGCCGCAGCTTGGCCAGCGAACACAATGCCCGGCATTAATGGACTAATATTCCACGCCACAAAAGCAGTCGGCTTCCTCTTCGGTAGCGGATGACCGCGTGCACGCGTTCACCGTTTAGCAGGGTCGTTTAGTCGTACCCATGCCGTTTGGCATCGTTACGTTTCCCACTTCCAATCGGGCCTCGCGTGAAAAACCTCGCGAGGAAAGGGAGCGATACTCCGCGCAGCTTATGGGTTGGACCATTTGCGATAGAACATAAATGGATCCGCTAGCTCCACGTTCAGTGGCGACAATGGACATCTGACTGAGTATTCGGGATTCTCTTTGTCATTCGACCAGCGGGAACAGTGGTGATTCGAGCAGAATTAATTTGGCCCGTTATTGCCGCAATCGTGTATCGTGTATGCATGTTATTTTCCGTCGAAGCCCTTGGCGGAGTTCGTTCTAAACGTTTCCCCCCACGCGCAGCGATTCGGAAGTTGGCATCAGAATGCCGAAACTTCGGAGGGTACTTCCACCTCTTAAACTCGAGTTACTGCCGCTAAAAAAATTACGCATCCTTCACTCGCAAATCCGCCAAGTTTCGTCCGAGCCGGGTGGAAAGATACTTTGCTGACGTTCCTAGTAAGTAGCCGCGATCACAACTTCATAGGCGTGAATTTCGACCGTTCGAAATTAAAGCGAGTCTGCCGAAATTAAGCTAGCTTCCCGCTCGCGAAACTTTCCTTGGAATAACTCTCGCGCCAGCGAAAGAATAATAAGCGGTTGCCGTGAGCCGACGTCGTCCTCGAGAACTTCTCGATTTCCGCGGACTTGGCCGACGTTATTTATGGTAATAATAACTGAACGGATTATCCAGGATCCACAGGTCCGTTCGTGCCTGTTTGCGAATGAACGTGGACGTCTTGCGTGGCGAATAATTTCTGTTGTCTTTTTGCAAGTAAATGTTTATTTGAAACACAAAATACACTACGAAATGTTGTCTCAATAAAAGAATACAACCGCTCAGAGCAACGTCACGTAATATAATGTAACGTAATAATATCGAAAAGCGAACAAGGTACTTTGTCAATGAACAAGAAAAATGCTAAATACAATCTTAAATAATATTAATGTCCTGCGGGACACTAGGCCGTTCCGGTGTGTTAAACCGTAGAGTCTACCAACGCTCGGTATATGTCATTGCATCTTTCAACATTTCAGTTTCCTCCGCGTTTCTTCTTTTCTCGATCGACCTAGAAGCTAGACAAGGTAATATCCAAGAGGAATCAAGGCTTATAACGAAAGCGAAAATGGTGAATGGCGAGCAATCGACGGAACTTAAACTAGATGGAAGCTAGCTAAGATTCGACCCATGGAGCCCTCTTAATATTTTATCTGTTTATTTTTCTGACCATACTCGGTCTACATTTTCCCTCGAAGGGCGAAGGTGAAGGTGGCCAAGAAGAGGGGTGAACGGCGTCGAAGGTTGGAGTCGATAGCAAGATCGTTGGCAGCGACGATGGGTGGCGTTGGCGACGCAGGTAGAAGGGCCAACCGAGGCACGGCCAACCGAGAGTGCCACCCTCATAAATATTCACGATGAAATCTACCCAACGATAATAACCGCGCCCCGAAATATACGCGCGAACGACGGTATCCGATAGGGGCGCCGGAGACGGTCAAATCGACGCCCGAAACCCCCCAGGGTGTATTAAGCATCCAACCTGAAACTTTTCGTCTTTCGATCATGCTGGTGGACTTTCAGGAACCCGGGACGTCCATCGATTATACCGTTCCTCAAAACACCTCGCGAGTTCTCTGCAGTTAAGACGGTGCCCATCGAGTTCCACGCGTCTGTTCCCCCTGACTGGTTCGAGGATATTTGCGTTTCGTCTTCTTATCGATACTTGGCTGTCGGCTCGTCCCGCCCGGATTTGTTCCTTTCTCTCGGCTCGTTCCTTTTCCCCACGGGGTTCCTCCCGTCGCTCTTACGTTTGCCAGCAACGAGAATAGGAAATTCTTGGTGTATCCAGCCGAGAAATCGGCTGGGTTTCGTCAAAGTTAAGTCTACAGGAGAAAATCGAGGTTGCTCTGATAAAAAGAAAAAGAAAAAAGAAAATAAAAGAAACGAAGAATGAAAACGTAAGAACAGAGGACGTTCGTCGCTCGATCGGAGGATCTCCCTCGCGACCTCCTGCATGGGGTTCGGTTTCCTGCTGTCGCCCTTTGTGCTCGTCATCCTGATTCGATTCCTTCGTGCTCTCGTAGGAAACGGACCGCGGATAAAAATCGCCTTTGAGAAGATACAGGACGAAACGGTTACCGCTGTGCAACGGGCTGCGCTGACGTTGAGCCGATCGTTCACGGTACTCGAACGTACATCCGAGGTTACGTTTTACGATGAAATTCCTCGGGGTAAGAGGGTCTCGCGGACCGAAAACAACGCCAGTAGGTAGCTCTTTGAAAAGGGGTAGAGAAAAAAAGGAATGAAAATGTTGCGAACCATAGTTGGCCGCGAAACAATCAAAGCGATGCACGCTACCGACGCCTCGGGAGGCACGCGTCTTCTATCCAAAGGGTAATTCTCGAACGTTTTAGCCTACACTTTCTAATTAGTCGAGCGTTACGATATGAGGACAAATCGGTCAACTCGGTAAAACAAAAAGTTGAGAAGTGCGACGAAATAATGTAGATTGTTTCTTAAAATGTTTAAATTTAATTTGGAAAATCAGGCTTCTAAGAGTTACAACGTGTAAGACTCGTGGTCGAAAAAAGAAATTGGAGAAACTAGCCCTCTCCAATATGACTTTTCCTTGAGGCAAGTAGTTGGAGAACCCGTAAAACTCTAGTCACGAACAATTGTGTAAGATAACAACACCAGAAAACGAGGAAGCTCCAAGGAAGAATATTGACGATGCAATGACACACACAAGAATGCTTAGAATGCAAGAACGATTAGGCTGGAATTCTATCGATCGACGAGGCTCTTCTCGCATGAAGCAGCGCAAAGAAGATAGCTAACGGAAGGCGAGACCTTCAACTCGAGATCTATCTATTTTCTACCCGTTTCCGATCCGATGAAACGTCATCCCGTCTTAGCGTTCCGGTGGCCGTGTTTTCGAGCAGCAACGAAAGTCCAAAGAATTCGTTTCGCGAGAGCTCGGACTCTGATACGCGAGTCCAGGCTCGCCCAGTTTCAGCTAAGCGATCGCCAGTGCCCACTGCGAAGCTTTCGACCTCCGTTCGCTCCACTTCCATCTGGTCATCAGGTCCAAATGAGATTTTCCACTTTCCGAGCAGGCAGCGCTCCCCGGCCGCGGTTTCACGCCGAACCGCTCGATATTCTATAAATTTTTACGGACTCTCGCCGCAATTCTTTCGCGAGCTTTCGCAAAGCTTTTGATTCTGTTTGTCGCTCCACTCCACTGGCCGAATTAACCGCCCTTCGCATTCGCGGAGCCGTTTCTCCACGCCTCCCGAACTCCGTGTCGAAAGGTAAAATTAAAAAACCGCCGCTCATGATGGGAACGAACGCCTCAGCCGAGCCAGTCGCGCGAAACTAAAAGAGCGCTCGACACTTGTACGTTTGCGTAATTCATTTACGGGTATTTTTTTTTTTTTTATTCAAAATAAAGATTCAGTTTCGAAGTGAAGAAATATTTTAGCGAATATATATTTACCGGAGACACCTTGCGAGTCGTGTGTCTGGAAGCCACACGTCTGGACTGGGGTTAACGACCATCGCTATATGGTAACGATTAACTTTCCGAACCTCGGTGTTTTTTCGACTCCATCGATTTTAAATACTACTGCCGTTTAAAAAGCGATGCATATCTATTTTTCGATTTGGAGGGTAAATGCCGTAGTTGTCGACACCTTTAGTTCTCTTCTAAATTTAAGAGTCGAACCGCGATCTTACATGATCAATTAACGTCCAGATTAATAAATGTCAACGATATTTAGCTTTCGTTAAATTAAATAAACTGAAAGCTAAAGTAGGATCAGTCGTACGACGGCGAGAGTATCAGTTGGTTAATGTTTCATTTCTTCTGATTTTGAAGTAATGGGATTATCTCGGACAAGATACGCGTCATTTTTTAAGAGTTGCATAATTCGCGCAAGAGTTGCGAGCCTCGACTCGTTCGGTGCTCTCTCGGGCCACTTTTTTTTTTTTTTTTTTGCAAATGATACACGTGCGTTGGAAACATCGTTACGCAACTGGCACAACGGATACTCGAGTTGGCAGTCGCGAGAAGGGAAACGGTTGAATCCGTCGTCGAAAAAAGAGTCTGCGAGCGCCTGGTTACGGAAAAAGCCAGCGTGAAAACTGGAAAAGGAAGAAAGTGGGGGGAGGGGTGCGACGGGGAGGAAAGGTACGCGTGGCGCAGAGGCAAAGGTAACGGCGACCAAAAGGGAGCGACCCAGTATGAAAACGAACGAGACGCGAAAGCCGACAACAACGGACCGGATGATTATATTGAAAATGTTCCGAGGTTCGAGAAATTCTAGCCCGGGGGCTTTCGTCGTTCCGTTTGTTTCGCGCCCGTGTACCCTGACTGCGGATTCTGGTGTGTCTGGCTCCGCCAGCGCCACCTGGTGCCGTTTACCAGCGCCATCTACGTCGAAGTTTCGCGATCTCGAGCCACCTACTCTTTCGACGACTTCTCGCATCCTCGGGATGCTTTTTTAACGAAGACTCATCGACGATCTTGCCCCGCCATTCGCGAAGTTGTCGACGACAAAAACGAAAACGCGTAACAAACGACGAAACGTGCGAGCCTCGCGAACCACCCCCGCCCCAAGTTAGTTGGTCAAACTTTCAGATTTACACGACTTTCCCGCGGAGTTCCAAGTCTGGGTCGGAACTTTCAGGGTAACTCGGACGCGTGGGTCGGAGAGCGGGGGACAAAAAAAAAACACAAGGTACAACTTGTCCCGATCCAGATACGGCACGCTTAGTTAATCTCCAGCGTTAGGGATTGTTGAAATCGAATTGAAAACCGAAACTGATGGGGGTGCTGTTTATTGGAATTTATATGCTATTGAGAGCGAGGGTAAATGATTCTAATTTTAGTAGTATATTTTTCGTGTTCTTTAACCCTTTATGGGTCACAGGTACTCATTGTTACCACTAAGGAAGGGACGGAAATTTTGTATTTGTATGTTCCTACGCTCGTACGTTTTTTTTTACAATTAAAAAGTGGAAAAAAGTGGCCAGGGCGTTCTGCCCTATAAACGGTCAAATTGATCGGTGTTGACCATATTATACGTGTGTAGTATATAGTACATATATCTAGTACAAGATTTTAACTAGTTCTTATTTGCGTTTCGTTGAAGCAATCCATAAAACTGATAGAGTCTTACGAATTCAATTATACCTATTCAATTGTTTCTGGACATTTCGATATAAAGGAACTTAGAGTATTCCCCAGTTTTACAGCGTTGCCAACAGTGTACGATTTTTATTGGCAACGTAGTTTCATGCACAATGGCAAATTTTATTTAATGTATATTACACGTATATGTCGGCATATGATCTCCAATCGTATAGAATGATCTTCATGTTTTGTACAAAAGTCGACTGAATCTGTAGGTGTACGATTTTAAGCGACAGTCACTATACTACACTTTTTACCCAACCATAGTTAGTCTTATAAATATTTGTAACCTCTGTGTTTATTACAGAAGTTTGTCTAAATTAAATGCCAGGTTTGATTTTGCCAAATAAATTTCTGTACATATTTATTGTAGAAAATTGATTCGGTAACGCCAAGTATCATTTAATTTAACAAAATTTCTTTAATATACGAGACTGACTATATGTATCTAGTCACAGCATCGTGACCATAACATTTCCAAACATTTCTAAGAGAATTTCATTAATTTTATTCAATGTACTAAATATTACTAAAATTACAGTAATATTTTTTTAACATATCAAACGAAGGAGTAGCGAAGTTCATGCTGGCATATAATCTCCAATCGTATAGAATGATCTTCGTGTTTTGTACAAAAAAAGTCGATCGAACCTGCAAACGTACAATTTTAAGTGACAGTCACTTTATACCGCACTTTTCATCCAAGTATATATCGCCTAGTCCCAGCATCGATACCGTGCATTTCCAAACATTCCCAAGAGAACTTCATTGCTTAACTATGTCGACTCTACGATCGAATTAGGATGAATTCGCCGCGACTGGAGATCGAGTCGCTCTTCGTGATTTCCATTTAATTCGAAATCCGCGGAAAAACGGAGCCAGTTCGACCAGGGAACGAGAAGAGAATGACTGTCGCAACGAGCAGCCGCAAGTTGCCTAGAAACGCGGCAGTCGTCGTTGAAATCCACGGCATATACAGTCGACTCGGGCGAAAAACGATTCGCGCTCTAGCCGCTCGCAGTAGGAGGATCGACAAAACGCGAAACAGACGGCGACGTCGGGCGCGAGATTCGTTTTCTTGTCGAGACACCTTCGCCAACTTGGTCGCATTACTGGTTGCGGGCAAAACCGCCGACTGTCGGGGCAAATACGCCCAGTATGCATAGTTGTCGTTCCCGTCGCTCGTTCCCGAGATGCGCTCTCGATATCGCGATTCCGGTAGTTCGAGTCAATGGTTTTTCGGACCGACCGACGAATTTGCTTTCGACGTTCCGAACTGCTGCGCGCCCAGTTTTGCGCCGAGTTTCCCAAGCGCCCGAGTCGTTCGCCCTCTCGAAACACACGCGCGGCTCGAGAAAAAGTTATGTCAACTATGCCCGCAGAAGAAATAAATCGATTCTGGGAAAGGTTTCATAGAGCAAATTAACGAAACGATCAGCGAGTCGATGGAAGTTCATTTTTAAATTCATTTAATTTAAACGGATGTAAGGATTTTGGGTGTGGATGAGTCAATAAGCCTTTGAACACTGTAGATTAAAAACATATTTGAGTTTCTCTCTAAAATATTTGCTTTTATTATTTCCATTATATACAAAAACCTTACTTGTAAAAAAACGACATTTAATGTTATTAACTTCAGTGTCAATGTCTAAGAATAAATAAGCTGGTTTAACAGTCTAATCGACAATTTAATTAAGACGTGTTTCCATGTTCTCGTAAAAGTCTTCTCTTCTGTCTGACCATTAGAGTTACATTGTACCGAAGCTCGGCAGAGAGCGGTAATATTCACATTAAAGAAATGTGTTCTCTTTACATATATGTGTAACGAATAATATACCTGTCGCAATAATACTCTTAGCACCGATATGCACGCTGTGTTTCTCCGCTTTTAACTAAAATCTCATTTCTTCTTCCAATCTCATCTGTCTTTTAACCTCTGACACAGACAACTCACACTCTTACCATGCTCTCTCAACCATACAACCATCCCTTAGTCTAACTAAACTCTTTTCTTACACCTCACGTTCTCGTCCTCCACGCATTCTTTACTCACACTCTACACATTCCAATTTGAAGTTTTCCTTTACAATAAAAAAATGTAGAAAGATTTTATTTTATTTCATATACTAGATTAAAAATATAGAAAACTAAGAACTAATTAAACTAAACTATTTGGTAAAACGCGACTCTGAGACCAAAACAACTAAAATAGCTCCGGTCGCGACTCGACCTCGACTCGTCCGCTTCCAAAATCTGCCCGTTTGGCCGAAACATCCCTTCTTAAAGACTCGCATTTTCCCACCACCCAAACTGTCTTTGGCCACGTATATGACCAAGTATGGTCATGTTTTGCCGTCGCCTATTCGCACCCCTTTTTCTCGAGAGGACCATCGCTGGGCCTGACTCATGCGGTTTTCCACCGAGTCAAGGCTAACGGTTTTTCTGACCTGCCAGTCACGTTCTCCTTCTCATTCTCGCGATACTACAAAAATAAAATATCATCTTGTGCTCTTGTCTATGAATAAAAGAATCCACGAGAAGAATTTAACTATCTATATTGTATTTTGTTAACTCTACAATGATTCAACAGAGGTCCTTCTCAAGCATTTTGTACTATCAATCAATATTTACTATTACTTAATATCTAACCAGCTACAGTTATCTATTGCTATCTATGTAAATAAATATTATCTATCTATCGAAAACAGGAAGTCTCGCGAAGTTTTGTCAGGGCTTCCCATTGTTTTTCGCTTAATTTTCCCACCATTCGTCCGTGGATTCGGTCGTCACCGTGTCAAGAGGACCCGTAAACTCCCGCAACGGAAACATTAAACGCCCTATTAACTTAACGAGAAGAAATGAAACGAAAAATCGAATGTATTCCGCAGAGTCGAAAGCTATGTGACAGCCGCGCGTTTTGTCCGTTCGCGAGCACAATGGAGGATGATACCCTTTTACATCGAGATAAAAGAAACCGAGGGAAAAAGCGAGAGTAATGCCACGGGATATTCGTGGAATATAGTTTCAGCGTATTTGCGCGCGCGTACGACTCGGTTGGCTAACGATTTCAAGGTGTAGCTGTAGCTGTCACGTCAACGGTGAAGTAATATTGTTGAAAAATTAATTCTTCGGTGTTTTAATAAGAGACGGGTGCAAAACAACTATTAAATTAATTTAAAAAGTTTTTAGCGATCGATTTCCCACCCATATATATTCCAGATAATATTTTCTAATTGCCTTTGACCAAATCGCAATGTAGACTTATAAGAACATGCGTGAGAAAAAAATGAATATCATTCGCACGTGGCACGTTGTCTCTTCTTATTCGGCTGTAGCCTTCGATATGTAACCATCATTAGTTTAATACAAGTAATTTCTAAAAGAGATACGAATGAAATGCAAACAGAAAAAAGTCAGGTTTAAGGGTTAACTTACGGTTTATTTCCAAATATAATAGTACGTAGTAAATCTTAATCAATTCCATGGATCTTTCGATTTAGAATTCACCTACAATTTCCATTATCGCCACCAGGAGGGTCGGATATTTATTTTCGTCGCATAATAGTGCACATCGGAATTAATTTCTTAAAGAGAAACGAATAGAATAGGAACTAAGAAGAAAGTCAGGTTGAAAGGTTTAAGACGATTTTAATCGACCGTGGCACACCCGTGTATGGTCATTTTCGATCGCTCGTGTTTCAGGAACACGTTGGAACTCTACTGCAATTGATATCGCGGTTACGCGGTACAAATTCACTATGTATTATAGAGCTTTGGACGGTAAAAAGCTCGGGGTCCGAGAAATCCGCAAGCGCAAGCGAGCGGATCACCCGAGCCGTGCCTCTCTACGTTTCCCTCCCCCAAGTAAAGCTACGACGCCGCCTACGTGCCGGTTTACGATCGCTTTCCCGACTTCCCTCGACCTCGATACCTCCTCGGATACCCTATTGCCTCTTCTTCCGCACAGTCTCGGCCTTCCACCGAATCTGGATTCCCAATGAAACGTCGCCACGGGTCACACGTATTACGAATAAACAATTTCCACGATTATTCGTCGTCGTTTCTCTCGACCTCGTATCGATCCGATTCAACGAACGATACTCACGCTGGGATACGTTGAATTTACTCATGAACACGATTCTTTCTTTATTTTAATATATTTTTACTGTAGGAAAAACATAAATTTATTTGGTCTTTCCTCATTGCTGTTATTTAGAGAAACGCGATCGCATTGCATACGATCCACGCCTATTCGGATCACAATAAATTATACAACAAATGGGTTGTCTGGAAAGCCCATGTCGTTTTTTGGTAGGTGGTACACAGGCCTGACTTTATCGGAATGGTTGAAAATAAATAACATCCCGTAAAAGGTGGAAAGGTTATTTTCACGAATTACCTATATAATTCAATAAATATATATCAACATTCAAACGTGCCTTTGAATTTTTCTTAAAAATTGACACGAACTCCCTGGACAATCCAATACGATACAAAGAAATTTTCTTGAATTGGCATCATTTCTGCAGAGTTTATTATTTGGAGATTTTCAAGTAAGATAAAATTTCTAATCAACCAATGGACGAATCTCTCGTACAGTAATCGAGCGTGTACTTATCTTACCAATACCTAGCACGGTTCGTAGTCAGAGGGTTAATCAACGCGGCCGCGCACGCGTCGAACGAGGAAACGCTTCAATCGGTAGGCAAACCTAATTCCCATTACGTAACGCGTCCAGTCTTGTCCCAACTTTTGCCCAAATTTTGTTCACCAAGTTCGCCAACTTCGGATAAACAATTTACCAATTCACTTGAGTCTATGCTCGCCGGAGCACGACGCTGTTGATTCAAGACAGCGCTGAATAATACCAAAGCGAGCGAAGTTCGGGGTACACGTTCGGGCGCGTGCTATGCCGGAATATCAGTTTACCGTGTTTTCGAATTGTTCATCAGTAGCCGCGATGCCGGGGCAGGAATTAACGGCGGCGATGTTAATTCTCCCTAGGAGACTTCATCTCGCCGCTTCGTCGAACGCTGATATCCGAACTTGCGCACTACCAGGACGCTTGGAACGCCGAAGATAACGACGCGTAGCTCTGGACACCGAGAAAGTACCATTGTCGGGGAAAATCGCTGGCCACGATGAGAAAAACAAAAAAGAGGAAGCAATGTTTACGACGAGACGCGTACGTGGACGACGGAGCCCAATCGGACCGAGATTAAATCGTAAAGCGGCGGATGACATCGCAACTTCGTTTCTTGCGCGTTTTTTTAGACGTAATCTTTTTTTCTTCCCGAGTCTCCTGAACGCGTGGGCAAAATTTGAAGACATCCACCGCGTCGAGAGATACGTTGGCTCTCGTTCGGCCGCGGAACTTTATCGTGCCGTAAGGCGAAATTGCTTGTCGGCGAACGGTATAAAATCACGCGCGGCGCCAAGAGACGCGAGAAAATTGCGAAGAGAGATCGATGTGACAGTGGATTTTGGTGTCAGGAACCAAATCCCTGGCAAACCCTATCGCAGAGTGGGCAGTTTCAATTTTCACTCTGTTGATGATGGGGTCCAGCGCGATCATAACTATTACACAAGAGATGACAGACCCTCGTGGTACTAAAATTCGTGTGCTGAATGAGTAACAGATTCAGTTCGGTAAGACTCGGCAATACAGAACCCTATTCCATCGAAGAACTTATCGACAGAGGATGGTTATTTCAACCGACCGTTCTACGTTACCAAGTAAACGATTCCAATTTAAAAAATTCTGCACGTAAAACCATCTTCAACTGGAAGGAAGTTCTATCTAGCGCGAGGTAGAAGCCTCGAAAAATTATTACAAGCGAGGTTCCGCCCAAGATGCGAACCCATGTCACAAAAATTCGTGTGCTAAATGAATAATAGATCCATGTGGGTAAAAATTGGCAATATAGAACCCCTATTTTATCGAAGAACTTATCGACAGAGGGTCCCTCAGTACCAACAGGGGACCCTCTCTTATCAACCGACCGTTCTACGGTACCGAGTCATGGATTCCAATTTAAAAAAAAATCTGCGCGTAAAACCATCTTCAACTGGAAGGAAGTTCTATCGAGCGCGAGGTAGAAGCCTCGAAAAATTATTACGAACGAGGTTCCGCGCGAGATACGGAGCTTTCCAGCGAAGCTTTACCGTCGTAATTAGAATCGCAACGGCGGTCGATCCGATTAAGCCATCTCAGGGAAGAGCGGAGGATATAAATCCTGGGTTTTTCGATTAATCATCGGTAGAGCGTGCAGGGCAATTCATTCCCGCGAACGTTACCTTCGCGGGATGGTTGCAGAACGTTCGACCGATTTGCGACACCTATCCTCTCCGTTCCAGATATCGCGTTTAGGTGTCCGTCTCGACTGAATGGCGCGTGTTTCCTCGCTGAGATAGCCGTACGTTGCTCAAGGGATGGCGAACAACAGCGGTGGTACGGGAGCACGGGGACCGATGTTCATTTCATGGGCCGTCAGCTCGTATCAGTTCAATGGCTCAGGGTGTGATTTTTCCCAGGGAATTTCGGTCTGTTTAATAGAGATCCTATATACCGTGCACCGCTGGTTGGGTGCGTTGCTTTGCCTCCGCGGTCGTCTTTCGAATTCGATCCCTGTCTGGCTCGTTTTTACTCCTCTCATCACCGCGAGGGAAAGACAAAGGGAAAAGGAGAGAGAAGATAAGACCGCGAGGGCGGATCGAAACGGAGACTGAACCGGAATTGTTTTTAGACTTGATTGGCCGTGGACCTTAATGGATATCGCCTACGATAAAAAGGCTTGGCAACTCGGGGTGTTCTTGCGTCTGTCGTAACCATTTGGCAACTCTCGAGATACTCTTCGCAAGCAGCGACTATTTCTTTCTTTCTTCTTTTGTTTTATTATGCTATTGAACCGCATACAGGATTAGCAACATTTGGGTGTATTAACATTACGTACACGATGATTCAAGATACATTAAAGTATGACCGTGTTACAGTAAACACGTTAATAAAATATCATGAAATTCAGAAGTACTAAATAGATAACTTACAATTAGGCGTTCAAAAGTACAAACTATGCTTCTTAAGAAATTTGTGAATAAATATTAATGGAGATAAACATGGTTTCCTTAAGAAAGTATCCATTGCGTAGAGAGGACAGAGTCCAATCTTACTCAGATTGCAAATCCCGTTGACCAGCGACAATTAATTCTACTTGAATGCAACTTCATACTTACGAATCATAAATTTCTCTTTCATTAGCTTCGATCATTTTCTCTGAGCGAATATTCGCTACATGGATACATCACTGTCGTTCTTCTGATGTTCCATGCGACTAACAAGGATGATTCAAAGGGGTTGTTTCTGCTCGCGAGGAACCACGGAAGGGGCCTTCTCGGCCTTCCCGTCCATTCTCTCGTGGCTAGTTCGTTTTCGTGAAATTTCCACGGTCGAAAAGTGGTCGCCCACTTCTTGCCGGATCTCGAGATCTTTTTCAAACGCGAGACCACTTCCCGGGCCGGCTCCGCCTCGATTCTAGAGGTTAAGACGTAGGAGGAGTTCTTTCCATTCGGATAGCTGGTCAGGTTACTTCCCCCTCGACTTTCTTCGTCGGTGTTCGTTGTAACGAACGTTTCGTGAAAATCACGGGGCTGTAACCGCTCGAGAGGAGGCAACTTCTTCGAAAACACGTTCTTCTCCATTGTGGCCAAAGGATAATTATGCATTGTGGATCGTATGGTTGAACGCGATCAAGTGTTTTTGGTCAAAGTGAACCCGTTCGAGCGGATGCTTGCATTAGGATCAGAGTATCGAGTGTAAATGACGAGATAAAAATTGGAATACGTGTTTTTTTTTTTTTTTTTTTATCATTGAAGACGGAACTCTCGTAACGTGATTTTCGTTCAGATTTTAGAATAAACTGAAGAGCGTCAGGTGCGAATGAAAGATGGCGGGTGGAAATATATTAAATGCGCCTGCGATCCGACTCGGTCTTGGAATGGAATTTATTTCCGTTTCTTCCATTTTTAGGCTGACAAGGGGGATCCTACAGCTGTCCCACTTGGAGATTTCCATGATATTTGTAGGAGTGAATCTAGAAGTCGAGGATTTCAGAGTATTCTGTTCCAATTGGCATTTTGAATGTTTAAATGTCGTACAACTTTGCTCGACCATGTCGATATTCCTAGCGAAACGTACACGAAAACTTCTACGCTGTGACACGCGTTCGGTATTATATTAATTTTTGTAGTTACATGTATGATACACGTCACGTATTAAAAACCGGTGTACCGTACGGAAAACAAATTACTCCTCGAAAAGAGAAATATATGTAGAAGCTTAACAAACGTAATAAATATTTATTCCGTATATACGTTTCGAATAAAAATGTCCGAAATTTAATTATTGGAAACGAAGGTTCTTTGTACGTTACTATTGTTCCTGTAAATGCGTCATCCTTCTATCTGAAAAAAGTCAATATAACGAACGCGTATCCAGTTGTGGAGCGTGTATTCAAGTCCAGAAATTTGAATGCATTTTTAAACTAGAATTTTGATGTTTATGAAACGAGTCCACGTATAATTTCATTATTTAAACCGTTCACTGCACAAATCGATTAACTCTATAAAACAAAAAGTTAAGAAATGCGATGAAATGATGTACAAATAATAATGATAATAATAAATAATAATAATGCAATGTTATCATGTTTGTCGTCTAATGGTGTTAATCTTTATTATTCGATAAAGTTATTATGAATATAAAAAGTTACGACTATACCAAGTGCTTTGATACTTAAATTTAAGATCTTTAAAAAAGCGGAGTTAATCGATTCGCGCACTGAACGGCTCATTTAACACGGGAAGTCTGCGGGCAAAGATCATTTCGAACTCGCTCCCTTTGTTTTTCCAAGCGAACTTTTATTTCGAAACGTCACAAGTTTTTTTCTAACGCAAATCCGTAATATTGCTGACAAGTATAAACGCGCCGGAATTCTGGTTTCGCACGATATATTCGTCAGAGGCGGAATTCATGGACGATTTGGTTAGAACCCATTGGCATTCGATGAACTTGACGCTTGACCCGGCAGTCAGATCTCTGATTCCTGCGGGATCGCGCCTCGATTATTTTGCGCTCGGTGTTTTGCGAATATTCGTGGCCATTGTCGCGAAACGCCTGATCCAAGCGCAGAGGTATTGTTTTCGCGACGGGGCCGTGATATCGCCATAATTAACTGGTATGCCGTTGATGGAACAACAGGCGGTGCGCGTCGAATGCACTCGGTGCACGACGATTTAGCTACTTTCCATGGCAGCCGTTTCGTGAAAATCCTGCGCGAAAAAGCTGCCCGGCGAAGGTTGCCGGTGCAAAACGGATGGGGGTTGTTCCCCTCGGTGGGAAGAGAGCTGGAACTGGGACAAGGTATTTTAATCCTTTCGATACCGGTATATTTTCCTTCGGGCGGATACGATTGGTCGCACCTGGTTCGACCCGAACGCGTAATCGCGCTGAGAGCGGTACGTTTGATACTTTGTCACGTAACGTTAATAATGGCTGAACGAGGAATTAGAATTCGATGCGCTGCGTAGAATAATCGAATTTAAAAAGCTGTTTAATCGTACGATTGCGCGTGGAATCGAAATATTTTATGGCGCAGACGAATAAATATGTTTGTTCGATAAAAAGTGGGTGGGTTGACGAGGGCCGTTTTTTGACCATCATACACTAGAAAAGAAAAGTTTCGTTTTTGTATGCTTGACGGTATGAATTTTGTTTTTTCTTTAATGTAAGATTTACGTGATATATAAAATAGTAAGTCGTAGAGAAAGATTAAACTGAAATATATTGAAATAATAGTACTAATAACCTCCGTTCAACTTAATCTTGCATGTAATGTTTCATTCATTATTGATTTTGTGGATTAAAACTACTGACAATAGCGTTTATTTTCATTAATCCTTGTGACTGCGAAGGACGTGTATATACGCCATCGAGAAATGGGCTCAGAGAAGTGTTTGTATCCGTTAAATCAATTTTTAAAAAATATCAGCTTATAAAGGTTGAAGAGACGAAACTTTTTTATATTTACAGTTTATTCATAGGATGCTTAGTATCGGAAATAAAAATTATAAAGTTAGAAATTCGTCACAAAAATTGAATTTTGGGAAGATCTTCTAAATTTTCAATTTTTATCTTTGAAACTAAACGTCGTATGAATAAACTCTAAATATAAAAAAGTTTCATCTCATCATACCCTACAAGCTGATACTTTTTTTTTAAATCCACACCTCTACGCCTCTTAGAATTATCAGCAAAAACCATCCCGCGGTCAAAGGGTTCGTGTACATAATACTCACTCAGTTATTTATTTTATTTTTCCCATAAATTATACAGCTTTAATTTAACATATTTCTCTTAAAAAGTATACTAACGATAAGGTCGTGTCAAGAAACTGAAGGGCGAAAAATGGTGCTCATCAAACGCCTCCGTTTCTTTAAAGCGATTTAACTCGTATCTAATAAAAGTAACGCGTGAGAGTCCTCGAGGCTGTTCCTGGAGTTCGTCCTTGTTGCTCGGTATCGAAAGGATTGAGCTCGCAAAGACGATCGTCGGCCGCGAGAAGAAACATTCGAGGACGACGCGCGATGAAGTTCTCGGTTCCGCTTCTTGCTCGTTATAAACTCCGGGACGAGATTCGAACCGTGGCACGGAAAGGGTGCGCGCGGGGGCGCGAGAGGTGACAGAGAGAGTGGAATCGGGACGCGAAGAATGGAAACGATGTCGGGGAAGTTGTCGAGCGAGCACCCTTAGCGAGATCTCGAGGCGTCGGTCGCGGTGGCAGCGACGGTGGCGGCTGCGGCACGTAATTCGCTGCGCGACAAGTGCGTCAGTTCGTTCCATCAAGTATTAAAACTTCTTAAATCGGCGTGACAATAAAAAGGGAAGAGAAATCGTCGACATCTGCGAGATTCTGTGCCACGTTGCATCGTCTACCTTCGATTCCTCTCGCGGCACTCTTCGTTCCCATTTCTGGTTGTCATCGTTGGACTCGCTTAGCCGTGTACCACCTGTTCCGCTACCAAATGTCGGGACCCCCCCTCCCTGAACGAATTCGCAAAGATGCGCAAAATTAAACAACCCTTTGTTTATAAATTAACAATTTATTCGCCAGCAGTGCGCTAACGCGCTTAATACCAAACGCAATTGAGTAACTTGCCTTTTGGTTAGAGGGATTGAAAAGGCCCGCGTGGCCATTAAATTCCGATGTAACTTGGTTTCAGCTAATTTCGTTCTGATTCCGCAAAGAGAATTCTCCGAGAAAGAGAAAGAGAGCATCCTTCAAGAGAGCTTGAGATTCCTCTTCAAAGACTCTCCGAGAAAATCCAGACAGCGAGGACAGGAATTTGTCGGAGGTGAACTTTTGGATTTGTTTGCCTGGGGTTTGGAATGGATGACAGCGTTGAGAGTTCCTTTACGATTATCTGCTTCTTTAGAGCGTTACAAGTTAGTTAGTTAGTTTATCGTAAGTTGATGATGAGTTAGGTGATAGTAATTTTACTCCAGCTACCAGAAGATGACCTTTGGTACTCTTGTATAAATCCTGTAGAGACTGTAGTACATGTGAGACTATAAGATGCTATGTTCATTGCACACAAAAAAAATATCTACTTGCAGAGAAGAACAAAACGGACCTTTTTTTATATTTACAGTTTATCCATACGACGTTTATTTACTTTCAAAAATTGAAATTAAATACGTAGAAGTCCTTTTATCTGAGATCTCGTAGTGGTCTGATCCTGTTGCTGTTATCTTAAACAAATAAAAAGCAACAGTCGAACAATCGAATTTTAAAAAAATACCACCTTATAGGGAATGACAAAACGAAACTTTTTTTATATTTACAGGTTATTCATACGACATAGTTTCAGAGATAAAAATTGAAAACTTAGAAGACCATTTTCCTGAAATTCAATTTTCACAACGAACTTCTAAGAGACTCCAGCTCCAAGGTGATGACCTTTTGCATTCTTCTACAAATCCTAAAGGGTCTTAGTACACATGAGCCGTTCATTGCACAAGTAGATTAATTCCACTTGTTGAAAAATCTTATTCAAGTTTCAAAGCACTTGGTATAGTCATAACTTTTTATATTTATAATAACTTTCCTATATAACAAACATTAACACCATTAAATGACAACAATTTTTTGGCCACTGAATAATAAGTAATTTATTTTAGAAGCTATTTTGATCGCACTTCTCAACTTGTTCTTTTATCTAGTTAATCGATTTCCGCAACGAACGGCTCACATGAGACTATAAGATGAGGTGGCCCTTTGGTTCGCAAACTTGACGCAATTGATCCTCTCTAAGAGTCGCGTGGACATCCCCCACCACTTCTTAGCGCCGAGACAGTATCGTCATTTCGCCAAGTACCGACTAAAATATCGCCATTCCAGCGCAGCCTGGTAGCAACTTTTGGAATAGCCGAACAATCGTCTACCCCTTCTTCTTTCTTTCCGTTTCCGACTCGAGTCGCTTCATACACATACAACTACATCCAAGCCTTCCAGCGGTGGCGGGACAGCGCGTAATTTGCTCGTATTGCGCGATCAAATTTAGGAGCCGTTCCCCGCAATCACGAGCACCGTTCGCGGGAACGGCGTGGTTTAGCCGCACGCTATTTCTTACCGTGACGTCTACCATTTAAACGGAATGCACGCGCTTTTTTTCCTCCTGCTCGTTTCGAGAGTTTCGTTTCACCGAGCTGAACGCCGGGCCGACGGAACGGCGTTTCGTGCTTTGATTTAAGACGCAATCCACCGTGATTCATTGCCCGTCGAGCGTAAACTGGAATATCGAAAACCGTCAAAATTGTTTGCTCGGGCCTTTTTAAACTTCGACTTGGAGCGGAGCGTTCCGGGAACGCGGCTATCGCGCCGTCCCGCCCTCGCGTGATGTGTGCATTAGCGTGCTCGGTTGTTTAGCGAGAAACAACGCAGCGTGTGTAAAATAGTTCTTTGTTGAGTTATTGCAATGCGAAATTGTCGTATCTTTATGATTTTGCGTTTTAGGCCATTTTCGAGTCCTTGCGGGAACTGTACGATTTAATTTTATTAGATTCGATCAGGTTTTTAACTACGTTGACTGTCGAACTTTATTCATATAGAAATGTCTACAGGGATTTTCTCTCAGGACAGTTGGAAACTATAGAATTTAACATTTCTAGTATTACTTATTTTTGTATTATCATCAAAATTCGCGAATTCTATCCAGATTTGTTTTCATTAGCACTCGGCCCTTAAAATTAATCGTTGAAGTTTCTTAGTGAAAAGCTCTGTCACCGAATATACAGTCAGTCCCCTAAGTATTCATTCGTACTCCCTATGTCTGTTTAAAAACATTTGTCTAGACTGAATGATAGGTTTCCAAATAAATGATTCATTATAAATTTGAAAACATTAAGCCTGTCATTTAATATAGACAAATTTCTTTAATAGACATAAAGGATACGAATGCTTATGGGACTGACTGTATAAATGACATGGCATTCAACGTGGTAATACAGATTTGTATCCTCCTTTCATAAAAAAAAAATGTCACATAGAGTACTGGAAACTTTTTCCTAAAACTAAAGTAAACGACTTTGAACGAAATCAGTAAATTATTGCAGGTCTTTTAATTTTCAAGCCAGCGTACCATTCGTTTTCTTATAATCGTCCAAATCTTTGATATTCGGCGATAAGACGATCGTGATCCCGATTCGTAAAACTGTTTGCGGACGAAACTGTACGGCGAACTCGAAGTGGGGAAGTTTTATAGGGTCGAGACGTCAGCGTGGATTGATGAAAATCGTGATAAATTTTCAAGCGCGAATTCCAGTGTCCAGGGGAACTTTCCGCGAACAATGGGCGAGTGATAATCTTGGGGCCGCCCGAGGAAAATAAAAGTAAACGAACGCGTAAAAACGGCGAAACGACCCGTAAAACGACTCACACTCCGCGGAGGACTGTACACTTCTCGCAACTGTCCCGTTCGCGCTTTAGCGGCGAACTTTGCGACGCGTCGCGACGCATGGCTATTAACCTCTTAGAGGACGACAATATCCTACGGCCGAAGCGTAAGTATTTCGGTGAATTTATTTCGTGCAGCGCAATCAACAGCAGCGACTCAGAATTTTACCATTCATTTCTCAGGTGTTTACGATACGAAAAATATCTATTCGAGGATGATTTTTTATGGTATCAAACAGAATAAATAAATTACGCTCACAATTTAAATGAAGTTGTTCTTGACGTACGTCTTACTATTTTTCAATAGTACAAAACCGTAAGTAGCTAGAGAAGGGCATTGATTTCAATATGCATTAGACAACGATAAATTTCATTTTTAAGAATTTATATTGGCAAACACGTGGTCGAACATTTATTCTCTACGAGCGTAAACGGAAAGTTCAGGGAAAAATGTTAACTAATTATCGAAGTAGACGGAACAGTGGTTGTCTCAAACAGAAATTCGTTCTTCCTTGGAAGATAAACTATCGAAGAAGAAGGCAGTCGTTTCGTTGAATCCCTGATGGTAGCAGCCAACTAGCGCGTTGTAGATGGGTGTGTTTCTTGATCTACGATTCGTTGGTTCGATGGACACGAGTCGATTCGCGGTACGAGCGGGTGAGGTGGATGTAAAGGGGCGAGGAGAGGGTGAAGTTTTCATAGCCACGAGGCACTCGGTGGAATGCCGGAAGACGGTGTCGTCTAGCGGAGTCGCATTACAATAATTGAATTGCAGAGGACACGCGGGTCTTCTGGTGTGTTCAAAGAACGCAAGAAAATAAGCAGAGAGGGGAGTCGCGTTGCGGGGAACGAGATGGCTTCCGGAAAAGGGGCGGGTCTCCGTCACGCGGTTCGGTGGGTGCAATGGGTGGTGGTTGAAAGAGGCGAAAGGGGGAGGAAAGGGTGCAGCGTGAGGTTTGGAGCGCGGAGGGTTCGTTCAAGAAGGGGTGTCTGAGAAAATCAATAGACGCGTTCGTACGTCGCGTGCAGTTAAGTGACTAAGAAATTAATATCTCGATGAGGTCGAGCCACGGTCGCTCGTCGACCCGAGACCCGCGAGCGCACGAAAATAAAAAAAGAAGAAAAAATAGGACGAGAAAAAACGGGGTAAAGCGCGCCCCGAAACGACGCCGCCCGCTAGGACAACGCCTGTCGTAGAAGGTGCGCCCAGCGCGTCCCCTTTTTACCCCGCTTAGTCAAGGTTAACTCTTTGCGGTCGTCAGCCCCCTTCGAGAGGACTTGCTCACTGTTCCTCGAACTTCACCCTCCTATAGACACCCCTCAAACCCTTCGATAACACGTTAACCGATGGTGAAACACTTGTGGAAATCCTTGCGGGGGCGCAGATTTTATTTTTTGACGATTTCAAAGCACTTAATGTAACGTCAATTGTAACATTAACTTTTGCAAGGTTTTCTTTGAAGTTGAAACTGTTAGGTGGACTAGTCGTTTTTTGCAATTTTAAGTACTTGTTTGTCACACATTAACTCATGATTTTTATTGATCTGGCATTGAAAATTTGCACACTAAATGGCAAAAGGCTGTTGATTACGAGGGCGAATAAAATGATTCATTAATTGATTAAAAATAGAAATTTATTAAAAATTTGTTTGAATTTAATGCAAGAGAAACGGCACTAGAACCCCTCCTCTCTTAACGAACATAAAATATTTTCTTTTTCTTCTGAAAGCTCGTGGGTCGAAGCTCGAAACGAGCCTATGTCATCGGTGTTTTTATCAGATGCGACGATAAAATATTCTGCCTGCGGGCATTGCCGCTCATATTTATTGTTTATAGAGAGAGATTGCGTACGCCACGGTAATTGAATAATGCTCCCGCAGTCTAGCAGAGAGAGGCTCGAAATACAGTCAATCACACGCGCATTCGTACTTTTATTATCGACTAAAAGAACGCACTCGCGGGTCGCAATAAATGTTCGATTACAATTATATTTTTATTACGGTGCATCCCTAATGGATATTCCACTTCAACAAATTCGAACAACGTGTTGCTTTCACATTAGCGTCGCTTTCGAGCATCATCAAGACACGAATAGGATAAGGTTACCCTGTTTAGAGCGCCGCGCAAATTGGACCCCGTTGAGAAATAGTTAAAATTAGTGCAATAACGTCATTTATCGCACGTGCTTTCAACGTTGCTATGATATTACGGTATGTGGTCGACTTTCATATTCGGAAGTGTGACAGTTGATTTATTACGCAGTAAAATATAATTTTGAGAAGCTTGAAGTAATAATGAGACCTCGCGGAGCTAGTACTGGGTTGACGACCCAAATGATAATAAATTTTAATGTTTTATATATTTACGACTTCATTCGGTAATTTTGCGAAAATCTTTTTGCTCTTGACAAAAGAGCACTTCGTGATTACGTTACGATTTCTGAAATTGAATGTAAATTATATATTTTTAGATACATCGTTACTAAAATGCAAAAACAAAGCACACGTTCTCCAAAGTTTGCCTTAATCGTCAATTATTTTTTAATCGCGCTCATTCTCGATATTTTCCCTTCAATTTCAGCGTGTTTCGAAGTGTCCATGTGTCGAAACAAGCGTTCAAATAAAATACAAATTATTAATTTGTTTATTAATTAATAAAATTTATTAATTAATAAAACATATAATGCAAACTGTCATTGTACTCGTAAAAATAACTCATTTAGCGACGATACAATTCGAAGCACTCCTAGGGAACATAAGGCTTGCCACTCTGGACGATGACACTTTTCGTTATTTCACTTTTTGTACTCGTTCTACGTGGTTCGATCATTTTTATCATCAACTCGTCCTGAAGTCTTCAACCCCCGATTACCCTCGTGAGGGCCAATATGGATCCACGTGTTTTTGAAATTTGCAGATCATTCGCAATAGATTCATTCTCATGTGAGCAGGAGAAGGAGGTTTGGACCTGTTGGTAAAAAGTACTAGGCTCGGGTGTCTAGTCTACCATAAGACCAAGCCTAGTTCATTTAGGTCCTTAACTTTGACGAATTTTGTCAAAGGCTGCAGAACTTGATGCTGATAACAATTGAAATATAAGAAAATAAAAATCGCAATGATTATGCATTTATAGGAAACATTAATGTGCGAGAATCTACAAAATGCACGCAATATGCGATAATACAAAAAATACTGAAAGCAAAAATCATATTATAATATTTGCAGAGGTATTATTTATATTTAAAATAAGTACCTGTTTAGGTTTAATATTTCTAGGTACGTTCACAAACATTTTATTTTACATAAATATCCACAGTCTAGTAATAGTAAATAATAATAATAACCGAGTGCTACTGGTGAAAATGTATATTCAGAAATTTCTGTAACCGAAACTGTTAACTTTATACTTTGGCAATGATAGTAAACCGTTCTGAAGGCTGACGAAACTCTGTACTACTTAAGGCGTCTGGCCACCCCGAGCGCTCGCCAGATGGGTATTATTCTTAAAAAATTCATAAATGTGAAAGTATAGAAAAAAAAATTTTTATGTTTTGACACATACTAAAGAACGGTTTAATGAACACATGAAAAATTTTGTGAGATAACAAAAAAACATGGCGACGGTTCGAAAATTTTGGTGAAGGCCTTCAGCACGAAACGCGCGTGGGTTGTCGCATTATTATATTCTTTAGGTTGCATGTGAAAAAGAAAAAAAAAAGTATCAGAGTGTTTCTGGAGTTTGTCGCAAGAGAGTAGCAATTGGATTTTTTTTACCATTAGGAAAATTATAGTGATCTGAAGTAATTTTTTTTTTATTTTTCACCGAAATTTTACGAGAAAAATTGTCAATAAAAAAAAAACAAAACTAATCAAGTAATCGCAAAAATCCATTGCTACTCTTCAGGTAATGTATCTAAAAGTAGCGTGTACAAATTTCAGAGCAATCGGACCGAGAGTTTACGAGATTTACGTTGTACCATTTCGAAAAATGTAGTTTCGAGATAATCCCAAAAGAGAGTAAACGTGCGGTCCGATTGCTCTGAAGTTTGTACACACTACTTTTAGATACATTATCTGAAGAATAGCAATGGATTTTTGCGATTACTAGGTTAATTTTTTTTTAAGTATAGTACCCATCTGGCGAACGCTCAGAGTGGTCAGACGCTTTAAAAACAATGAGTGAGCAGCCCCTAGTCTTAAGTATTTAAGAGTACATCCCCCGATACTGCTATCCTCTAATGCTCCGCAATCGTATCGTTAATGTTATCGTCATCAGTATCACCTATCATCAGTTCTCTTGAAGTGACCAAGTTAGACAGTTCGGAAGTTTCGTTGGTCCCATTTTGTACCTGTGAGATGAACCTAGGATTAAATTGCTGAATTTTCCTTCAACTTTATTCGTCCCTGTAATTTCTATCGGCCACCTCCAGTACGCGACGGATTTTTCTTAAAATTCTCCGTGAATACGCAAAATTTCTGAAAGCTTCGTCTTAGGGCCTGGAGACATCTTCCGAAAGCTCCGAACGGAACACCTGACGACTACCTCGGCGACGGTTGTGTCGGACCGTCGTCGAGTCGTTCCGCTCGCGCGGGAAATTCGTGGGAAGCCAAGGACGCGACAGGATCTCCCGGCTCTCGCGGAATCCGTGTCTCGAGCGGAACGGGGCGCAGTGGCAATTTACTGGCAATCAACCGCTCGAGTGTTTTGTGGCCGCCAAGGGAGCGGGCCCCGGGACGCGCTGTGGTTTATTCGTCGTTGTCATAGAAGAATTTATAAGTCCTGCGGCGCGAAACAGCGCGGGAGGGGTACGTGGCTCGCGCGCGTGATAAACACCGGCCGAAGCGATTTCCAAAAATCGACCCTTCGCAACCTGCGACCATAAATCGCGCGCGGGTGTTAGAATTTAAAGAACGGGCTTGGTAGATTTCCGCCGAAAATGACGATTAAAAAGAATCGCACGACGAGCGGTCCGCGTTGACCGGAACGGGCTGTTATTTCGACGGCGAGAGGAGTGCGGGGAGGGGGGCAGAACGATTTAATTAACGCGCGTCGTTGATTTCCAGCCGAAACGAGATCGTTGGCGCGGTTGTCGCGAAACCGACCGCCGACGGATGTCGATCCCCCCGCGATGATCGACCGATCCTCTGACCCGTGAACTGCTCCTAGCAAACAGTAAACGCGCACAGCTGCTCCAGTCGAGATAATCGTCGATACGGTGATGCTCGGTTTTATTTCTCCGTATTCTAACGATGGGGTAAGCGACGATGAGACTCCCAGATACGTTGGACTTAATTGATTTCCACCAAATAGTGAAAATAGCAAAATGGTCGTACAAAGATGTTACGAGCCGAGGGCTGTGAGGCTTGTTTCGCCCGCGCTGCCGAGGATTAGTTGTCATTTGGACAATTTTTGTTAACAGAGATGTGCGTTCGAGGACGCACCTACGTATGGTTAACGTAGGATTGCTACTAGGAGGTTGGAAAGTTGTCGTGGACGCACCAACGTATAGCTAACGAAGGGTTGCTACTAGGAGGTTGGATGTCGTGGACGCACCTACGTATGGCTAACGTAGGATTGCTACAACAGCCAGGACTGTTAGTTGGCATCGTAACTTCTATTATGCAATATACCTCGAGCGATAAAGGTGTATTGCTGTGGGTCTCCTTAACTAAATAATTCAAGGGATAGGTACTCAGAAGAAAATAGTTAGATTTATTCTACTAAACTATGTATATATTAAAGGTTTAATTAAATAACTATACAAGTGGTTTCTGTATATATCGCGGAAACTAATTCCTACTCTCAAGGTTACGCACCGAGTTGAAATGCGAGGGTCACGTTTACAATTGAACAAGGTATTTACCAAAACGTTTCAAGACTATGTTCGATGGAGATTCTACCCGATCTTGCGACGAGGTAACACGGTGTCTGCGTCTAATACTTCTCGATTACTATAACCCGAACTTTACTTTACTTTACTTTGCTCGAAGAGGATTCTTCCCGATCTTGCTTCGCGGGTTTAAGATATAGCGCGGTCAACGTGTCCTCAAGAAATGATCCCCCGAGATGCGAAACGCATCGGTTTATATACTCTAAATTCTGTTAAAAAAGCGGTAGTGGGAGTTGATTCTATGAATTCGCCGTATGCGGAGATGCATAGAGGCACGTAGCTACTATTTTTCCGTGGAAATCAGTCCCGCGACGCGCCCTAGTTTCTTAGTAAAAACTTTATCGAAGGTCCGTGGCCACATCCGCTCGAAACGGCAAATGTCACGGAGGAGAGGTTTGATGGAAATAACAAAACAGAGTGAAGTCTCCGCACGTAAGAAAGACGACAATGAGACTCCCAGGTACGTTGGACTTAATTTATTTCTAATAAATCGCGTGTGAATCATCGCAAAACCAGGTTCAACAATTGCCGATGTCATATAGTCGCTGGAAAGGATCTTGTAAGGTCGTAAACCGAAACAGTAGTTATTGCTTTATTGGCCCAGGTAACTGATCCGTAGGACGACAAGGGTGTCGCGGCTCTAAAGTATACATGCCCACGTTATACTCCGGGGCCCCAAGACTTGATGTTTGCTACGCGGGTTTTTCCAAATTGGAAAAACCGAAAACTCTTGACGATGATTGATTAACTAAGTTCCTACCTACCAAAGTATTTTCAACAAGTTGACCAACAGAATTATGTGTAAACATACATAACAAGAAAAAAGTTATTGAAATATGAACATTCTAATTCTGATATCATACGGCCCTGAACGAAAAGTCTAGCTCTGTCCTTGTCTAAAAAGGTGTCAGATTACTAATTGCGGTCGACTTAAGTTGTAAAGATCGATGTCCGACTGACTTTACAACCTCACAAGATCCCTTCCAGCGACTATACCAGATGCGAAGGTGATGGTCGCAAGGATACCTTCAGTCGCGAGGGTCCGGAGGTAGTTGCGAGCGAGGGTGCAAACCCACCCCTTCTTCCGTACAATTTTCGAGACAGTTCTCAATCCTCGTCCAACCTCGTCAGGGGACAGAACACGAACAACAAGCGAACGTGCAACTCGCGAACGAAAAACTCGACACAACATACTGAAAATAGCAAAATGCTTGTACTGAACACGACGATGAGACTTCTAGATATCTCGGACTTAATTTATTTCTAATGAATAGTACAGATAACAAAATTCCTGTATTTTAAATTCAGATTTAAAATCAGCGATCCCGAAAACCCCCTGACACGAAGTTTCGTGAAAATCATGCATTATTTCTAAAGCGTCGACTCGAACACCATCGGTGTTTGGTGGTACAGACGTCAACGAAAATGAACGAATCGGCAGGTGCCTCGCGACGGAGACGTCGCAAGCGAAGCTTCGACGTTCGAGCTGAAAATGAAAACGAAATAAGACAACGAGCTGAAACGAACCCACGGAAGGTGAGTGGCATATCGTCGAAGAACTTTTAATATCTTCCAAGCTCACCTCCTTCCTCCTCCTACCTTCAGTTTCACGTCTCCGTTCGACGCATCCCGCGGGACGCAGGTGTCTCTGCACGCTGCCATCCGGACGGTGGATTCCATTTTTCGAGATGGCTCCGTCGACACAGAGCGGAACGTACACCGCGACCTCGTTTCATGAAACCTGCGTTAGGGTTACTCAAAATTGAACCACCTCCGATGCTGTTTCGGGATGACGGAGTACGGAATTAAAATTGCTAGCCGTCTATCTTGATCAGAAATTTGTTCGATCTGAATTTTCAGCTCTACTTGCACGATGATTATTATAAAAAAATAAGGTAAGGTAAACTAAGATTTCGTAAAGATAAGGTGGATTCGAAGAATGCAAGGTCTCACGGGGATACGTGCACTGGCGATGACGACTCGCCTTCAAGAAAAGGGCTGGTTTCCAAGGGAGACGAGAACGACGCTGGTAGAATTATACGCGGTCTGGAAACGACGGCACTCGACCGTTGTACGAGTTTCGCGTTCGTCGATCAAACGGTACGGCTAATTAATTGATTCATCGATATACCATGCCGGGAGGCGCTCCGCTGGCGGGTGATTAATTGGACTGCTTGGTTGCACGAAATTCGTTGCACGACGGAGATCGACTTCTCCCGATGATTAATCGCCCGAGATCCGCGACAGATACGCGAACGGAATGCCGTTCGTAGGTTGGCCGAGCATCGTCAACCCTGGAAAACGCGGTTTCGCGTGTTGCGAACGTATCGAATCGAGTCCAGTCGAGTCGACATTCCTTCCAACCAAGAAAATGGGAGTTGGAGGAAATTCTGCTCCGCCGCAGGAACGGACGAACCGTGGCGATTGTTCATTTCTTATTCGCGATAGTTTGATTCCGTAAGTACCATGAATTCAACTCTAGGTTTACGGAGATCTTGTATCGGATTTCTATTACCGATGTAATCCTTTAATAAGCGAAGTTTACTAAATTGACTAAAACCGATTAGGAGGCTTAGAAAAAAATGAATTTGAATATATGCTTGTTCTTTTTATGTGGGTAACAGTAAGCATAAACGGTCGAAGACAAATTTAAAGTAGAGGTCAAGAAGACGGAGATTAATAACACGGGTATTTTTAATACACGGGTACCCGGGTATCGAAATACGCTGACATCCGGATATCTAAATACACGGATATCCAGGTACGTACACGTGCATCGAAATACACATACATCGAATTATACGGGTACAGTATCCAATTAGTTTTATATACAAACATTTAAAACAATGATCCTTATTAATTTTGAAAAAATTGACAAGCAATAAAACAAATAAATAAAAAAAATATAAACATAAGAAGGATAAGTATAACAGAATAGATTTTGTAGTGTAATTTATAAAGTTTATTGATTAGTTAAAATAACTGTTCAAGTCAATGTGCGTATTCGTGTATTTCGATGCTCGTGCACGTACCTGGATATCCATGTATTAAAAATACACGGATTAAAACATGGATCCATTAATTACCCGTGTATCCGGGTATTTCGATACACGTGAAGTAGGGATCTCTAATTTAAACGGTTTCCAAGTAGGTAGGAAATGTTAACCATTACGTGTTACGATAATTTTATAAACTAATATGTCACACGAAATCTCCTCTTGTATAATGTTCATTAACTATCGATTTTGTCGACATGGGACGCTATTTTCGAACCATGTCTAGACTATGAATTTAACGCATTCGTGATACGTATGAATATGAAAAACGTCATGCAGAATATATGGCCGCATGCGCAATAGAATATTAATATTATTTTATGGAATGTTCCGCCACTCACGTTTCCAATATTAGCACATCACGTATATGCATAAAATTCGCAGTCTAATCGTGCCGCATAGAACGAGTTTTATGCGACCGCGATCTTTCGAACATTTTAATACCTTATACGCGGTGCCATGAAACTGACCCGAATAAGTGACCGATGGAATATAGGGTATTCCAATCAAATATGCATCTCTCCTCCATCATGGTCAAAGTGTATTGAATAAGTTACATCTGCCGCTCAGTGAACTTTTTTACCCAAGTCACTTTTTTAGAAGACGAAGGTTCCCTCCATTAACGCGCCCTAGTTTTTGGAAAATCCATAGGTACTATCGATCCCGTAACAATTCGATTTTGTAACAGTCAACGACACATGCTCAGGAGGTCTCGAAACCTCTATTGGTCATGTAGCGACGATCAGCTGGCGCCACATCGTCTTCCTTGTGCTTAGATTTTGTAAGTGGTATGTCTGGACGGATGAATCGAGGTGCGTGCTGCGCGACCGCAATGAGTGACTGTTTAGGTTATAGGTTCGAATGTCGCGAGAATGTTACTTCGGTTGGTTCGAATGTTACTAAGGGTGAATGCATTTGTTTAAACAGAGTGAAAGAGATGCGTGAATTGAAGTGAGAAAGGTTTTCGTGGCTATGCTTGGGAGAACGAATGGCTAGTTCGTAAGTTAATTCTGTAGAGGATCTCGGCAAAGCCTGACCGCAGGATACGCGCCTGCCGAAATAAACTTCCCATCTTGTGTTATTACTGAGTCGCAATTGATCCGCCACCTTACCCCACAGTCACATTCCTACTCTATCGCACGTTTCTACACCTCCCTCGACCTTATTCCCTGTAAAACCACCGATTCTTCGGATCTACCCTATCTCTATAAGACTTCGGATTCTTCGTCGACTCCCAAATTTCCTTCGGCAGAAGTTAGGCTGTCGCTGGTTCGAAGCGTCGCGTAGCACGCTTCGCGAGTGGAAACGTCGAAGGACGAGGCAAGTATCAATCGCGGTGGCGCGTAGAAGAGGGATTCGGTTCGCATATCAAGTACTACGTACGTTCCCTTTCGGCTGACGGGTCGTGAACGGGGGGAGGGGGGGGGGTCTCCCGCAGTTTTATTCACGAAGCGTAGCGTGGAGCCAGCTACCGTATAAATGGCGGCATTATGCCCCCGTCCAGCGCACTCTCTGCTCCCTCTCCGTTATTGGCGACCGCGAAAGGGACGAGTAGTTGCGCTTCAGCTTTCAATATTTCAAACACTTATCGTCCGCGGGTCTGCGGTTCGAGCTTTTCGGCAGAGAGGCGGAAAAGGTTGCCGCCGGTTCCGTACCGAGGCTCTCTGTAGAAGCTAAACTGGGAGGGTGTAGGAGGGGGTTGAATCGACCCACCCCCGTTCTCCACTCTCGCTCGGTATAATAGTCGCATTTATATCATCTCCGCCCGCCACGGTTTTGACTTTATAATTTAACGTGGAAACCCTCGACCGCGCCCCTGCAACGCCGCTCGCGATCCAAAGGGTAGCCGCGACCTGGCGGCCACCTGCACAGCCACCGTCGCGATGAATTATGCGAAAGGTATCTGATTTTTCGCCCTTCCCTCCTTCGCGGCAGCCCTTTTTCCCCTCGTGGCTTTTTGGCAGCAACGGGGCGCGATCGTCTACATCGCCGAGGGAAACGCAGCGTCTCGGGTCTACTTTATTCCTTCGCGATTTTAGGAGGTTGTCTATATTTGGACCACGTTCGACTGGGGTGGAGCGTTAAGGACGCGTGTGTCGAGGATTTTATTTTATTTCTGTACTTACCTTGTAGAGGGGGCGGGGTCGAAGGTTTTATAAAGCTCTGAGGAAATGTACTTTATTAGCAATCAGAGTGAAAGTTACGTTACATGCTTACCGCTAAATCTACCGAGGTTTCGTGTCTACCTATTTATACTGTGATCGATTAAATGACCTGTTTCAAAGACCTTTTAGTTGAATGTAAAAATATTTCACGTGGTACTAAATTGAACAATACATGTAATATTTGTATAATTTATATATTCTTTATAAGAACAATATACAAAAGTTTGAAATCGGTCGTGGTAGATTTAACGTTAACAAAAACTCTTTTACGATATAATATAATGTATCTGTTTGACTAGATTATAATCCTGAAGTACCTCATTGTTTCGTTACAATTTTTTTTATGTATATATACATACATATATATATATATATATATATATATATATATATATGCATTTTTTATGTATATATACATATATATACTGCACTGTACGACTGCACTTTTTACATTTATATATATATACATATATAAATGTAAAAAGTGCTTACCTAAAGAACAAACCTATACAGAATACAGACGCGATTAACCACACCCTTGTAACGGCGTCTAAAATAATTTAATAGCACGTCGACAATTACATTTTCTTAACGGGTAACACGAAACGCAACGCAAGTACCTGTCGTTACGTAATGAGTTTACCGTATTACGTCATAAATATGCAAAATACTGCAATATAATACTTTCTAGGTTACAAATCTATTAGCTGCACGGTCTTCGTATTACATCAAACTCCTCGAAATTAGATTTCGTCCGCGTAACAAACGAACCGTTGCATTTCCCGAACGTGAAAGTCGACCATGCAACACAATATCCCGACAACGTTGAAAGCACGCGCGATAAATGACGTTATTGTACTAATTTCGGGGCTCATCATATGAATAAACAATGACTAATTTCAACTATTAATCAACACGGTCCAATTTGGGCGCACCGCGCTGACGAATCGTACAATTCGGGACAAAAATCGAAATTCGCTCGTAAACGCCAAAGTAGTCGGTTCTGTTTGCGGCGAATGAAATTAGTAATTGAAATTTGACCAGCTCCGTAGAATTAATCACGGGTTCATCATTTGACGTCATATAATCAGGACACTCTTTAATTTACAATTGTCTTACAAAGCCATGGCACTGGCTACTTTAATATCACTTTTTTTTTCCGAAAACGAAGAGACGTTGACGCGAAATCTTTTGCACGGAATATTTATTATTGTTGTAGATATTAAAAAACAACATTTATTTCGGATCCGAGACATCAGGCCCAGAAGGTACCCCTGTTAGTTTCAATACATACAAAACTTTGTCAAAGCTTTAATTAAAAATTCTATAATATAAGAAGATCTATCATAACGAATAGAATTCATGACGAAGTATCCCTACAAATATCTTTAATTTAGAATTGTCTTAGTTTCAATACTTTTAATTTTAATTAAAAATTCTATAAAATAGAAAGATCTACCTTGACGAATACAATCTATCCCAAACTATCCGTAACAAACATCTTTAAGAAACACATGTAAAACACCTGCCCGAGTATATCTGTAAATGATCGAAATTAATCTACTCGTTCACCGAAGCGTGTGTCTTGTAATGAAACCCATATCCTAGCATTTCAATAAAGCGCTATGCTGTCGCGCGAGTCACGTCGTGCAGAATCTCGTCGATTTTTGTCCATTGACTGGCGCACTGTGAGCCAATCCAAATAAGGCAAACCTTCCCCTATCTCTCGACGAGGCATCGCCCTCGGGTTTCGGTCGCGCCACAGAATTCCACGACGCCTTTCGAATATTGGAATCGATGGCGTGGCGAAAACTCGCGGGAATAGGATCCGTCGACGCGTCCTACGTCGACGAGCGCGCGACGCGCAAAGGCAGCTTTTATCCGTCTCGATTCCGAGTCGATTTTCTCGTGCAGCTAGCGCGCGAATTTTCTCGAGAGCTTGCGGATCCTTGCACCGGCACAGTAAACGTTTGTAGCTATTATCCTGACGTACCCCCGTTAGACGGTTCGCGAGCGTCTAAAAGGATTACCTTGGAGACGGAAAGGCGCGTTGTAAATCGTAGATTTTTAGGAATTAATCGCGACGGGACAATGTAGCTGGGAATATTTAGGTTTGTGGTACATGGCTGGACATTGCAGAGTAGTCAAATTTTGCTTTCTTTGAAAATTGATTTTTGTTGAAGACGAGGGACGACCGAAGTAAGGACTCCTTAGCATCTACAATTTAATATACCCCTTAATACTTTTCACTCTAGTGAGACATGTCTCTTCTATATGTATGGATTCTAATGTTCCCTTAAGGGTCACATAGCATCCACTTCCATTTACAATCTCATTACACAATTTTGCTCTATCCTTGTTCTATCCTTAATCTGTCCTTAACATAACTAACGAGAAAGAGCGAGATATATCTGTTGTTGGTCAGATTACAATTGAGACTTACAGGAACATATGTTTAAAAAAATGAACATCAATTAATCTGGTACAAATTGGCCCTTCTGGCTATAGACTTTGATTTAGAGCCAACCCTAAATACAGTTAAATTTTAAGAGAGAATCGAATAGAATTGAAATAGAAATCAGCCGAGTCGAAAGGGTTAGGTACATTGTTTTTTAAATGTTTCGTCGCTCTATATAGGGAGAAAGTTGGTCTTTTTTATTTGTCAGAGTATCTTGCTCCCTTTCAATCTCTCAACAGGGGCTTCGTTATTAAGGTAGACCTTGTCGTCTGGATATGGCTGGATAGATCGGCCGCGCCACGATGGGGCGATATATCTCTTGGACTGTGCCATGCCAGTGTGTCCTTAAACTTCTCTCTTGCTTAGGTGCGTGGCTCCCGTGCTCGGTATTTCTAGCTTTTAATAAATAGCCAATAGCGAGCGTAATATCGGCGACGGTAAATCGTAAAACGTAACGAAGCCGTATAACTCGGAGAGTCGTGGTATTGCGCTTTAAATTGTTTCCTGGGTGTTCCACACGATTCACGGGAAACCATCCCACCGCCGTTCAAACTTGCCGGCTGTTAAAAGGAGTTGGATGCATCCGAAGTCGGGGAGTTCAACACCCCGCGAAGAATTCGAACGACAAAACCGATACTGGTTCGCTTCTCGAATAACTCTGCGTTAGTGATACTATTTTATCCTCAAAGTATATATCATCCAAAGGTGACCAATTAGGGATGTACGGAATGCATCTAACAAGAGGACATATCACGTCTATGAGATTAAAAAAAGAAGAAAAAATTGCTGACAAGGTGTTGTGGGATCGGATGTATATACAGGTCAAGACACTCGTGTAACTCCGTTGATTCCGTTCCTCACAATTTTATTATGATGCGGTATACTACGGACAGCGATACGACCCGTGCTGAAAACTGAAACGGACTGTTTTCCGCGCCCGGCCATCGTCTCTTAAAAAAGGGCATTCGGTAAGAAGGAAGGAAAATTAGATAGAAAAAGAAGATAGAGGAAAAGGAGAAAATTAGAAAAAGTTTGTAGCAAGGATAGCGGAAGAAGACCACAAATAAATTACTGAAGTGGTTTCGCCTGGGCCTGGGTACGAGTCAGCTTTCAGGCCCCAGCGAAACCTTGAAAGGGACACGGTGAATTAGAGACGATGACAACGGGTTCTTCGCCTCGCACGGGTCTGGTCGCCAAATGTGTAAGAATACAAAAGAGTAGAAAGTTCCACTGGAAAAGGCGTATGTGGTCCTTTGGTCGCCACAGTGTGACTACGACGTTCTAGCCACTAGGCCAACGATAATTGGTAGCTATGTGTTTTTAACTTGAGATCTTTCAGTGTATGTCGAAACTTTACAAACTTTGACAATTTTCATTATAAAAATTAAAGTTCCGTAACACAAAGCTCTCAGAGGCTGTACCATGCAAATATGCGGCTACAGTACAGGCTTAGCGACCCCGGGGTACCCTAGCTATACTTCGTTCAACGAGACGAATCACCAGGTATAAACACGAACACATGAGCAGGGCAGGAACGTCTTCCGAGATCTTCCGGATCCCCACGTCGCGTCTCATCGCAAGATAAGCTTTTCCTTTTTTAAATTACAATTTTTGGATTATGCTAGGGAATTATTCGTTATAGCAGGATATAACGCAATGAATGAAAGTACAATAGAAGTTCTGTATAATTATTATTTTGATTATTCAGAACTGGTATTTTCTGATGAACTGGTATCGTCTGAATCATTTAAATTTATAATAAATGGTTCTATTACTGATTCAATTATACCATCTAATTGCCAAAATTTATTTTCGAAATTAGTTACTACGTGATCGATACACGTTTTCCACTTGTCTGCAGTAACATTATTTACTGCCGGACCTTATCTGCAAGAGCCCTCGGCAAGGGACCACCATAACTTGGCCCTGAGTTGTAACATCTGAAAGCCAATGACTGTAGTCGCAGAGCCGATCACGTGAAAAGCGGGGCAGATGTTTGTTTTTACTTGGTGACTCGTCTCGTTGAACAGAGTATAGATAGGGACCAGTTGGTTGCAACAAACGTGTACCAAGGACAAGACTAACGTAAATGTAATGTACAGAGTTGCCATAACGCGAACTAAGCCAAAATTAAGGAGTTATGGAAGGCAAAGTAATGCCAAGAGGAATAGAAATAATTGTATTGCGATGTATGGATTCAGTGCAATAACTAAAGTAACAGTTATGCACTCGAAAAAACCAAGCAAGCATGACACAAAAACTTCGAGGGTTAGGATGTTGGTACCTACAGAATAAACGTCTAAATCGTCATATAAATCCACAACCCCTCTCAACTGCTTTATGAAACGTTTCTATCGATAGCGCGATGTCGCAAATTCTAGTAGTACGAGTCAACGTTCGTCGCGACACAGAGCTTGGACCAGACGCATAACGTAATTTTATAAAATTTGGCAATCAGTATCATAAAAACTAAGGCCCAATAATGGCACAAATGCCCTCTCAATTGCCTCGTGACACGTTTTTGTCGATAGCGCGTCGCAAATTCTAGTAGTACTAGTCAACGTTCGTCGCGACACATATCCTGGAGCAGATAGCTTCCTTTCGCGGCGATCGAACTTGGAGCCTATTAACCGACTCGTTCCACGATTAACCGTTCCCGAATCGATCGTCCCTCCTGCTAGTGGTCGTGGTCTCCGTTTCTTCGACATCCCAGACCGAGAAAACGTCGGCGAAATATCCCAGCCACGGAGTAAAGGGAGACGGGTGAACCGCTCGTCACCCGAACACGCCACTCGCTCGTCTTACGTCAGTGCCAGTTTTCAAAACGTCGATCCAGCATTTTAGAGACACGACACCGACGGAAAGGCGGACAGAGTTTATGACAACGAATTCCACCTTGACTGGATCGGTCTGCGATGGAATTCGATCGGAATTCACCGGAGGTCGTAGCAGATTTCCTATTTCTTCCCCCGATGTTCGTCGATAATGCTTCCCGGCAAACGGGATCAGCGTTTAAATTAGATATTTTTCCGCTTTTCTTTCGAGACGAACGTTTCGCCGAGGACGAGGGAAAAGGAGGAGGATGGGAAGCGATACAAGGAAACTAGCAGCAACGAAGTCTGCCCCTCCCGTCGCCTCAACACGATCGCGGAGCTAACCCTCGAGTCGGGCTGAGCTAAGGAGACGTACCTGAGGATGCTGTTTCTTTAGATTTTACTTCTAAATTGCCCTTTATATTTTTGATACACGTGATTTCGTCAGAACTTTAATATTATATATCGAACGACTAAGGTACCTTTATTTGATTTCGAAATTTTGGGTAGTCTCGAAAAGGTATCAACTTAAACCTAGACTAGATCGAAGTGAAATAAACACCATATGTCTCATACACATATGGTTAAAATAAGTAGTACAATCTCTTCTATTTTCATAAACTACAATTGACTAATACTTAGAAAGGCATAAAATCTTCTGTGATTAATCCGTGTGTCATGCCACGTAAACACCGAAAGGACACTTTTCCGCAGAGAAAGGCACGGTCGAACTTGCCAGAGGAACCTTCGCGTCCATTGTGCGAATAGGAGCACCCTCGTAGGTAGCAACGTGCATCCGCAGATAAGGTACACGGTTAGTATAGAGCAGTAGGGCCTTGGTGGTCCCAGCAGACCACATCACAGTACATTACCGACCAGGATGCAGAGCTAGTTTGGTTTCCGTATATTCCACAACACGCCCCGACCTCCTCTCGTTGGCATAGGTGCCGGCGGCGGAGTTCCAATGATAAACATCGTCGACGTCGTTCCCTGGCGTTGTCGGCGACTCCTTCGCAGAGACTACGCCAGCGATAAACAGCCGAATCGTCCACCTATGCCGTCTAAAAAATATCCTCGGTTTTAGAAACGGAAAAATTAGTACTTTCTTTTCTAAATAAAGGTATTCAGGATGTTGTTTCGAATGTTTAATTAAGGTAAGTATAAGGATTTTATTTAAGAAAAATTTTGAAAAGATTTTCAAATCTCGCTCATTTTGGAATTCTGGTGTGAACGGTAAGTATTTTCTTACGCTGTATTTCACTTATTTCTTATTTATTAGCTTTACCTTTTTTTCAGTTTCCTTGATTTTTCCTTTTCCTTTCCATTGTATTTCCCTTATAAAATCCCCCACTTTCCACTACATTTTCCTATTCTTTTTCCTTTTAATTTCTATCACTTTCTACTTTCCCTATCTTTCACATTTCCTACATTTTTCTTTCATTTTTCCTAGAATTTACACATCATTTCCGTTTCATTTTTCCTACATTTTACACATTATTTCCTTTTCATTTTCCTTACATTTTCCCATAATCCACGTTTCCTTATGCATTTTCCCATGATTTCCTTTTCACATGTCCTACATTTTCTCATCACTTTCCTTACACTTGAACTTCGATTTCCCAACGCTTTAAAACATTAAACAACCTAACAAAGTTGCAAACTGCTTCTCGCGAGAACATTTTATCTGCAATACTTTTTGACACCTATGAACACCACGTAACAAACAAACACCTCATAAAATTTTCTAACATGTCCTATCATATCTCAGCACCTCCCAACACCTCCCAACTTGAAACTTGAGTGATTAAAAGTACTCATCTACCTATATCATGTTCTTCTGATCCCAAAATGTGAAGTCAGGCCAGAATTTGAATTTGATACGTACCAAAAATTTCTCGTGCCACCTCTTCACCACATATTATGTTCTTCTGATACCAGGAGTAAAACTCGAGCAAGAATTTCATACGTACCAAAGATTCCTCGTGCCACCTCTTCGCATATCATGTTCTCCTGATACCAGGAGTAAAATCTGAACTAGAATTTCATACGTACCAAAGATTCCTCGTGCCAGTAGTATGCCAGGAAATGAAGGAGAATTAGTGGGAAGTTTGCTAGAAAATGGAGGGAAATGTGTCAGGAAATAAAGTAAAATTAACGGGAAATCTACGAGGAAATGTAGGGAAAATGAAAGGAAAATTATTGGAGAGTGGATAAAAAGTTATGATATAAGTAGGAGAAATGAAAGAAAAATGCTGTGAAAATGTTGGAAAAATGGATGTATTGAACAGTAGCATATTTTTAATAAATTGGATATAGAGAGAAAATTCCGGATAACAATGTTGAAAGTACCACGAATTGACTAAATATTCATTCGATTCCATCCATTTCGTTCCAAACAGATGCAAATCTGTTATAATTAGGCACGAACAAGATAAGGAAACATCAGAGGTAGGTGAAGAAATAATGCAGTAAATATTGGTGGATTTTTAAGGTTGAGTAAAGGGAAATTCAAAGTAAATTATTGAGGAAATTATGGGATATTAAAGGGAAGAAAATAGGTTGTTTATTGAAAAGCAAGTGGAAGGTTAATGATAAAGAATGTGCAAAATTAGAAGGAAAACGATTTAAATTTAAAGGAAAATACTCTGTCAAATTATTGGGAAATGAAGGATGGATAAAAGGAAGATAGTCTAAATATAATAAATCAAAAGAGTGATTATAGTCAAATAGATGAAAGCAATAGTTACAAATCTAATGAATTTAAAATGAGTGAAATATTAAGTAGAAATGCCTTACAATAGTCAGACAAGGCTCATAGAAATGCTCTTCCTCGCTTTCTTCAAGTGTTAATTGCTATCTTTAGATTTCAATATATATACATTCTATGGTTTTATTTCCTTTTTCGTCCTACCCGAATGGAAACCTTTTAACAGTCGTGAATATAAACAAAAATGTATGTATAAGTTTATTCTACACGATCGCTGACGAAGTTTGTTATAGATTTACAGTGTGCTTTCAAAGGGAACATCCGATTGCATACAGTTGAAATTGTCAAGGGGGTGCCAACCCTTAAATCGAAAGTCTACCGTAGCCACGATTGTTCGGGAAACGACAATTTGGTTACGATACGCTTTGAATCGAACGATTCCCGGAAGACGATTCGAAAAAGGGGATATAACGCTCAATACGGTAACGAGAGGTGTCCCCGAGCGCGATCGCGAGAATATCGCGTGTGCTCGCCATTCGTGCCCGATTAATTTGCGTGTGCTCTTGCTACGGTCGAGCCGCGTCTCCTGGGACCCCCGACTCGACTCGAATCGATACTCGTCGACCATTTTTTTCCCCCAGTTCCGTGGAACGGTTCCCTCGCGATATAAGCCCCGTGATATAAGTTCCGCCACGGAGCGTCCGCAGGCCGACATTAAGTATAGTTTAAAATGGAGCACCGAGTCCCTCGAAAGCATTCGTATCGCTTAGCACGCTGGACCAGAGACCGCTGTTTCCGAACCAGAGGATACCAGTTCCTAGGAAACGTGCCCTGGCGTCGTCCCGTGGGGGAAATCTCCCCCGTTTCCTCTCCACGCTTCCCCAAAGGGTTAATTCACATTTATATCCCCAGTACCGGACCGAACCGGCCCTGGCCGAGTCGGGGATATCGTTGGGGAGGGAAGGCGATATTTTCCTGGTGTCACCTAAATCTTGCAGGGAATCCTTCGTCCATTAGTTCCTGCGTCTTACTCGCCACACACTCGTTTCACCAAAGAATAGCCGAGAGTTCCTTGATTTGGGTCGGTGAAACTTGTACGAAATTAGCGGTTATGAAAAAATATCAATCCACGCATGAAAATCACGCTTACAGAATTTACATACTTTTCCAATCCGACGCTATCGTGCTCCGTTAGGAGTTACACGGTAAAGGCTGGTTTCCACTTGAAGACGTTCAGAAACCTAAGATTCTTTTCGCCGCGATTCGAGGCAACGGTAGGTCGCGCGTGGCGATTTTCCAGCCACGAAACAACCTCCCTTGGAACGAGGGTGCTTTTTACCACGGTGAATGCACCGACCTAGGAGGTCAATAGAGGCACGTAGCTGGAATTCATGGAAACGTTTGCGCCGTTCCGCGAGAAACTGGCCCCGTTTCTTTCTCACCGATAAGCGTATCTTGCGCGACTGAGGAAAGGTGGGACGACGCTGTGCATGGCGACTCATTGTAAACCTCAAAGAACCCTTGGCAATTTCGATTTTCAAATGAAATTCCCTTACGTGTATTCTCTCGACTATCGATTTTAATAGTAATTAGTTTTTCTTCCTATTCAAACGTTGTCTCGTTATGTACCTACACGGATATATACAGTCAGTCCTTTAAGTATTCGCACCCTCTATGTTTGTTAAAAAAAATTTATCCAAATTAAATGATAGATTGCGTAAAGTTTATTCGTGTACGTAGTCATAATGAAACGTTCATTTGGAAATGTTAAGCTTACGTTTAATTTCGACAAGTGTGTCAAAATCAGGATTCAATAGAGACCGAAGGTACGAATGGAACTGCCTCTGTAGAAAGATCGTGAAAGATTGAAAAGGTTGATAAGCTAGGAAAAGATTGTCTACCAGTGTTTCGTATATTGATAATCGACTCCAATTTACGTACCGTATACGAGCCACCGCCGTATCCCCAAAGCCTTGCACACCTTTTTAAGCCGAAATTTTCAGCGATCATCGTTTCGCGAATCCTCGCGAGTTACGCGGCAGAACAAGCCAGTAAAAGTAGACGGTCTCTTTCCAGACGGGATGACTCTCATCCCGTTTACGAAGCATCGGCCAAGGAGCAACCCAGCGACGGCGAAACGGAAGATCCCGTCGGCGTAGTTTGCTGCCGGTTTAACGAGACCTTACGAGCTCGTTTTCCTTTGAGAAAACTTGTAGCTCCGCCGGTGGTCGCCGTTGCTACGGATTCGACGATCCGTAAATTCGCCAAGGGGGAAAGCGTCTCGATTGGTGGGGTTTTTCGGTACCTTAGTCGTCGCTGGCGCTTCGCGGTGGCTCGCGTTTAAACACGGGACTCTTTCGTTGAGCAAATTCGTTCCCGGGGCGGTCCTGTTTTCTGTGCAATTTCATTAAGCGCGATCGAGGGGCTACCTCTATTATATAATGTAGCCTCATCGGCATGGTAGCAATCTTACTAATGGGTACTGGTCGGTCGCGCGCACACGGCCGCACGCAACACACAAACGCGTGCACAGAAACGTAGGGACGCGACAGTGAGGGAGTGGTGCGACCCAGCCATACACACCGGATGGTTGCTGCGCGACGCGCTTCAGGCCAACGATGACACACGTTGTGTTGTTCCACGGTATAATCCTTAACGAACGAAACTGTCAAAAAGGGGGGACCTGGTCGCCTCCTTTGACCCTAAACGTGTCACGGGAACAACTCGTGGATAAGGGATGCCATTCCGATTATTGGTGTTGACAATTATTTCGGACGCGTCCACCCCGCTGGCTATGATCATCGTATTATATCTTCGCTCGTGAAGAGTTCTGACGAACGAACGTTTGGGGTGACCGATCAAAATGTAATGACCCGTCGAGAACATTGAGGACACAATCCAAAGAACGGACGACGAACATTTTTAGAGTTGGCCCCGTTTCATTAGGATACGATGAACTGCGTCAAGTATAATCCATTTATTAGGGCAGCCGGACTTCTAAATGCAGTTTCGTTACTCCGTCCACAGGAGACCATTTTTAAGTTGATCTCCAATTGATTGGGACACGGGGAACGAATTTAAAATATAATTTCGTTTTACTGGAACAAGGCAACTATTTTTAAGTGCAATTCCACTTCATCGAGGCAAAAAGAACAGTTTAAAATACGATTTGAATTTGTCAGAATAAGAAGACTTGTAAATATAGTCGCATTGTATTAGAATAACATCGCGTTATTGTCAGAAGGAGAACACTTTGAAATGCAAGTCCATTTTGGATGAAGAAGACTACTTTTAATGTGACTCTATTTTATTTTACAATATAAAAAGGTCCTTTTCCAAGGAAAGCAGTTTAAAGTGCAATTTTAATCTGTTATAATCAGAACTATATTTGTAAATATATTCGTACTTTATGAGAACAATATTAACTTATTATTGTTAGAAGAAGAACACTTTGAAATGCAATCGCATTTTGTATAAACAAGACTAATTGTAATGCGACTTTATGTTACCGAGATAAGATCCTTTTACATTTTATTAGGACAACGAATTAAACAAGCTACGCAACAAATGAGAAATATCTGAACATCGGTCCACTCACCCCTGAATTCCTCACCCCCAGCTTATATCCCCACTTCTCTCGAAATACAATCCAGCAGAGAACATCCGCGGTCGAGCAACGCTTCCCACCGGTAACAAATACGCTGTTCCGAATGAAAAAGCTACACGACCGTGTACGCTATGCCCGAAGAGGTCGAGACAAACAATCGATGAAGCCTGCGGAGAGCTGTCAAGGAGTAAACGCGAGACGTTCGGCTTCGGTCGGGAAACTAGCAGCGAAAAGCGTATTGGGGTTACCCCTCGATAGCTCTAACCGGCCAAAATAGTTGAGAACGACTATAGCACGGCCCATTAAAGGCATCGTCGAAACGGTGCCAACGAGGAGCTAGCGCGGGAGGGGTCCGAAACAAGGGCGCACCGCAAAATTAAAGGGAAAATCCTGGCGCGGACTGGTCGATTCCGAAACTGTTTCCCGTGAGCAGAGTGCCGGGGAATCTTCTCTTAAACGCTCGCGCCTGAACACCAACAAGGAAATGGTTCAGTTTCCCGTGGCGGTCAGAGTTTTTGTCCGCGGCAAATTGCTGAACGCCCCAGCCGTTAAACGTACCGAATAGTCTCGCGACCCTTGGGCCAACGGTGGCGTTGATTTTATCGAAACGATACGACGTTTCCGTGGGGACACCCCCCGCCCCCCAAGCGCTTTCCGATTTTAATTCGACGCGTAATTTGCTCGCTCGTTGTCGTAGTTGTCGTCGTTCGAGCTCTCTAGCGAGGGGTTTGGGGAAACGGAGAACGGGGTCGAGAAGACGGTAACATTAATACGGAATTTAATAGTTTTCGGCGCGATGCTGGAACGCGGCAATGGCACGAGGTGGGAAGGGAGAGGAACGGAGGTGAAAGGTGGCGGAGGTGGCAGCCCGTTTGGTACGCCAAAGGTAGAAACAATCGTCGTATTGTAAGCGTCGCAATCCGGAGTTTCTCGGGACAATGGCGCACCCTAACACATATCTCGTGTTGCTCGACCACCCCGCGCTTTCTCCCGTCGCCATCTCCTTCCAGCCTCCCGGTATATCTCGCTATCAACCGGATGAACAATGAGGACCAAAGGGGACCCACCACCCACACACCCTCTATCTCGTTTCCACGAGCTGGATTCCGCCGACTGACTTCCACCGCGTCGTAAGAAACTTTTCGACGTCCTTCTGACGACGAAATCAAACGAGCGGGGAGCGAAACGAAACTTATTAGTAGACTGCGGATCTTTATGCATTTATAGGAAATTTGAGTGTGCAAGAACCTACAAAATGCAAACAATACGCAAGAATATAAAAAAGATTGAAATTAAAGTTCATGTTATAATATTTGCAGAATAAATTATATTCTTATTTAGGTTAAATTTTTGTAGGCACGTTCGCGATTATTTTATTTTGCATAAAGATACGCAGCCTACTTATTAACGAACAAAATTCTGCAACAACCTCTCATGAGGTACACAAGGAGACATCGCATCTATGGGGTTGTGGATTTGCATGAGGATTTAGACGTTTATTCTATAGGTTTCAAATGTCATATGAATTTAAGCTTTTGTGCCATTGGGCCTTAGCTTTTATGATATTAATTCCCAAATTTTATAAAGTTACGTTATGCGTCTGGTCCAAGCTCTGTGTCGCGACGAACGTTGACTCGTACTACTAGAATTTACGACGTCGCTCTATCAATAGAAACGTTTCATAAAGCAGTTGAAAAGAGTTGCGGATTATACATAACGATTAAGACGTTTATTCTACAGATGCTTGGTTTTTTTTTAGTGCATAACTATCACTTCAGTTATTGCACTGAATCCATACATCACAATACAATTATTTCTATTCCTTTTGGCATTACTTTGCCTTCCATAACTTCTTAATTTTGGCTTAGTTCGCGTTATGGCAACTCTGACGTAGCCAGGGTACCCCGGGGGCGCTAAGCCCGTACTGTAGCTGCATATTCGCATGCTACAGCCCCTGAGGGCTTTACGTCATGGGATTTTAATTTTTATAGTGTAAAATGTCAATGTTTATAAATTTTCGACATGCATTGAAAGGTCCTGAGCTTAAACGCATACATACATACAGAGTGCAGTTTGCCTAGTTGCTGGTCAGAGGGTTTCATCAGGGTCTGTGAGTCGGAGTCTCAGAGTTTCATTGTCAAGATTCAAGAGTCAAGATTCACATGGCTGTCGCGTTGGTTTCGCATCGCGTCTGTGGCTTTGACAATTAATATTCTAAAAAGGTATTAATATTCTCAAAGTTCAAATTTGTTGCAGAGGTATTGTGGGATTGGAGTTAAGATGGTGATAAGAAACGGTTCAAGGTTCGATTAAACTAGAAACGTGAAAGCTTATATTTAACATATATGGTACAACGACTGCGACGACTAACGACTCTCGACGACTTCCTACCTTCGACGACGACTATCGACTGACTGCCTGACAAGACGTCCAACCATCCAACGTTTACTTCGCTTTACCTCGCCTTTGTCTATGGGTTTTTCCAAAAAACGCGCTTTCGTCGCTGGGCCTGAGAGGAGAAGTGCGTTGCAGCCCTCGCTTCCCCAGGTCTGCAGGCCCTTGCCGCGTCGCCGCGACCCTATCGTAAATCTTAGCCTATGCTTAATCTATCGCTTATTCTACGTACACTTATCCTACAATATCCTTCAATTAACCTCTTATATTCCATTGCTATCTTCTAGTCCGATCTTACCGCTCTAGATTTTGCATTAAATGCTTTCAGGAAACCCATATCCCACGGGCACGTAATAAACAAATCTCTCCCGCTCTCTACGGAGCTTAGAATGCGCTAGATCGCCGTGAGATGAAAGTTCTTACGGTTCTCGAGTTTAAATCGCGCGTAGGTGGAGAAGCAATCCGAGCGGAGCGACGGGGTGGTTGGACGAGTATGTACATAGGAAGCGTCAGTGGGTTAGGATGCGATCGAGCCGGTATCCAATATCGGGACGATGCGCAGCGGGACGATTTTTCAAAAAGTTTTCGCCGGTCGAAAACCGTGCCTCGAGTTGGAAGTTGGTCCATGGAGGGACGAAGGTGGACGGTTAGGTCGGGGGCTGGCCCCAGCGGGACGAAGCTAGAGGAAAGCTCGTAGGGACGAGGTAGGCCGGAAGCGAACGGCGGCAATACGGTAGGACATAAATCTTCGGCGTCGTTTCGATTAGACGGACATAATTTACACGCGTTCGTGTAAGGCTTGCCGGCATTCGATGGGCCGGTGTGTTCGCGACTTGCCCAACGTCGATTGCTCTTCTTTCCACCTCCGCCGCGTTCCGAGAAAACAATTGCCTATCGAGCATAAATCTGGGACTACCGTCTCTACGTCTTCGTTGGACTACGTGTGCTCCCGCACGGACACGGCGCGCGCACAATGGTGGGTAACTCTTAAATTCTCGGACTGCGATACCCTTTATTTCGTTGATCGCGTGCTAATCCGGCCTCCTCTATTTTCCTTGGCTTCGGCAGCGTCGCTTATCGATACTTGATTCGTATTACGGAATTCTCGGCTCCCCCGTTCTTCTCCTCCGCTCCACAGTTCCGGTTATTAAGTATCGGCACCGGAAAGAATAGAATCGATGAGGGGGAGAGGAGTTTAACGCCCGAGACACGGACGAAAGTTTCACGAGAAGGAAGGCAGAGATAGGGACTGGCTGGGCAACGGAACCGTCGGCGAAAATTCGAGTGGAAAGTTTGCCGCGGTGTGACAGTGGCGACGCCCGGCACAATAGCTTGTTACGGGACAATGCACGGAGTGGGGTAAATTCGGCCGAATTTAATTATGAGACGCCTTGGGGGTGGCATCGAGCGGCCGAGACTCGTACTCGGGTACACCGTGTCGGCTGGATTCTCGGCTGGCGTGGAAAGAGAGGGCTCCCGCGCTCGGTACGCGTACCCTCGGGAGAAATTGAATACGAGCTAATTTCGCTCGCGATACAGCCACCGATTCTCTCGTTCTTTTTTTTTTTTTTCCTCCCGCCCGGCGTTCGTCCGCACAAACGAATCTCTTTCTTCTATCTCTGCCGTTAATCGCGCTTCGAAAAACCGCCCGACAATTATTCCCCCTCGTTTCTCCCTTATCCCGCGCTTTATCCGGCTCCCTGCTTCTTCTCCTCTTACCCCTCCTCCTCCTCTCTTATCGAACCGCTTCCATAAATATTCGATGCTCGACGCCGTCCCTCGCGACTACAAAACTTCCGGACGATTTCCTCCGTATCGAGGACTTTGCGCCCTTTAAACCGGGATAAGGCTAATGCGCGACCGTTACGATACTCGATGGAATATCCAGAAGAAGACAGCCTCGCGTATCCGAGAGGATTCGAATGCCAAATTCTGCGCTCATTTGCGGCTTGGAAACCCTCGGACGACTCCATCCAAGAGTGGGCTACCATCCGGCACTGGAAAAGATAATAGGAATATAGCTGTTGACTAGAACATGAGAAAATGGCGGCTTGGTAACCCTCGGACGACTCCATCCAAGGGTGGGCTCTACCATCCGGCATTGGAAGGGATAATAGTGTAGGATGATTTTGTGTAATAGATTAAAAATAGATTAAAGGTACATTGAAAATACAGGAAACTAAGACCTAATTAAACTAAACTATTTGATAAAACGCGAATAATACAACTCTTCGGCTAAAACACCTAAAATAGGTCTGGTCGTCAGCTTAATGGTTTCTGCTTCGCCAAAACATCTCTTCTTAACCAAATATTGTCATGTTTTGGCCAGACTCGTGAGTTTTCCACCGAGTCAAGGCTCTTTGCTGCGATTATACACTGCGGAGCATAACTATAGCACCAGCTGCAGTCAATCAAATGATGGGTTTGATATTTTCAAATAAATGATTCATTATAAATATGAACATAAATAGAGTTCACACATGTATATATTTATGATAAAAAATTTATTTGGAAACATCAAACCGATCAATTAATTTAGACAAATGTCTTCAATATATACCCCCGCTCAGAAATATGTGGACACTTTGTAAATAAAATAAAAGGTGTTCAGGAAAGGTATGCTGTGAATCTACTAATATCAATTACATTATTTATGGTTCAATATGTTTATGTTGCATTAGCGAATATATTTGATTAATAGTTTTTATTAGTGTATTCTTTTGTGCGCTCTTAAAATTTCTTTTACTAAACTTGGATACTATTAATTTCTGCATTGTATCCGAAGTAATATTACCTCATTTATTTTGTAATATTTCGTCATAAACGTTTTTGATACATTCAACATTCTTCCTGAACTTTTCTATCTAAACGAGCCCATAGTCCCACTATAAAATTGGATATGGTACTAAAAACATTTAATATCATTAAATGTTGTTAAATACCCATCGAATATAGAATTTAGCGTCAAAAATTGTATAGTAATAATTCACGGTGTATATTAATTGCTCATTGATGGTAGTAAGTGTCCACATATTTACGAGCGAGAGTGTAAATGAAAGGTATAAATACTTATGAGATTGACTGTATATTTTATCACGTTGACTGCCAGACAAATCATCTTGAATAATTCTGCTGGGATTAAATATTATTTAGTATCGATTATCGGTGGCTACGTAATCAAACATCTATCGTGGTATTTATTTTCGTAGCTTCTATTTTAGTTCTTCAGTGAAAAACACTGTCGCTCGTAGCATATGAAATTTGTTATTTTAAAAAGAAAATTTATGATCTTCGTTTGCAATAATCGAAATTGGAATAGAAAAGGCTTTAAACTTCTTCCCTGAGTAATTGCAGTCAATTTGAAGTACGAGACATCTCGTAGTTGGCAGTGAATGGGTTAAGAATATTGGCAAAGGTATAGTTATGCTCCGCAGTGTACGGTATAAATTTGAAACACGGTTTCTTCGTCTGGCGTACCGAAAGGATGGATCGTACGGTCGAAGAACGGATGATGGACGACGCCAAGAAAGAGCAGGAGGAAAGGAAGGAAGCAAGGGACGAACGGTCCCTGCAGCGACGACGGCAGATGCCGAGGCGAACCGGAGCTGCTCAAACTCGACTTCGAGTCGCTCTATTATAGTTGCCGAGTCTGCAGTAATCATGTTAGATATTTTAATAAGAGGGAACAGCAGGGAGAAACTGGATCCCGTCGTCCAGCGTCTTCTTCCCCGCTTCCCCTACGTTGCACTGCTTCCTACGGCCAACAACCCGTGCACCGACGGCGATCCTTTCGCCTTCCGTCTACCATTTACATTTATATCGCGACAACGGTGATCCTGTTACGGTGTCTACGCGTGTACCTCGCGTCGCAGATCTTCTGCCGGCAGATAGAAATGGAAATTCCCATTCTTTCGAAATCCTGTTTACTCGGCGACGAACGTTTCGACAGAGAGCTCCTTTATTTTCTCCTTTCGGCTCCATCCAGTGATTCCCTATCGCCGATTACATTGGCTCCGCGTTCCTTAAAGTGTGACTAAACCGGGGTATAGGGAGAAAGAAATCCCTTGGCTTTCGAAGTAGCACGCGAGGACGGTGAAAAGTTTAATACTATCGAAAGAGAATATTAATATTTCGTTAATATTATCACCAAAGATACGAGAAGGTAATCGAATGCTAGAGGTAAATTTGTATACTTTTTAAGAGGCGAAAAAAGAAGGAATGATTTTTCCACGTACACTTTATCCCACGCTCCGTCAGCGCTTCGAACAGGAAAAAGAATGACGCGGTATGAAACAGTTGTTTCTTCTTTATTTTCATTCATTATCTCTCCCTATTATGGCAACCAAACGTTCGCTCGTATCCGCATAATGCTGTGTCAGTTAACTCATTGTGCTGCCGGTTCCGTTTCTTTCCAAGCTCGTTTATCGTTTTATATTGCCATTTATTTGTACTTTATAATTTCTATTATTACCTGTTCGCAATATGCTATTGTATGTTATGCGATTCACCTAGGGGCGTTCCAATATTTTAATTTTATACGAATTTCAACGTTCATCTTCTTTAATAAACATCGTCGATTTTAAATTTACTATAATTCGTTTCATTCGTATTTTCATTTCTGTTTTCACTAGTCTAACGTTAAATAAAAATGTCGATAGAATAGCTAAGGAAAAGTTGCACCTGATTCCGGATAGTCGTGGGGTCCACAGTTTGAGAAACCCTGATCTATTCCTCGTCCCATTCGACGTACTTCCGTCAGAGCTCGGACTCGCTTTTTGCCAAGACAGGGGAGGTTCCCGAAGGATCTTGAAAACGATCGCTCGAAATGAACGAAACCGAATCTCTCACGAGAAGAATCGCATCCCCCCCCCCCCCCCCATCGGGGCGGGATTAAAGACGCGTTCGCGCAGTTTTCCATTTGTAAGAAAGCACGCTTCCGGAATTCCCATCGGGAACGGAGGGCGACGACGTTCTTCTCGGGTTCTCCGTCTCATTGTCCGGAAAAACGAGGAGACGTCGGGGGTGCTAAAGCGCGCGTTCGATGCTAACGCGAATTTATCATCGTGAATTATGACGTCGATGTTGAGAATACAGAATGAGTAACGTTAATGCCGTCGGACCGTTTCGCTCCTGCTCATAAATTAAAGCGGTTCGCGGAAAAAGGAGAAAGACCGCGAGATCCGGATAGAGGGGGGTGAGTTTAATAATTCCCGATATTCACGGGCTACGATAACGAAGTCGATTTTTTAGATTCCTTTTACTCCGCCAATTTCCGTTTCACCCTCGTCGGAATTCGCCCCACGGCTGGCAAGATGGTGGTAATTCTTGTCAAGATTTTTTCCACGTAATTATCTCGTTGCTCTGGGCTTCGTTACGATTTACGACTTAGACGACGTTGAACGGGGAGCGCGATTTAATGAATTTCAAAGCAAACTTTCTCTCGAGTCGAGTTATCGTTATCGTTTGATTAGCGGCAATCGTTTTTCATCGTCCACCTGTAATCGGAACCGACGTTTCTTCTTTCAAGCACTCTCCACTTTGCTCGGAACCGCGTCCCCGCGCGCCGATGGGAAAGGCCAGCGGAAAGGCCGGTTCATGTTTCCCGTTTCTCCACATCGGAGAGAAAAAGATCGAACTTCGATATGGATTAACGTAATCTACGATCGAAAACGTTCGACTGGACGCACGTATCGAAACGTCGTCTACTCTATTTCAGGATTACCTACTCGGTGCAGCGATGTCTTCCGTCACTCAGTCACCCGCGTCGCCTTTCAATCTGCTACGCACCTGCGGTCCCAGAATTACTCGGTAGGGTGAATTTACAAGTCAAGGAATCGTGTTATAACCTCGTAACTAGACTGCGGATGTCTATGCACTTATGGCGAATGATAATACTATTAAATCTATGAAAATGTGCACAAATGCAAAAATATATTTAGAAACTTTGTAAATAACTATAATAAATAATTTTTCATACCATATCAGTCATACAATTGATATACTTTTATTCCTACTTAAAAGTCTGACCCCTTGACAGCCAAACTACTCGTGAAAATTGATATGATGAGCTTATCACTTTGTCTCTATAAAATTGGAACATTTTTTTGGTTGAATTAAAAGTAGCCCTTATTTTTGCAATTTCGCTAAATTCATGAATCCTATATAGATTTATTCGAATCTTTAACATCTCATCTTCAGAATTAATTCATTAAATTTCTTATCGAAAACTCCTTACACCCGATATGAATGTCGTGATGACGATCAACGTGTTCAAAATGGCGCTATAGTTATACAGCGCAGCGTATAGTACAATAAAATATAAAAATCATTCCTACTTTGAAAGAGACACTGCTTGGGTCTCCGTGTTTCCCAACGTGCGTAGTCTAACCCCTGTGGCACCTGTTTAGCGATACACGTATCCGAACCGTCGATTCCAATTCCGAGACAAAGGAAAAAATACCCTCGACGAGCGTGACACGTCATTTCCAACACGAGAAAAGTCTATCGACGTACCCTGCACGTCGTTTCGGAGTAAGTGGTTAAAGTTCGCGAGAGTCGTGTCGGTTCGGGTCATCGAGGGACCGATTCCCATCTCGACGACGCGCGTCACTGTCTAAACGAACGCGACACCCGGATACGTGTTAACGAGAAGCGGCTGCGGTAATCACCGGTCAAAACGCGTACGAACCCGAAGAGATTAAATATGAATACGGACATTCCCGTGGCCGGGGCGAGTCACGCTACCGTTCCAACGCCCGGAAGGGAATCCATTCGGTTGATGCCGGCGCGGCGACTAATATCGGCTCGTCCGTCGGAAGGAAAGGAAAATTTCCGTCTGTCCCTCGAGACGCCTCCGTCCTCTGGCCGCGACAACCCGATCGATGCCCGATCCGACTATTCGCAACTTAATTAATGGCTCGTCGCTGTTTTACGGATCAGAAGTTCCGTCGACTACCGATCGAGTTACCCCCGTGGCTAATGGAGGAGCGAGACCTTTGCTGCCTCTTCTTCTCGATGCGCGTGATTAACGACCGTCCACGATACACCGACGTCCGCCACAGAAATCGCATCGGCGCGATCGATTCTTCTTTCGTACCCCGAGGAGGGGTGGGGCGGGGGGGGGGGGGGGGGGGTGGTGTTTGGGGGAGAAAACATGGTATTTTTAACAGAGGAGTTTCTTTGTCTAGCATGACGTTGCTGCCCTTGTAGAATACAAATAAGATAAATAGGACTGTGGTGGCACCTCCTGTCCTCAGTACTAGAGGAACACCGCGCGTTTCTCACAAATGGTCGGTCCGCCTAACATTCGTTTTTTTAAGCCATTCCCGACCGACCTACAAACATCCCGGCGTCTAAGACACGGGCCTGCTAGCAGAGATGGGCGGATTTGTTTCGTTTCCCTCGTTGGAAAATGTTCAAAAGAGGAAACGAGACGAAAATACATATCAGCGAACTTCAGATTTATTCGAAGCCTAGGGTTTTGTCCATCACTGTCTGCTAGGTAGCCTTACTGACGGGTCTAATAGCAGGCACAGGACGAAACACTCCCTTCGTTCCCTTCTCTCGCTCTCCCCTTCATAGAGCCCCCACCACAGGACCTTAGTTTGATAATGACAATTAATGTTACAAACAGAATTCTTCCACCAGTCATTTCATTTAGACATTTCATTTAGTCCCACAAATATTCGTACTCTCTTTGTCTATTCAAGAAATTTGCTTAAATTGAACGGTAGGTTTGATGTCTCCAAGTGTATGTTTGCGTAAATGTTGCATAAATGAACATTCACTTGGTAATATAAAAACTATTACTTAATTTAGTGAAACTTCTTCAATAGACATAGAAGGTACGAATATTTATGGGATTGACTGTACCTAACCATCCACACTCGACATACGACCTCGGATGTCTCAGAAATAATTCTCTGCAACAGCTACCCCTAAATACACCCTTCTCCGGTCCACTCGAAACAACCCTGTCCCCTAAAGTCGCGACACTTGCTTGTGTTTCGAATCTAAAAAGAACACCCAGCTTCCGCCGCGTCGGCGGAAATGTGCAGCTTCAAAGTCGCGCTCATCTATGAAGACCAGAGCTCACCCCAAACTCACCCCGCCGCAACACGCCCGCGCGATTTTTTTTTCGCATTCCTTCCACTCTAACTAGCACGGCTCGGAACATCGGGAATAAAAAGATAGCCGCGCGTGCTGCGGTACTCTTCTTCTCCGAGTATAACCCCGCAAAACCCCGCGGAGAGAGCATGTGGCGATCGGTAAGCGTGGCGGATATTAATTGGATCGATCGCGGGGCACGACTTTCTGGAGAAAACGATGGGAAGAATCGCGCGTACCGTAAGTGTGCAGGAGCCAAGGCTCGCAATACTTGCGTGGTAAAAACCTTATCTCCGGATGGCGCAACTTGCCGTTGGCTGCACCGTGATTAATAGCTCGCCACCGTCGCGAATCGCTGGAAGAAGAGGGGATGTGGGAACGGATGAAGTGGCCTGGAGAAAGAGAAGGCGCGGAGATTAGTATATACACGAGGCGAAGTTAGTTCACGGAACGGGATATTAATCGAGGGTCCGCGGTCGTTAAATGCCAGCGCATTTCATCGTTGTCCTACCGTTACGGCGCGCTCTCCCTTCGCGAATAAATCTGCGTTAGGGATACTTGAAACGGAATCATCCCCGGTGCTGTTTACGTTTCTTCTTCTCAAGCGACAGCTGGGGAAACACGAACCGGCTGGAACATCTCGTCTTGATAAAGCATGCGTAATATTCTTTGGTAATGAGAGCAAGCTGTCTTGACTCTGTTTTTCGAATGCTAGTTTGGCCGCGATTCGGACGCATTAACAGTTTAAGGAGGGAAATAGGTTTGGTACTGCGTTTTTTTAGTGATTCCCATGAATTTCTATAGCAAGAAAGAAATGTATGTAATTAAATGAAACTTTGAGACATTTTACACATATGTTCAGGTAAATATTGTAATTTTTTTTGGAAGCATTTCCTCGGCAAATATGAAAGATATCAGCTGCCATCCATCGGAGGTCACCATCATTCATTCATTTTTTTATTTAAAGTGCGTAACTTATTATACAAAGTTCTTGCACTACTGCTTACTTATTACTAGCTTATTCCCATTCTTCTTATCATCGTCTTACGTGACTCCCCTAAAGGAAACTATCTGCTCCAGGATATGTGTCGCGACGAACGTTGACTCGTACTACTAGAGTTTGCGACGCGCCATCGATAAAAACGTGTCACGAGGCAGGTGAGAGGAGTTACGGATTTACATGAAGATTTAGATGTTTATTCTGTAGATAACAAACGTCATAGCCCTCGAAGGTTTCGTGCCATTGAGCTTTAATTGCCATACTATGTATTAATCGTCAAATTTTATAAAGTTACGTTATGCGTCTGGGTCCAAGCTCTGTGTCGCGACGAACGTTGACTCGTACTACTAGAATTTACGACGTCGCGCTATCGATAGAAGTGTTTCATAAAACAGTTGAGAGGAGTTACAGATTTACATAACAATTTAGACGTTTATTCTACAGGTACCAAACATCCTAACCATCGAAGCTTTTGTGTCATGCTTCCGTGTTTCTTGAAATGTATAATTATTACTTCAATTATTGCACTGAACCCATACATCACAATACAATTACATCTATTCCTCTTGCCATTACTTTGCCTTCCATAACTTCTTAATTTTGGCTTAGTTAGCGTCACCGCTACTCTGTACATTACATTTACATTAGTCTTGTCTTTGGTACACGTCTGTTGGGGCCCGCTGGCCCCCCTCTAGCTCGGGTACCTCGGGGTTGCTGAGCCCGCACTTTAGCTACAAACACCGCTACAGCCGCTGAGGACGGAGGTCACCATCAAACCTTTTATGTAAAAATAATATAATCGCGTAGCTGTTTCGCGCACATTCTGGAGGCCGCGGTTCGCGAAGGAAATCAATGGGGATTTAAATTTACTTTAAAGACATGTATTTCTTCTATAGGAACCTAAATTCCCCCCTAAAAAAATTGAATATTGCATTTTTAGAGGTGTTCGAACGAAAGAGCAGAATTTGTTGCCATTTTTGTATATCGTTTTTCGCAAAAAAAGGATACTTTAAACAATGATATTACTAGATTCTTATAGAAGAAGGATGTCTTTAAAAGTTAATTCAAGTCTCCCTTGATTTCAGCTGAAATTTCGGCTTCTACAATGTACCCAAAACAGCTACGTTTGATGGTGACCTCCGATGGTTGCCAACTGATATCTTCCATATTTTTCGAAGAAATACTTCCAAAAAAGTACAATATTTACTTGAATATATGTATAAAATGTTCTCAAAGTTTCATGAAATTATATAGATTTCTTTCTTGCTCAAAAATTTACAAACTTCGCGCACACGTAAGAATTGAAGAGATTGAAAATCAAGTGACTTTTCAATCAAGACAAGAAGCTTGTATTTATCGATCGTGAACAGCCCTAAGCGACGATAGAACAGAAATATTGAATACAAAATGTCTCAATTGTATCATTTACATTTAAAAAATGTAAAAAAGCAGCTATGTGATGTAAGTGCGTCAGTAAAGTTGAGCGCGTTACTTCGACAGTCAGTGACTGCAATATCACGATTGTCCATAGCGTTCGAAATGTACTTTTCGTCAGAAAATCTCGGTAGCAGGATCGCGCTGCTTCGGACTCGAACGGTTAATCGAGGGATTCTTACCCTCCTGGGAACGTCCGCGGATCTACTCCCTCGGAACGCGAATTATCACTGTTTACGTGGCGCTTCGAGTAATTTTTCAGTGGTGGATCCGCGAATTGGTTCTCTCCGCGCTTGGTCGGAAGGAAAACCGAGCCGAATCGATAGAGCGAGCGAAACGAGCGATGCTTGGGCGGTTGGGAAATCGTCTGGGATGCTAGCAGGGAACGCATAGGACGGAGAAAGGGCGAGAGTGCGTAGAATGCGAAGAGGAGGATAGGGGTGTGGAATTGGAAGGGTAACTAATGGACGTTTTACGGCGTCAATTATACACCGTCGTAAAATATGAATAATTGCTCGAGATTATGGCCGCGCAAAATTTCCGCGGGCATCGCGAGTCGTAAAGTATACTGCGAAGGATTAAAAGCGAGGGACGCCTAATCGAGGTATATCCGTCGCGAAACCGAGCCGCTTCGATTGCTCGAACCGGTGGATCCGTGTTGTTTTGTCGTGGAGGCTTGCCCATTGGACAGGAGGGAACTTATGCGCAAAGATAAGACCGCTGGGAAAATTGATATCTCTAGTCTCTATGACTATCGAAGTCCAATGCTCGAGTATAAAACAGACGTGCATGCCTCTGGGGCTCGTTTCTTGAAAAGGTCAGTTTATGGTCCCTTGCGAGCATACAGTACGTAAATTTACTGCTGGGTTTACCAGCTCCATCTGCTGAAACGTCTCGTACGTCTCTCATCGCGTCAAAATTGAAGGGTGAATTTTCGTTTACGTTGAACGTACTCATTTTCCACGTTTCATTTTGCACATAGAGTTCCTTAAGCCTAGTTAATATTTGGATTCCCACTCTAAGATAAGTCTACAGCGGAACGCTTTTACTCGAGGTGAACTGCATTATTAATACGGTCAGTGTTCGCCTTCGAAGCGGCCTACCCGATAGGACAGGGGATGTAAGTCGTGTACGGGCCACGAACACCGAAGGCGTTACGATGCCAAATGTAACACTCCCCGGTGGCTTTCATACTTCTGCTACAGGTGTTAGTTAACCCTCTGGTTACTCTATTTTATTATTCGTCTACCGACCGCAGTGTGTGGACAGTATATTTCTGGCTCTCGGAGAACCCCATCCTAGAGCATACAATAAACAAATCTATTTGTCTAGTGGTTTCCTGTTGTTCTGCTCCAGGGTTCCACCCTCTCCTGGTGTCTCATGCAGCCTCGTCAGCAACCACCTAGTTACTCCTTAGCGTAATTTGTTTACCTACCTGCACTGTACTCTGTAAACACTCTGCATTTCTGGCTAAATGCTCTTAAAGGGACACCGTCACATGTAATTAACAAATCTATGTACCTCCCTATGTATCTATGTATCTAGCTCCCTGTTGCTCAGTTGCGAGCAACCTCTTAGTTACTCTTTTGTATCGTTCATCTACTTCCTCGATATTTCGGATTGGATGTCTTTAGGAGGCCTCCGGGATAAAGCGTACAATAAACAAGTCTAACCATCTATCTATTTATCTACCATGTCCCTGTATTCCTATCTCTATTTCATATCTACTCAATATTCTGACTGGACGCCTTTAGGGAACTCCGCCACAAAGCATACAATAAACAACTCTCCATCTAGCTGATAGGTCCCTGTTGCTCGGTTGCAAGCAACCCTTAGTTACTCTTTTGTATCACTCATCTACTTATTCTACGTTTCTGCTGTCTTTAGGGAACTCCGCTCCAAATCATTTAATAAACAAGTCTATCCATCCATCTATTTATCTATCATCTCCCCGTATTTCTGTCGCAGGTGTATCCACCACAAACAACCCTCTCCTCCCCCAACACAGTTCTTCCCCTGACACTAAACCTCGTACCAGTTCCCCACCGACACCCAGCCATCGTTTTATCCCTCTGCTAACGAACTCCGGTCCACGCGGTCTCCCAGCCTCGCGGATCATCGAGACCGGAAATTCCGCGGATGCGTCGCACTCCAAGGAATCGCGGTGGACCGCGTAGGATCGAAGGACGTCCCCGTCGTGAACGCGGTTGAGGAATATTTCGGATTCTGGGATACGACGCTCCAAGACGACGCAGGACGCCCCGTGTCGGGGTAACCGCGTCTCCGACCGCGCGGATCGGAAGCGTAATTCGTCGCGGGGGGTAAAGTAAGCCAGACCAATGGGAATTTCGGGCTGGCCGTGGCGAAATGACCCCGCAGCCGGCGCCCACGGAGCACGATCGCCGGAAGGACGAAACCGGTCCTCGTACGAGTTCGGTAACGGTACTTAAACGCATACGCCGATTTTAACAACCGGCTGCTGCTCCTGATTTCGCGCAATTCCCATTCACCTAGCGCGCCTGGTCGCCTCGCCATATGCGCAGCTCGAACACGGCTCGTTCCCGATTCCATCGCCCTCCTGGGCGTCTCCTGGTCTCTCCCGAGGGTCGCTTCCACTGATCGTTCTAGTTAGTGGACTATAGCGGGGCTCAAAAGTATTGGTCGCTTGGGTGAACGTGTATTTTACCTTCCCTAATACGTTTCATTCGATTACTTAGGAGGTGTTCTTCGATGTCCCTCGTTCTTTTGATCACCACTGGTACCTATCCAAAAGGTTAAATGCTCTCGGAGAACCCTCTCTTAGAGCACATAATAAACAAATCTATTAGGTAGACTGGAAAGTAATGTCGTTCATTTTTGTTTTTTTTTTTTTTACATTAAAGTCAAACAAATTTGTAATAAATTTATCAACAGCCTTTTGTCATCTAGTATGAAAATGTTCAATTCTAGATCGATAAAAATCAATGAGTTGATGAGTGGTAAACAAATATTTAAAATTTCAAAAACGATATAGCTTTTCAGTCTACCTAATATTTGTCTAGTGGCTTCCTGTTCTTCTGCCTCAGGGTTCCAACTTCGGGAAATAAGAAATAGAAACACTTGATGTATTACAAAGTATTCGTTGTGTATGTAAAATCGCGAACCACTCTATTAGATAGATTTCGAGGGTCGATCTCTCAAAGCTGCGGATACTGTTCGAACCGTGAACAACCCTCTCAAGCTTTGAAGAGTCTGAAGACTCAGCCTTTGAGGTTAAGCCTCGAAGATTCAAGCTTTGCGTGCAAGCTTTGAGGACCCAGCTAACTCAACCTCTTCGAGGGTAATCCGTAAAGCTTTGAAGACTAACTTCACACATCGTTACCGTGAACCCCGTTTATCGATGGCTCTGCCATAGAAATCAACGAATTTATTTTAAATAACTCCTTCGAGGTCGCTCTCGATGCGCTTCTGTAACTCGCGGAAGATTAATCCGGCGAAAAGCATATGTTTAATCTGGGAAAATGGTGCATTATAAAAAAGAAGCAAGATGAATAAGAAGGTCGAGCGAACCGCAAGATCTAATCGATCGGGTCGCGTGCGAACCACGAGCCACGTGTTTGACATGCCTGCTCTATATTCTGATTAACTCGTCCGGCGACATTCGCTCTATGATTCCCTCTCAAAGACTGCCTCGCTCGACCTCGCGTACCTCCAAAATCTCCACGCGAATTCTACGAATTCCTCCCCACGCGCGCCTCCCCCGTAACCCCGATACTGTACCGCAGATACGAGTAAAATTCCCTGCAATAATTAATAAGTATTTCAAATTCTAATCCTGACTCGTCTGGCATCCCAAATGGATCCAATTTTCCTTTATTAACCGCGGACCGAATGTAATTGAACATAAATGAATTTTTTTAGGAAATTGGTAACTAGCACAAAATTATTTCCATGAGATCTAATTACTTTCTAATTACCTATCGCTCGCTAAGTGATTTCAGGTATTTGAGTTTTGCCTGTGTCTTTTTCTTTTACCTCAGTTCTAAACGGAACTAATCCTGTACTACAACAAAGATGGTACACGAAAAAATGTTAATATAATCAGTACGCGGAAGTGGCTACAGACTCTGTTAATAAAGTCAGCACCCACGCATCCAGCTTGCCTCTGCATATTGTTGGCCTGAATAAAAGAGGTCTCTGCTAACCTCGAAGGTGCACTCCCTCGCAGCGCAGGGCAAACGGTCCTAGCCATTTAAAATTTCAAATAAGAAGATTAGGTCTGAGACTGCTTCTCCGTGCTTCACTCTATCGATTCTCAATTTCCCCCGCGAGAGGATCATAATTGTGTTCATAGTAACGCATACGTCAACCCGTCTTGTGTGCGGCATACCACGAATACCCACGCCGCACGCTTTCTAGCAAATCAGATTAATTTCTATATTGGAGTGCACAGACTGTAGACGCACAGAGTGAAAGTAAACACTGACATTCATCCACGTAAATGCATCCACGACAATACGCAAACGAATGGACAGGGCTGGGTAGCACAAATACCGCTCTATGCATGTTGAAACAGCAATTTCCACGATTCTGGTCATGAAATTCATTTAAAAATCATTCTTACCTCGAGGGTCCTCGTTTGCGGATCCCCTCTGTTCCCCGTAAGGTGTGTAGTTTAATTAAACTCTGTTCTTTGGTCCTGACATATTACCTAGCGTTAAATATTTTAGTGTTTGTAAAAGTTTCGTCGTATATATAAAAAAAGTAATCTGTCTGAGACCTCGTTGACACGTTGAGCGCCACACGAATTTTTAAGGAAGTCCCCGTCAGGTCACGCGCGCTGTTTAGAAGCGCTGCTATTGTGGTACATAAATGCATCAATCTCTTCAGGGACGATTCTTTTTTCTTCTTTTTATTATTGACAGTAATTCTAACCATTAAAAACTAATCGTCCACATATGTGACCAAGGGCGTGAAGAGATTATTGACAATTTTGTAATAAATAAAGATTTAGTAAATTTTCAGTAATTACTTAAAGCAAGGTAAATTTTTTAGTTTTACATCATATTTTACACTGTCAGTCACCGATGACTTACGTGGCACTCAACGTGTTAAAAAGTAAAAGTGAAATCAACTCGATATAAATATTTTGTTCTAAATGAACCGTCACTGTATACCTTAATTTAGATCGCTTGTGGTACTCTCGAATACCTTTCCGTGGATGGGGGATCTCGTACCGCGAGCATCAGCGGTTTCGTTTCAAACGGTTCCAACCCGATAAGCGAATGAAGTCGAATCGTTAATTCAACGGGGTAATTAGCGGTGACGTTCGACGCACACAGGTCGTTGGAGCTTTTGTCGAGCCGAGACGTCATCATTGGAAGAGTCGACGTGTAATTTAATCGCACTACACGGTTTCGTATCCAGTGTTTGCGACGCCGAAGCGTGCTCGATGTCATTAATATCGACCTCCGGATTTTCCGCTCCGGTTGCTCGTTCCTTGGCACAGCGAACGGCGCTCGTTACGCGATGGAATCGTAAATCGACGTTACGAGCGTCGCCTGGTCGTTCGGCGTTGATTTCCTTTCCTGGCCTAGAGCCCCCCACGCCCCACCGGGATTGTGTCACTCTCTACGGCGAAATTTGGGTACCCGTCGCGACGTTGCATCCCCCGAAAATTTCGGCGTTCCCTGAAAGTTTCACCAGAAACGGTAGATTTCGTGGACCCTCGGCGCAAAACAAGGCATGTCTAATTTCGAGTGTTAAATTAAGGGATTTCGAGGGTTCCGTTGAGCCAGGAAGATATCACACGATCTCTAGGTACGTGTCCGAGCACATCGAACTTGCACCCCTTGGATTTAGCCGCAAGAAACGCGACCTCGTTCCCTCGAGCGCAAAACACACGGACTCAACTGTGTCACGCTATACTTTAAGCCTTTGCCTCGTTGCATCGAACGACGTAAATTTGTTCTTTCTGAATTTTTGTTCGCCTATTCACGGTCTTTACATTTGCGAACTTACATCGTCACAAGAACTAGTAGCACTTCCTGTATTGTAGACCGAGAGCTTAACAAAACCTTGCTCGAAACGCTATGAATTCTCGCAAAAATTGATGTCCTCGCGATCCACGCAACAATCCACTCGATTAAACTGAAATCCACGCCTCTGACAAAGTAAGTCTTCCGGCGTGCTTTCCAAAACTTCCTCCGACGTTCGTGCTTTAAATTGTCCATCGAAGGGGATCCGTGAGGGGGTAACGCGGAGGGAGTCGTCTCCGTTATATGGTTCGTGCGTCGTTAATCAGGGAAACGAGCCGGCCTACTTGCGCCCCAGCCAAAACGAGTTATCATCTACTGGTCGTTAGACGGTCATCGGCGCGGCGAAGAAACGCGAGCCAAATATCTTTCGACGTTTATCTCGTCTACCACCATTTTCCCTGCAGGCGGCTGGGCCGCGATCTTTCACAGGTTTTTATTTCCTCGTTCTTTTGTATCGCGAGGGTTGTTCGCGCCTTCTTCTGTCTCGAGTCGTCCAAGGTTTTACGGCCTTTTAATGGAGGCTGGATTCTACGACGACCGTAATCACCCGACGAGATTGTTGCCCGGTTCTCTCGCTTCGCTTCTGTCTGGTTCGCAGAGCAAACGAATAGAGGGTTCCCAACAGAGACTCTTGTTTCGTAATAATAAAACTGAAGTTATATGAAAGTCTACGAAAATGCTTTGCATAGACAGCAAATAGTGGTAAAAGTCCGTGGAACAATGTTCCAAAGATGCTAGAAAGCGTTAGGTGGTGCGAGTAAAGGGTTCCCAAAAGAAGCTCTAGAATCTTGTTTCGTAACAATAAACCTCAAGTTCTGTGATAGTCTACGAGAATACTTTACATACACAGCGAATAATCGCTAATAGAAAGGTCAAAGTGCGCGGGAAGGATGTTCCAAAGATACTACGAAGCGTCAGGTTTGTGGGATTATTCCAAAATCGGACGTGTTTCCGACAAGCGAAGTTCATCCCTTAATCATTCGGGGAGGAACGTGTATTTAGGTCGGGGCACGTTAAGATCGATGAAAATTTGGGACGGTTTCCCCATTATGTAACGCTTACGAGTCTGACGCAGTCGTCCCTTAAACAGGGTCGGCAGAGACGTTGCACAGGAAGCCTGTGTTTCAGGAAACCGTCTTGTGACATTTGCCCATAACCCCTTTCGCTGCATGTGTGTCTACAATACGTCATGCCTTTGAGAGCGACTGATGTAGTGAATGGTATTACACGGAGCAAAGAACACGAGACACGATGGCGATGGTTTAACCACTTGTATTCCTTGGAAACTAATCCTGGTTCGCTCGTAGACACGAATTCCGATCTCGAGTGTTTCCCAGGGATTATAGCTCAAGGGTATGGAAGTATCCGTTTTGGTTTTTTTACTCTCATACCAAGATTGAAAAATGCATTACTATTATTATATTATTGTTCCGAGGCAGCGTTTCGAAGGGCAGCGACGGAAACCGGAACAATCGCGCAGTGGCTCGACAAACCGTGGTTTTATTTTAACGAGCGACCGCAGCCCGCAACAGAGCGATCGGCGGTTTCGACGGTATACGGTGCCCCGTCGGTGCGTCATTGAACCCCGGGATTACGTCAATCTACGCTCACAAAGTTCGTCGGGAGGGTGGTCGGACGCGAAAGCGATCGTTCGTGGTGTTGGCAGCTCGTACAAATTGGGAATTAAACGACGACGGTGAGGCGCGAAAGGCAAATTTTCGATACCGACGGGGCTTCGGTTTTCGTTGCCGTTGATGAAACGAACAATATGCATGGAGGGGGGGGGGAGCAGAAATCGGCGCCATCCACGTTTCATGGCGAGAGTCTTATTTTGTGGGACGAGAACGTGTCTCCGTCTTTAAATTAGCCGATACTTTTCGATAATTTATTCCAGAGCTCTAATTCGTCGCGAAATTTATCAGAGTGGTCTACATCAAGGATAGAACGATCTGTCTTAGGGATTGTCTTGAAAGAGTGAAGACTCTTTTACTCGAATAAAAAATGAATCTAATATAGTCCGTTACTCAGAAGTTGGCGAGGCTAGTTATTGGCTGAGTCAATCACACCCACAAAGTTACTGCGTGTCGAGATAAACTCCGAAAGCAATAGTAACTCAAAGATATCCGGAGACTTGTTTCTGTTCTATAAAACATAGTCCAATTTTGCGCGAAAAGTATTGATTTAGAACGCTTATATCAATTGTAAACAAAATTACTGTCTAGAAATACAAAATCTGACGGAACGGTCTCAATACTTAAAAGAATCTCAAGTTCCACTTTGTTTCATCTCTATGCAGAACGAGTTCACGGAGTTCTACGATACGTATTACATGTAAACTGTTGATGATACGTTTCTATTCTCTTGAGAGAGATAAGAATTAGTGCAAGAGTATATACATCGATGCACTCCGTATTTAATTTTAGTGTAGTATTGGCAAGTTCCACGTACGATATTTCGTGAGAAACTAATAAAAATCGATTTTGGTTCACTACTTTAGGTACTTAAGTAACTTTCATGCAATGCTGATACATATGTATTTTGCAAGTATCCGGATTCTTCTGAGCGGTTGTGTACGTGAGAAAAATGATAGAGTTCGAGATGCATAAGATACCTGCGCTTTGTATTTAGTCGACAATCCAGCGTAGATTATGACTATACAGTGTTTCTCGAAAGAAAGAGGACTCCTGGGGAGACAAAAGCGGACCGAACGTCGAGAGACTCTCTTGCCTCGGTCTCCTCCAGTTCGTAGGTACCTCAGCAAATCCCAAGCAATATACAATACGTGTCCCGAGACTAGTCGTACGTTTAATTTTGGTTGTTTCCCCGCTTTGACGACTTCCATTCGAAGTAATCGGCCAAAGTCAACCGTTCGCCTATATCTGTCGAATAAAACCCGAAAACCGAGGGTTTCGGATGCAATCTTCGGGCACGCGCGAGCTTTCGACGGTAACGACGGGACCGAGTAGGACGCAAGAAACATTTTGGTTTCTCGGGGGGTTGGTTATTCACCGCGACAATCTGTCCGGTAAATTGCATCGGGCCGGGGGTTGCGACTCGACGGATTCGTGACCCGTTTCTGGAATTCTGGAGATCAGTCGAATCGTCGTCTCGCCCGTGTCGCGTCCTGACGGTTCGATTCGATTGGAGTCGATCTCGCGGTGTAAACACGCCGAGAGGGTACACAGAGACGTATTTGCGATTAAATTCGATCACGATTCCGCTATCTCGTCGTGGAAGCAGACGGCACGGTCGATTAATGATCCGGAAAAACGATAATTCGTCTCGAAGGTATCGGGAGACCGATTCAGGAGGACCCTCTCTCTCCTCCCTCTCCGATCTCTCCCTCGTTCGTTCGACCTACACGTCGAGAGGCTTACGCCGCGCGCCCTGGAATCCCGTCCTAAGGATTTCGATACGGAACGAAACTCCAGATTAATTTACCACCGAGCGGAACTAGCGAGAACGGACGTAAACGAGGCCATAAAATTTCGGAGTTCGACGAACGGATACGGAAAGCCGGAGATACTTTGCTCGATTCCCTTTCAGAGCGAAAGGCAAACGTTTGCTAGGAGGAAGCTGTCGTGCGATGAAACCGAGTCATTGAAACGCTATCGAAGGTCAGATTATCCGATCCTTCAAATATTAACCCTTTGCACTCCAAGCAATTTGTCTATATGTAGGTAGTCAACTCCAAGACCATTTTTCTTAGATTTCTGAGTTCTACAATGGCCACAAAAGACTCTTTGTAGTTTGTTATATTATACGATTTTTTTTTTTAGAATTTTACATTTTTATTAATCAAGCGTAATCATACACAAATAATAATAGTTTAATGGAAATATTGTCCTTCGTATGATGATTTATATGAAGTTGTTTGAGACAAATAATGGGAAACTAACGTATTTTTTAACACTATCGTTTAAGAATGTTGATCTTATAACTAATTGAATTTAGACACCCATCGCTTGTTAAAACTTAATGATAAATCGTGGGCAGTGACACTGGCCTTAGGAGTGCAAAGAGTTAACCGAAGATTTTTCTAGTTGCAGCTTGTATACTATAATTTGTCTGATCATAACAAGGTCCGAAAGGAGGGTGTTCATGCTCAAAATTCATGCAGCATCCTTTAGAATGTCTCCCAAGGAACAAAAAATGTCTGTATCACTTTCTCGAGAAACAATGGGAAAGTTGTCAAAAATGCGTTCAAAATATGAATGTGATGATAACGGAACTTACGTATGCTTTACATTTCGTCGTCTTCTTCTTCTTCAGATGTCGAACCGTCTTCGAAATAAGTATTAAGGAACTCAGCAGACAGATGAATTGAAGCTTGAAATCGAGCAAATCCAAAGTACCATATAATCATGGCTAGGTACATGGGAACAGCAACCAACAACGCGTACTCCGGCTTTGCTTCCATATGAGTGTGCAAGTATGGCTTCCAGTGCGGTTTTACTTTTATCAATTAGTACATATGCAAAGTATTTTAAACTATTTGAATGTCGTGAATGCAGTTTCGTTTGAAGTAAAATGGCGTTAATTGGTTCCACATCAATCTGGTATTTGTTAAAATCAATATTGTACGATGGTACTGCGACTTGAAATTCAAAATCTCCGCTGTCATTTATATGGTCGGCGTAATAACCAAGTGCTTGCTTCATTTGGTATGTTCCACATGCATATAAGCAAAGATCGTTGTAAGTTAATCTGGGGAAAAACTCTAATTCTGTAACTTCCGTACGTTGGAATTGTGCCAAAAAAGAAAACAGATCTGATTATTTTAGTTACAATATCTCTTTTCTCTGATCTTTTCTTTAACAACTTTCATTTAATCCTATTATTTACTTTTTATATTATATATATTTTATTTATTATTATTTATTATTCTTATTAATCATTTTTAAGACGTTTCGATACTTTCGATTAAGTTATTTTGAACCGGGTGATATTTTCCTTGCGGATCGTGGCTTTCGATTCTCTGTAGTGGAAACTCGGAAACCATTAACAGTTGAACAAGTTAATGAATTGAAATTCATTAAAAAATATCAATATAATGTCGAACTAATCGCAGGACGTAGGTATATTTTACATTTCGTCGTCTTCTTCTTCGGATATCGAACTATCCTCGAAATATTTAACGACTTTTTATACGTCCTGCGATTACTGCGATTAAGTTCCGTTATTATCATATTCATACTTTGAACGTATTTTTGACAACTTTCCCATCGTTTCTCGGGAAAGTAATACCGACATTTTTTGTTCCTTGAGAGACACTCTAAAAGCTCCTGTATGATTTTTTCATTTCCAGGCGATGCCAAAAATGAGCATTTCTTAACAGCCTCCTTTGATTATCTATCCATCTCGTTCTTACGATTCGATGCCGCTACGCGTTGGGGAGGGACGGTACGCGACGCGAATTAGCTTCGAAGAGCACTAATGGCTCGCTGCGAGCAGAAGGTTTGAATTAGTCCGAGGCTTTTTAGGTAGGGGGAGTAGGAAAGGTCGTATCTAAATCCGAGCAAGACCGTAAGGGATGCAGGTTGGACGGTTGGAAAGGGGTCGAAGCATACCAGGGCAAGGACGTACGCTCGAATGGGACGGTACGGGCAGCAGGTATAGTAGGTATAGTAGGTGGGCTGGAAGCTGGGAGCATATGGTTAAACCGTAATGGTAGAGGTGATATATTTAAACCCGGCAAAGTTTGGTGCTTGGCTGTGCGAGGGGGCCGGTGCTAGGGTGTCGGGCGTGCCTCGCATAAGTTTACATTATCTTACCATCCGATAGCAACTATACCAGCCCAAGCTCTCGCGGATCGAGCCAAGAGGTCGAGAGAATTCCACGCTCTCGGAAAAGCATCCCCTTTCCCTCTTTGCCTCTACCTCGATCCTCGGCTGTCACGCCTACCAGTCGACGTCGAATTATCGATAAAGCGAAACAATAGGAACGGATGCATCGTTAGCGACGTATTTGACACGGTTAAAGGATACCCTAAACGACTAGGACTGCGCCACGTTCCAGAGAGCTTACAAGTCTCGGGAAATTGGCCATCCGTCATGGTCCTGTTCCGTCGTTTAAGATTTTAGCACGTTACGACGAAACACCGTCTATTATCCTCGTATTCTCCTGGTTTCACTTGTGAATGTATCGATGCTCAACCCGTGACGGATTCATTTATTTTCAGATGAAACAGAAACTACTTTTAATCTACTTTTAAACTTCGTGTTGTTGAATATAAGAATCCGTTAGTTACATATCTTCTGTTAATTGTTTTACGTAATTGAGGGTAGGCTTGAGTAAAGTTGAATGAGTTATATCGTATCATCTAACGTTTTGCGTTAAAATAGAGGAACGTTATAAATATAACACATTATAACACAGTATATACACCTATATAACTAAATTCTTAGAATTTATATTTATCCAATCGTGAATTTATTACGCATTGACTGCGTTAGTTTAATATTTAACAAGATGTCACATATTATTTGCAACGTTCAATTTGTGTAAGTTTTACACATATCATTTAATTTTAATGTTATATAATTTGTAATGACAAAATACTGTAGGTAATGAACATAACAATTATGTTAAAGCTACGGATTATTTGTTTTAGTTTCTTAACGAGATATTTGTGTTATCATTAGACTGCGGATCTTTATGCATTTATAGGAAATTTTAATGTGGAAGAATCTACAAAATGCAAACAATATGCAAGAATATAAAAAAGATTGAAAGTAAAGTTCGTGGTATAATATTTGCAAAATAAAATAAATTCCTATTTAAGTTCAATATTTGTAGGCACGCTCGCGAATATTTTATTTTGCATAACGAATGGTTACGTTTTTAGATATAACACATATTTTCAAGTTAAAGTTACCAACATTTTGTGTTGATCTATTGGTACGGTCAGTTCCATGAGTATTCGTAGCCTCAATGTCTATTGAAGGAATTTGTCTAAATTAAATGATGGGCTTAATGTTTCCAAATAAATGTTTCATAATAAATACGAACATGAATAAACTTTACACATGTATATACTTATAACGGAAAATTTATGTGGAAACATGAAACCTATCATTTAATTTAGACAAATTTCTTTAAAAGGCAAAATGAATACGAATACTTATAGGACTGACAGTATGTTGAATTAACACAAAAATATTGATGGACCTTTTAGGCCATGTGATTTGTGTTGAATTAAACCCAACATTTTCAACAGTGTACGTAGTACCGTATCCTGAAACATTTGATACCCGTCGAATAGCCGAAGTAGGTTCGAGAATATTTACTTCGATAACAAAATACCACCCCTGCTGGAATCACCAATCTCTAAGTTTCTTTCAATTTCTTCTCCGACGTTCCCTTTTATTCGAATATTCCTAAAATACAATTCTCAGTGTCTTCCCCAGCTAACACGGAAAAACTCTGTCTCGTTTCCCGTTTGGTTCGCGTTCGAGGTCCTGCGTCTCGGGCAACCTGCAATTTCTTACCCCCTTATCCGAGGTCACGAAACGGCGCACGCGGACAAAACAAAGGGGCCGAGTTTAGCGGACTTCCACGAAGGAAAGTTCGAAATTTCTCGGAGCCCCTAAAGCGGCCAGAGATCGCCGCTCCCGACAAGTTTTATCGACGGAATCCAAAGGTAGGGATCTCGACGGTAAACAAGCCCGGCGCTCGTTCGGATCTGATTAAGGGTTTACGTGGAAAGTAATACACCTAACGAGGCGAAGCACGTAATTACGCAATGGCGTGTTGGGAAAGTATACCCCTTCGCCGCGGTCATTCGGTCGGGTTCTGTTCGTCGCGTGATAGCTTCTCTCTTTGGCGTCGAATCGACTATCGTTTCAGCTCGAAACGCGAAACGAGAGGAAAGTCAAGTCCCGCGACGAATCGCTGAAACGAAACCAACGCGGATTGCGAAACGGGAGGGTGGGTGAAGAGGGAGAGAGAAACCAGGCAGGGACGCGTCGGTTCGCTAAGCCTCTTAGCATATTTCCTCCAAGTTCTCTATTGTTATTGCGACGTATATTTTTATTGTATTAATTATCCCCTGATCCTCTTACGGAGTTCGAATTAATTGGTTATTTCATAATAAGAGAGAAACGACGTGCGAACGGACGAACAGAGCCGGTCGAGAGAACAAAGGGTAGGAAAAGTAGGGGGAGAAGACCAGGGGCTGATGGTACGCGAAACTGTTTGGCTTATAACCAACTTCCGCGACGGTTCTTGGCTGAAGGGACTCTCGACTCGATTCCAACGGATATATACTCCCTTCTCGTTTAATGCGACTGGCCCACGAGAGGGTCTCGAGGATTCTTAAATTTCCGCTGCTACGTGGGGTAACGAGTGATCGAGCGATCGCTGGATACCATCAAACGTGTGCTCTGCATTGGATCGCAACCCTAATTACATTACTGGTCACGCGTAATGGCTCGCGTGCGTTCCTCGGACAGAAACCGCATTTTCTCTGGAAAGCTGCGATCGCAGAGCGGATAACGCGCAAGCTATTTCCCTGGAAGAAAACGCGCACCGTTCTCCGTCCACCCCGACGTCGGGAGAAACGGCTTTTACGTAATTTGCCGCGTTTCAACGGCAAATTATCCTACCGAGAAAACTAATAGATCGACCGTCAACGTCCGAACGCGAGACTCGTTACGTTGCGCTCTCCGTTGGCACGCTTCCGAGTATTGCTGCGTTTCGCTGCGATGACTAGGCCACAAACTATTCGCTGGGTTCCAAAAGTATCAACGAACAGAGGAAATTAGATTCATGGGAAACGCGCGAGTGCTTCCCTTGCTTCGTCATTTATTTTGGGATCACGCGTGTTTTTCCGATCCGATTTCTGTACCACGAGTCTCAGGCATTATTACAGGCTAAGATGTAAACTACATTTCGGTATTCATGAAGTCAAGAGCCAGGGAAGTTTTAAACTCGGTCTACTCGAGCTCGTACTCCTACTCTCCAACGGCGCGGTCGATGCATTTATCGTGATTGAATTAAGATAGTTTCGTGTGTTATTTAGACCCCTCTCCTCAATTTTTCAGGTGACATTAACCTATTAACTGCGAAATTTTCGTTGCGGTTCCGTTCAAATTACAAACGAATTTCGAATGTGTTCGCTTGTTGTAAAGAAATAAAGTACAGAATATACAATCTGTACTACACGCTATTGACTGATATACAGGATGTTCGGTAACTGGTGGTGCAAGCGAAAAGGGGATGAATTCTACCTGAAAAAATAAGTCGGAAATATGCAACAAAAATTGTTCGCGCAAGGCTTTATTTTCGAGAAAATCAACTTTGAATTTTCGCTGGGTACGGGTGCACTTGATCTTGTTCCGGATCTCGCTGTAGATCATTGTCTCGATGGATATTACCGCAGTTTATCGCAAGTGGATTTACGGCGGTTCGTTTTTATCGTAACGGAAAATTAGGAACACGTAATAACGCACCTAACGAAAGTATGTTCCCGGTTGTTGTATGTAGACATAATGACAGACTGATAGATACTGATAGTATTTGACAATAAAAATCGGATAATAAGATAATAGGTAAGAAAACATTTCCGTGCCATTGGAAGTGTTTAACAACATAACTCCAATCGAGACAATGATCTACAGTGAGATCCGTTACAACGGGACACAATCAAGTACACCCGTACCCGGCAAAAATTCAAAATCAATTTTCGACTTATTCTTTCATGAAGAATCGCCCCTTTTCGCTTGTACCGCCAGTTGCCGAACACCTTGTATATATGTAGAACGAAAGTAAACTGGCAGGCGTATCAAATATGTTTCTGTGAGTGGTGTATGTAAAATTCCAAAATTCCCAAATGGGAATCGTGACAGCTAATGGGTTAATAGAGCAGCCCTTTGCACTTCCGTTCTCATTTTTTTTCTTACACGAAACACGCCCGATAAACACGTGAAATAAATAAATACTTCCTAGCTCGAAAGTCTACGCAGACCGTGGCACAGAAATTAACCTAGAGGGTTAATCGGCGCGAGGGAGTCGTTGGCGCGGCACGAGCCGACTATTTACGAGAACGTAGAGGAGAAAGAATCAGGAGTAACGACGGACCTCCGCTCGCGAGAGTCCTGCGAAAGGTGCAGGTACAGGTGCAACTGCAGCACGACGCGTTAGGTCCGAACCCTCTAAATCGTCGTGCACGACCTCCGAGATATTACCGTGGCACACGCTGGGAGGGGTAGCTCGGTATAAATTGCATCGTGTGGTCGACGAAGCGCGGTCGAAATTGGGGAAATTAAGTTCGCCGAGTATAGAGCCAGCCAGGCTATACTGTTGCCACTGGCGCACACAAAGAGAGACCGCACTGGCATGTGGTTCCGTGTAACCTCCGATGTCGATACACTCTCGGGTCAGCTCGGCCGGCAACGAGTAGACAGCCCGGCCCAGGGATCCATCCCACGCATCGGATGTTTGCATACGCCGCTAAACAGCCACTCGCCATTCGACGGATTCCACGAACAGGGGAATCCGCCTTGCTCTTGACGACCGAAAGCGGGACATGAGATATTGAGAAAATTCACGATCAGGACGCGTCGTGCGGCTCACTTCGAACCGGTGCCGCGGCGATGCACAAGGTGCTACGATTAAAATGCTTCGGAGGATCTAAAACGTTCGGAATAACAAAGTTTCGGATTCTCGAATCTGAATAGAAAGGTATTAAGAAGATATACCTACATAGGAGAATTCAAGACACATATATGTAGGATTACACTCATTCGGGACGCACAAAACACAAATCGTTTTCCGTAACCGTGTGTCGTAATACCCCTAAATCGTTCACCATGTTCGTTATAAAATCGTCTATCGTAATCGGAATTGTAATCGCACATACTCGTTCTCTCGTAATTATGTTCTAACGCCGTACCGCTGTTGCGTCCTTTTTATATTCGCGGGCGTCGAACGTTCTCGAATTTTCGCGTTTCTTTGCCTACGTACACACACACACACACTATACAATTGTATTGCCAGGTCAACGCACTTCGGTGCCGCGCAATCAGCCGAGGTTTTTGTCGCTGTTCGACGACCAACGCTCACACGTTTTTCTTAACACTATTTACATTCGTGTTCCTTTACCTCAGCTGATCGGCGGTCTAACGCTCGCATCCTACATATATTAAGTTGTCTGGAAAATCCATGTTGATTTTTGGTAGATGGTACAGGTCTGAATATATCGGAATGGTTGAAAACAAATTACATGTATACATCTCTTAACACTTTCCCTGCGGACGAAAATAAGTAGCCGTTCGCTAGGAGCTGCAATTACGATATTTTTTTTAATGAAAAGTTTCTAATATGATTTTTTGAAAAACATATATTTGTGGTAACTTATTTTATATACAATATGATTGCCGAACAAAAAAAAAAAATGAAAACTGAAAAATAATAAAAACAAGCATATATTTTCAATTGGACGCACATGTGCGTCATCCGCAGCGAAAGTGTTAAAAGGTGGAAATGTTGTGAAAGAAAATGGTACCTATGTAATTCAATAAATATATAGATCAAACTTTAAATGTGACTTTGAATTTTCTTGAAAAATTGGCACGAATTTTTTGGGGAAACTATTATCTTTGAGAATTTCTTGAACAGAAACTTTCGAGTTTCGTTCTAAAAACGTTTGTCTGTCTTAATAAGCATATTTAGATGAAGCTTGAGTAATTTTTTTATACAAAAATAGTGGCGATTATGATAGATACAGGCGATGTACCTCCTAAAAATTGACTGTATCTATTATAATCTTCACCGCTTTTGTACGAAAATATTACTCAACCTTTATCCAATTATACTTACTACGATAGACAAAGGTTTGCAAAACAAAACTCGAAAGTTTCTCTTAAAAAAATCTTAAATATACGTGTGTTTTGAATTCTCCCAGTTAGATCCCCCTTAAGAGTCTGTACCGAATCCCATCCACCCTTCGAGTTCACCAATTTCTGCCGCCAGAATCCGACGAATAACCTCCTCACGCTTCGCATATTGATAAATGACCGTCCCGATTTTCATACATTATGCGTGTCACAGCCGTACATCGTCCCCGAGATAAAAGAGGAGCGTTCGTTCGCGAATTCGACGGCCTCCGATCCGTCCGCTGGAGCGCGTGTTGGATGGACCGCCGACAATGGATCGTTCCGAAACGCGTTCCTGGTGCTCTGCCAATTTTCCCCAAAGTTGCAAACCGATTCAGAGAGGGGGAATTTTCCAGTTGAAACGATGACGCCGCCAAGAATTAAAAGCTGTTTGAAAAATATTTCCCTTTTTGCATTCGCTGGTACATTTGCTCCGCGACGAGGGGAGCAAAGGGTTTACTTTGGTGCTCGGTGGAGGTCCGATCGTGACCCGGATTCGAAGGAAAATCAACCTCCCCTAGGGCTCGAATCGACCACTTGAATGGCGTTCTAACTACCAAAACTGTTAACGGCACGCTCGCTCGCGGCAACGCGTTATGAATCGTTTAATTTCGTTCTATTCTTCGGCCGTGCCCCGACCCCCTCGATTTTCATACGAATTCCCGAGCCCTTCGGTCCGTTCGAAAATTCCTCGCCGCGAGCCACGGCTGAATTTTATTTCATCGATGGACGTTCGTTCGCTCCCGTTTCCAACAAACTCGCCACGAATTTTTTATGCATCAGCCGTTCTAACCCTGCGGTGTGTCCAGACGAATCATCCTGCGCGACACTTCCGAAATTCCCGGCTCGATCGTCTCCTTCTCAGGGGATCGCGGCTAGGCGCATTTGTTCCCTCCTTTCGATGACAGAATTTTCGGATGAAAGCCGAGAGTAAAGTACGAAATATCGAAATTTATTTCGTGCGAATAAAGTTAAAGTTTCTCGTCAATGGAGTCGGGACACTGGTCAATATTGAAGTACTCCCCATACCCAAGAACAACGAATCTAACGACAACACGAATCGTAGGATCGAGAATCGTGGATTCGAATCTCCGTGCCTTACTTTTTGTTAACGAGAATTTTCGATAACCTTCCTCCATCGCCACGCGTAATTTTCATTTTTATTTTCGTTTTCGCTGGGGTATACAGTGTGTCCCGTAACTGGTACTACAAATCTCCCGAGTTTCATCAAGTAACAAGTGCCATCGCGAGAGTAGAGTTTACCGATGGCCGTTGACTCCGTGTCTGACCTGTATCGTCCTATTCTACTGAACGCTGCAAACCCATTCGATTTCGAATCTACATACGAATCTCGTACTTCTTCCTCCGCGATCTAACAATGCTTACGTGTTCCAGAAAAATGCATCGAGCAAAATAATTCCATACTTCTTTTGGAATATATAGAATAAATTTTCTTTCATACGACGCTGCATTTTCGAAAAAAATAAATTTGAACAACACATACTCCCGATTGCTGTATTTCAGAAACTGAAAGGCCTGTTCGATAGGCATAAAAAGAAAGCAAAATCGATGAAAGAAATATCACAATGTGAACAATGTTTACAAACATTGCAAGAAGCACGGAGGTACTCTCCTACTCGGAACAGTAAGATAGTAAAGTCCGCCGAACTGAAGCTAAATCCAGTCCACGCGTACTCGACAAATTTTCAAACGTATTTTTGTAGAAACCAAAGAAAGAAATAAAGAAAATAAAAGTGATATGCAGAAATTTTTTCCTACATTTTCGATTCAATGTTTCACGTAGAATCATCCCCTGCACCCTTGTACCACTAGTTACAGGACACCCTGTATATCACCTAGCGGTTCCCTCGGAGGTAACGTAAAATCTGCATGCGCGGAGGAGTACAATCGCGCCGCCTATTCTTCTTCCGGCGTGTGTGCCCATATCACAAACAGAACCAAAGTCACGGCTCTTTTTTGATCGCCGCCAGGTCGTTTTGTCCCGCTACGCGGCCGTCTGCGAATAATACCGAACCGTGGGACGGAATGGAACGGCCCTTCAGGAGGAGCAACGCGCAAAAAGAGAAATTAGGTGAGTGACGGAGCGAGCAAAGAAGGGAAGTCCCGCGAGTGACGGCCGTGAGCTTAATAAAGGAGAAAGCGGAAGGGTGTGGTTGGCTCCCCCTCCGTAGAATATGCATGCCGACGTTAAACGTAATTCACCGTCGGAGGCAACGGGGTCGAATATAGGCTGCCGGCGGGGTACCTGGGTGGCGCGGCGAGCGAAACCCGTGGGGGTAAAAGGAAAGGTGAAAGAGGAAACGGTGGCTGCGTCTCGATATCATAGAAACGCCGCGACGATCCGAGTAAACCGTTCGGAAGGGAAGAAAGATGACGGGGGTGGGACGCACGAGTAGAGGGAAATCGCAGCATCCTGGCGTCGAGAGGGTCGCCTAGGAGTCCCGGCAGGAATAGAAACGACGGGGGCAACGCCGTCGGCGGGTACTAGTTGGAAGAATCGGGCATAATTTCTTTGGTGACAGGATGGTGTCGGCTTTTCAACCCTTATAATATCTTCAACGCCTTGGTCCGCAGTGTCTGACTCTGCCTCCTGGCTTTTTCCATCGCCCCAGTCTGTCTTCCTCTTGTTCGCCATTGGCCTCTCTCGGTTGGCCTCCTCTGTCTCTCGGTTTCACCCTCGGCGCGCCTTTGCTCCCGGGAATACATTTCCATGCATTTTCCTGGGCGGCTTCTCCTGGTCTTCCTTTCGTCCCTGGCCCTTCGCCCTTGGTTTCTCGCGCGCGTTCACGCTTCTCTGTTCCTCCCCTTCGCTCCTCCTCGCGCTTTAATTACCAACTTTTCCGTGTATCCGTGGAATTCACGCTCCCGCGACCACCTTTTCCGCGCCGACAGCGATTTCTTCCGTAGGCTTTTCTTGATCCTCTCTTTTTCAACGAAGCCACGCATCCCCTACACTCTCCCCGGGGTGCCCCACCTCCGCGCCGCTGGCTCTCGAAGCGACCCCTTATCCCCAGCCCGTGTGTAAAATACAGGGCGGTCGACGCGAATGGGACCGCCTAAACATATCTGGTATTTATGGATACCCACGCGAGGAAACCGTGGGTTTCGAGTTGTACCATTTTTCGATAAAAATATTCCCAAATGTTTATAACTGCCGAATAAATGACAATTTCTTTATTTGCGAGGGCTGTAATATACGGGAGACGATACGCTCGACTTCCTCGCAGAGACTGAGTTCAGAACAAAGAGACGGAAGTGACTATAATTGCTGAAATGGCGATACCCGCGAGTTAGAATATTAATCGTTTTTTAACCTCTGAGCGCTGTTGAATTTTGCGCGATGTAGTTTATCTGTACGGCAGAGGTCAACGCGAATTACGTGCAAAGCCACTGTAGTGGGGCGTCGTTCAGTAAGATGACATCCGCGAAAGCCACTATAGTGGAGCGTCGTTCCTTAGTGGTTATGCACCAAATGTTATCTAACCGTCGACGAACAAAAGTTCTGAACACGCGGCTTTGATGTCATCGAGTAAACGCAGAAACCTAAAAAAAAAATCAGAGGGAAGAGAAAATTACAAAAAGCCCCGAACAAAAGCTCCGTAGGTTTATTCCTTTGTATAGATTGCTTACCGAATGTTTTCCGACTCGCAGTCTCCAATGTTATTTTTGCCGCGGCCACGAGCGAGTTCTGCTCCGCTGTGCAACGCCCAGAACAGACAAAACGTCGCTTTCGGAATGGTGGTGTTTACTCCCGATTCCGGCAAATCGACCGAGTCACCATCGAAACAAAATCGAATGGTCCAAACCGAGACGCTTTTGTACCAGCTTCGGACGCTGCAGGGGACTACAATGTCGTTACGAGCAAAGTTTTCAGTTTGATGGACGCGACAGGGGATAGTTACCTAATGTATTTTTAGTTGAGCCTGTCTCTTGGATTCTTAATTATTCCTGATCGGAAGTTCGATTTATTCGTGCTAGAAAGTATATGACAACGCAAGGTAAAATTCATAGAGAATATAGATGTTCATGTATACAATATATTAGGTGTACCGGAAAGTTCTGTTAGTTTCGGTTACAAGTTTCAACAAGTATTCGCACATTCATAAAAAAATGGTATACAAGTTACAATCAAGCTGGCAAGATATCATAAATAATGATAAAAACTATATTGTTCCATCAAGTTTATTCGAGGTATACAAAATTTATTACTTTGTTTTATTTTAAAAACGGGCAGAACTTTCATACGCAGTATTGCATAATGCAGTATCGAGCATACTGTGCTTGATTTTTGTTTCTCGTTTTCGTTTTGTAACCCAGAATATTATAGGCGCAGATGAAAGGAGGAGGTTTTTAAAGATAGCATCGAAAGCCCGTTACTTTCAACGGCAGTTCCACCGCTTACACTTGAATAACCGTCGCTGAAAAACAAATACGTGTATCTTATTCTTTGTTCCTGTACAAATCTCCCGAGTTTCATCAAGTAACAAGTGCCATCGCGAGAGTAGAGTTTACCGATGGCCGTTGACTCCGTGTCTGACTTGTAGCGTCCTATTCTACTGAACGCTGCAAACCCATTCGATTCCGAATCCAGGAATCTCATACTTCTTTCTCCGCGATCTATCAATGCTACGTGTTCCGGAAAAATGCTCCGATCAAAATAATTCCATACTTTCGACCTCTTTTCTCCATAAATTGCTACCCTTAAGAAACATTTAGTTTATTTTCACAGGAACCAGACAATAAAAATGCTTGCAACTTTATCTGTTCCTGGTAAAAGCTCTGACGCTAATTGATGTCCCGAGCTACAGTCTCCGATGCGAATTTGCGTGTTAACTAGTTCCAACTAGTCAGCTCAACGCGAAGCATCCTCGAGTGGTGCAATTTCGGCTTACCTCCCCTAACGCGATCGGTGGGTCTTCGTTTAGTTTTTCCAAAGCATCTCGCTGTAATCGCGACCTTCGTACCTCGCTAGCAACGTAAATATAGAGGAAAGCGGCCGTCTCGTGAATAGGACGATTAAAAGTTTTCCCTGGTTTAACGATTCGCTCGCTCGAACGCGGAAGTCAGTACTACCTCGTTTCATCCTCTCGCTCTTCCTCGCCGTTCGCTTGACCCTTTATTCCGCGTTTCAGCGGCACCGC